>NC_091809.1:48012500-48315530 GCF_041296235.1 Equus asinus
GCCCAGGTGGTCCTCTGCCCATCCTTGCTACCCATGACACTTGGGCAGGCCCTCCATCATCACCTCCGCGGGCAGAGCCTGAGGTCTATGTGGCTTGTATGGTTAAGGCTGCCCGACTTGGGGGCCTAGGAGGCCCATTTGCCCTCTCCTTCAGCCATACCCACTATCTTAGCCTTGCTTAGGAACAAAGGTGGCATTTCTCTCTCCCTTCTGCCACCATTTGTCTTTTTGTCTTAGTTTTCTTAGAATACGGAGGGAAAGAGGGTGATATGTATCGGGCACTCTTTTGATGGAGACACAGAGAGCAAAGGTCTCTTTTCCACTCTTCTACCAACAAGGCCGGGCCCTTTTTTTCACACCCAGCTCTACACTCACCTATTCTGGGCAGTGTCTCTGGATTAATTGTAAATTTCTGAGCCATGGCTTCATAGAATGGCAGGACATCAACGCTGAAAGGGACCTTAGAGACGATCTGGTCCCACTCCTCACCAGAAAGCCTTGCCACCTGAGTGGCGTATAAGTGTGGCGGGCTTCCACCTAGAAGACCAGGTGGGATTGCGAAGTGTCTTGACCTCTCTGAGCATCAGTTTTCTCACTGGCAAATGGAGCTATGTCATTTCTGCCTCTCGGTGCTGTGGTGAGGCTTGGATGCGAGGGTAGAGGATGGGGCCTTATCAATTTTAAAGCCCAGCAAATAGAATGGGTTGTTAGTAGTGACAGTGCTGGGCATAGAATCCAGGATTTCCTGGGATAGGGGAGTACAGAGGCCCCAGCTTGGGGAGGCTAGGGGCCTTTCCAGGACCCACAGGAGTGGGGTTAGATAGCAGAAAATCCTAAAGAAAGTGCTTTGGACCATGGGTTCTGACCTGCCCCAGCTGCAGTGTCTGGGGTGAGGCCTCTGCTGGCCTGTCCACAAAGGGACCACTCCCAGCCACCACCAGATGTGTGCCCACGGGGTAGGCAGAGGATGGCACCCAGGCCGGGGTAAGGAAGGCCTGGAGGAGGAGGTCAGGGAAGGCTGTGGCCCCTGAGACAGTGGCCATACCTGCTCTTGGACCTTAGAACCCTGTCATCAGGGGCTCAGGGATCCTTGAGACCTCATTCCCAGGCAGAAATTAGGGTAGGCTTGAAATCATAGCATCCCGTCTACTCCCTTGTCACACGACTCATTCCCACCATGCCCCCGAGCCTGGAGGAAATGATGTGAAACCCAATACCCTCCAAGATCAATGTTTGTACCTCAGTCAACCATCCCCCCATTTTCCCCACTTCTCTACCATTTCCTTGCAAACCTAAAGTTCTTATAAAGACCTGGAAATGATCTTCCCTATGGCCATGGATGACAGCCACAAAACCATTGCTCCTTTCTGGGCCTCAGTTTCCCTTTTTCTTAAGTAGAAATAATCATCTTATATAATCTTTGGTGCTTCAGCTCATCAGTATCACTATCAGAAAGTTCTTATTAAGAGCAATTTGTGCCCGGTACTCTACTGGGCATTGTGGCTTCCACTCCCCAGGAGTGTGAGTGTGTGTGTGTGTATACACATGCAAGTTTTGCTCACATCAAATAACCGTGTTATATGAACACCTGGGTTTACACTCGTGATAAACTGAGGGATGATTATTCACTTTATAAAAGGACTCATGTTAGGATTCCCCTAGTGCGTTGATAATGTGATTCAATTTACAGCACATTCAGCTGCCGTCTATTGTGTGAAGGGAGGCTCTCTCTGCATAAACAAGAGCGTGTGTAGGCAGTATTTTGAGCATTATGGAAGGAAAGAATTAGAGATACTGAAGAGGTTTTTATTGCTGATAACAATGAGTAATACTAGCGCCTGGGAACAAAGGTGACTGTGGATCACATTTCTTTAGCGATGTCACAGGGGCTGGGGAAGTCCAACTCGCTGTTCACGGGTCTGACTTGGGATCAAGGGGGACCCAAGTGGGGCCTTGGAGTGGTCAGGGAGCCTGGGAGCCGGGAGCTCTGACTTTGGTGTCAGGTGTAACAAAGGAGAGATGAAGAGGATGTGGTTATTCGGTTTATCTTTCTTGAGATCATTAGGCTTGGGGTGCCTGAGCTGAGGCCAGTGGGGGAGATTCTTAAGGAGGATGGGGTTCCCAGGATAGCCCACAGCCCAATGCTCAGCACTTTACAGATGTCCTTTTTCTACACCTTCCCCTTGCCCCATGAAGCCTTTTTCCCAGTATCATGGGCTAGGACCGAATTCTGAATTTTTCTTGTCCATTTCTGTGTCTCTTGCAGAATTTTGCTGACCAGTGGAGCAGATGAGAATCTCCTGTTCTGAGGCTCCCCAGGAGGCTAGCTACGCCTTCGCCCTCAAGCATCTTTTCCAGTCTCATAGTTTTCATTACCACTCGAGGAAGACAATGAATTCCAGGTTATGGAGCCAGAATTTATTAGGCAGGCAATGGAAGAGCATCACAAATTTGTGACCCACGGTTAAAGGTGGGTTTTCTAAAGATCATTGTTCTGATGGGGGAAGGGGGTGGACTATGTACCGTGGGCCAGGCAGTGTTATTGGAGGACCACTGCGAGGATAAGTTATTGCGGATGAGAAGATAGCCTATGACGTGGATGTGAGGCCCAGTGAAGACACACCTAGCAGGTAACTGGAGTGAAGGGCAGGGATGGGCCTTCAGATGCTTAAAGACCCTTTGAGTCTTCAAGAAAAGCATCTCTATTCCCTTTGCCTGGCTCCAAAGGGGACCAGCATCTTCCTTTATTCTTGGGTATGCCTCTGACCCCTGGTCTTCCAAGCTGTGCCCACTCAAGCATGGATTTGCCACTATTAGATTATGACTCCCATTGATATACTGAGACCTGGAGTCGAAAATGCTCAAGTCTCCCCTGGAATTTTCTGGGGCCCCTGCCTTTCCATCCATGTCACAACTTCTGCCGGGCATCAAGTGTCCTGAGGAGGACTGGACAGCTGGCTCAGAGCTGGGGACACTTACCCCTGAGCCCCACTCCCCCACATTGGGCATCTTCAAAGAAATCTTTGGTGTCACTGACCAAGTCAGGAGGGGTTGGGAGGGAGCCTGGAGCTTTATTAACTAATCTCTGGTACTTGAGTAATTTATTATGTTTAAGCTGGTGCCATCAAGTCTCTCAGCAGTGCCCGCGTGCGCTGGGAAATAAATTAAAGGCTGTCCAGAGACACTTGGATCATCTGTGTGATTGCTGGGCTGGTGAGATGGAGGTTTAAGTCTCTCTCTTCTTGCAAATTGGAAATTAGGAATTAATAAGACAGCAGGCCAAAGAGCTGTGGTGGTGGTGGTGACTAGGCTGCAGGGCCAGGACGGGGGAGGGCAGGCTGCTGCCCAAGAGGAGGGGAGGAGAGAGGTGGAAGCCAGCCAGGTTTCCACATGTTGGGCTATCTAAGAGGTCTTGTGGGGCTGGGCCGGGGCCCCTTCCTTGGCCCGTGGTGTAGGTGCAAGGGATTTTTCTGCTTCCTGAAGAAAGTTAAATGGGTAATGGAGAAAGCCCTAGCTTGGGAGCCGGAAGACCTGCTTGTGGCCCCAGCCTGGCCACTCGGGCCCTGTGTGACGCTGGGGAGGCCTCTTCCTCTTCTGGCTTCAGTCTCACACCTGTAAGGCGAGGAGGTTGGACTCAGAGCTGACACATCCACTAGGCACACAAAAATGTTTTAATCTCTTTTAAAGTCAGATGGAAAAAAATGAACTTTCCCGTTGAAGAAAATGTTTTAATACATAGTATAAATATTTTTATCTTTATACCAAAGCTGTCGTAAAATGTCGTTTTTAATATGAACATTTTTGTGTGTGGAGGAAGGGGCCCACGAAATTCATCACGCGGCCTCTGTTGGACTAGCAGACCCAAAGGCCCTCCTGTCCTGATAGCAGCTGACTTCCAGAACCATTTGTCAGCTCTCGGCTCCACGTTGATTCGCGGTTCTAGCCTGTGAACTCCTTGAGGGCAGGGACTGCGTGTTGCCCTGTCTGTCTGTCTGTCTGTCTGTCCCTGTTCCTGCAGCAGGAGCTCCGGGTCTGTGCAAGGAACCGCCATGTGTCTGAGTGGGTGGGGCGGGTAGTGAAGCCGGAGTAGAAGCCAGGCTTTCGGCCTTTACACTGCCCGGTGTTGCTGCTTCCTCCCTGACGTCTAGGGAAGTGACATGTGAGTCAGAGTAGAAGCCTGAAAAATCTCTCACAAGTCCCTCCATCACATGGGCCCTGCCTCAGCTCTTGAACCCGACCCCACCCCTGCCTTCTGCTTTTCTGTGCCCACAAATTCTTTCAGAAGGTCCTAGAAGGGCCCGGGGTAGGGCTCCACACTGCCTCAATATGGCAGCACTGCCTTGAGCGGTCAGCACTGGGGAGCCAGCGGGCACCGGGCTGTGGGGCCCAAACCAGACAGAACCCCCTCAAGAGCCCTGGCCTGTAATTGGGTGGCCTCACCACCAGGTGGCAGGCGTGCTCTACACAGATGCCTTGGCTGGAGCATTTGCCTGGCAATGGCTAGGGGTGTGCGAGGAAGCCAGATCAGCCTAGGGCCCCCGGATTGTTGAGGCCACTGTGGGTGGCATCAGAAACAGGGCTGAGGCCTCTCAACTTGGCATTGGGCTCCTGCTGAGATTCTGGCTCCAAGGACACCTTGGTCTCCTGGAAGGGCCTCCAGGCTGATGTCAGGTATCTGACCAGAGAGCGCCCCCTGGAGTAGGGAGGGCTGAGTTGCCTCCCTTTGAATGCTGATGTGTATGGATGGATGGGTGGGCAGAAATGGACCTAATATCTTCAGAGGCCTTTCAAGGACCCTAGTTCTGTAGAGAAGGGTAATTCTCCCTTCTACCACTTAGACTGTTCCTGCTCTGGGCAGGGTCACCTGCGTGGTCCTCCACTCTTCACTCGCCCTCTGATCAGCCTGGGCGGCAGTCTGGTCCCTCCAGCACGCTGGGCTCTCCCTGAGGGGCCCCAGGAGCCAGGGTCAGGCCACCCCTGAGCCCAGGCCCTCTTTTCACCAGGAGAGGAACAGGAAAAGATTCAAGCCCTGCTTGATCGAGCTCCCAGGAGAGAAGATGAGAGTTGGAGACAGAAGGAAGAGCCAGCCCATGCAGGAGGACACAGTGAAGCTGGCCAAGTCTGGGCCTGGGCTCACCAGAGAGAGGGAGTGGGGGCTCCAGGTCCAGGGAAGGAAGTGGGAGGGCCCAGTCTCACCTGACATCACTTTGTCTTGGGCAGGAGAGGTTTTTCCAGGGCCTGGCATCCTCCTGGGATTTCAGAGTGGCATCCAGAATGCCCTGTCCTGTCACCAGCCAGGCCGGAGCCCCACTCAGCTGGTGACTCACACTCGTCCTTCTGTGGAATCTTCATGCCCATCGTTCAAGTCAAAAGGCCCAGAAATAAACCCTAGACCTTTCTCCCCAGTCTCCTTCACTTTGCCTGCACTCCCTCTTTGTTGGGCTGGTTCCTGCTCCGCCCCCAGTCCTCACCCCTGAATCCTGCTCTCTGCTCCCTCCCCCAGCTTTGCTCTGGGCTCCTGTTGCAGAAACAGGACTCATATGTGCAGTGGCCTCTGTTGTCCCATGCTAATAGCATCAGATTTGAGCGCTCACCCCGAAGCTCCATGTCAGCACTGCCCAGGACCCTTCCTCTGCAGGTGTCACATCTCCTTGGGGCAGGAGGGATCAACCCAGCCTGGCTAGGGGAACACGTGTGTGGGCACAGACGCTCGGGTGACTCTCTTTACGGTTCACAGGGACAAGCCTGAGCCAGAGCCTGAGAGAGACACAGAGGGAGGAAAACAGAGGGAGAGAGAGGGGCTGGACTATGATAAACAGAAAAAAGATATTCGGGATTTTCAGGGAAAGGTGGAAGATGGGAAGCAGAGGAGGAGAGAGACCAGGAGAGGGAAGAGACAGAAAGAGAAAGGAAGAAGGGACAGAAGAGAAGAACCAAAAAAAAAAAAAAAAAAAAAAAAAAAGGAGGAAAAAAATGGAAATGAGATAAATTCCAGACCAAGGAAGGAGGAAAACAAAAGGAAAAGAGAGAAAGAGAAAACACCCAAAAGACAGAAAAGAATAAATACATAGACACACACAAACCTGGGCGTGAACGGCTGTGTGCACGTGGGCGCGTGTGCATGCATGGGCACACACACACACACTGCTTCTGGTCACTGTCCTGGCCCATCGCGGCTCCTCTCTTTGTGTCTCTATCCCCATGACATGCCTTGGGCTCCTAAGAAGGGTGTGGTCTCCAGGTAACCTCTCTGCTGTGACCTGTCCCCTCCCCATCCCTGAAAATTCCTGCACTTAGGCTCGGATGAACAGAGGGGGCCAAAATCTTCATGCCTCACACTTGTCACCCAAAATTGGATCTAACCGCCTCTCTCTCTTCCTCTCTCCCTTCTAGTTTCCTTAGTAACTGACAGTTCCCCAGTGAATTCCAGACCCCGGGTGACAGACCGCTGTCACTGTCACAGAAGCTCTCTCTCTTAACGGCCCCCCCCGCCCCACATAGATTCACAGACTTTGACGGGGGTGTGAAGATGCCTGGGTAGGCTCAGGGGTAATTAAAACATGTACCATTTATTCCATAACAGGGAGCAGAACTTTAATTACTCACTCTGAGGGTGAGGGCGTGAGTGAGGAGGTGGCCGCTGGGGGAACTGGGGAGGGGGACCGGGGACGTGTCTGCTTTTCTTCTTTCCTTTCTATTGGCACAACTTGGATCGGAGAGGTGGGAGGTGGGTCTGGGGAAGCGAGGGGATGCGAAATGTGTGTGTGGGGGGAGAAGCAGAGGGTGAAACTGGATTGTGTTCATTAAGGCAACACAAAACTGGGAGCCGTAATAATAATTAAATTAATTATAAAAGCAATTTGCTTTTGAAAATTTGATTTGACAGCTTACTAGTGGCTGCACTGATCTAGCAGCTCTGGCTTAAAAATAGTCAGAACAGAAAACCAACTAGAAGAACCATCAGCTAATTTTAATTAGACGCCAGGATTGGTAAACAAAATCCCGCACCACCCTTTCATCGTGGCTGACTTCGATTTAGGGAGATGTCGGCACTGATTTGGGGAAAGGCAGAGAAAGAGAAGGTGCCTTTCGGAGAGGGGACAGAGGCTTTGGGGGGTCCAGGTAGAGGCAGCTCCGCTGGGGGCTGGTCCCTTTGTCCTCGCATGTTTGGGGAGTATCTGCTTGAAGGCGCTCTGGTGGCTTCTCACCAACTCAGAGAGGGACTTGCTGTGTGACCTTGGCTGAAGGTGGAAATGGCTCTGCTGTGTGGCCATGTGTGTGACTCTGTGTGACTGTGTGTGTGTCTGTTGGAGGGGGGCATCCCACTGGCAGCACTCACTGGACTAGAAGAGAAACGATGTAGAGTGCTGGCCACACTCTCCTGCCTGGGCTCCAGAATGCTCAGTGGTCTCAAGAAGCTGCCGAGTTTGGGGTCTGGACGTTTTGATGAAGAGGCAGGAGGGCTGGATTTGGGCACGGAGAGACTGCTGCAGCCTGTGGCCCTAAGGCCTCCAGGCCCCACTCCGAGCCCTGACTTCCCCAGGCCTGTGCTGCCATCTCTGGTCCCTTCTCTTCCCAGAAGTGCACACGTCCATCCCTTCTCTCAAAAGAGTGCGTTCCTGCCTCAGTCAAAGCGATGACCTCCCTGTGCTGTCCCTCCTGGGCCCACTGCTCCTCCCCCTGCAGCGTGGGAAGCCCTCCCCGCTCCAAACCTCCCTACCACCCAGCATGGTGCCCGGCACCTAACGGCATCCAGGAAATGTTTGTTGACTGAACAAAAGACCAGTGTTGACCTTTCTCACTATCCCTTTAGCTAACATTTGATTATCCACCCTCCTCTCTCTCTCTCCCATAAACCCCACATTGTCCCTTCCCGTCTGTTCCCTCTTGTCCTCTGCGGGCTGCAGTCCTCTCACTGCCCCTCTGGAATCGCTTGCTCGAAGGTCACCAAGCATTTCCTCCCCTTCCTCGTGCCCTTTGTTCCCTATGGGACTGGCACTGTGACCAGCTGCCCGCAGGCCCCCCCGCACCCCAGCCACCTCATCCTTACGCCTCGCTCTCAGGATGGTATCACTTGCTTCGTTCAGCAAGTTTTCACGGAGGCTCCTGGCGGGGTGGATGCAGCTGGCAGGGAGCGGATTTGGGCCCCCTCACACCGCCGAGAGCTCAGTGCCCGAGACAGTCCTTTATATCCTGCCCTGTGTTTTCCTGCTGCTCGGGTCCCATGTCTCTAACCATGCAACAGGCATTTCCACTTGAAAATCCCTCTGTTATTTCAGAACCAGTGTTTAAAACCAGATTTTCCGTGCTCTCCTGCCTCCATCACACACACACACACACACGCACACACACTTTTCTCCCAGCAGCCCATTTCTCTGAGCCTCACCACGCCTTTCCAGCACCCAAGTCTTCCCTAAGCCATCCGCTCCTACTGCTCCCTCTTCTGGTCTTCCAGCTTAGAATCAACCGGCAGGTCCTCCAGCTCTTTCTTTTCAATTTCCCCTCCCCTCCATTCTCTGGGGCCCCACCCTCCTTCTCTCTGCTCTGCTCTGCCCGGGCCTAACCTTCCTTCTTCCAGGCTGAGCGTCAGTCAACCTGACCTCCAGGTCCTCTCCTCACCACCCCGCCCACATCGCATCCCCTTGCTGTGGAGCCCATGTGCGGTGCTCTCCGCTGTTTCCCGCGATGGTCTCTCAGGTGGTATTTGTGTGAGCGGCCAGGCCCTGTCACTCAGCCCCTCACTGAGCCCCCTGCACGGAGCCCCACATGGGGCTGTGTTTGAGAGGATGCACAGGGAGGAGGCGGCACAGCCACAGCAACAAGGGAGGCTGGACACACCGACACGCTGAGAAGCCAGGAGTCCAGAAGGCCAGGAAAAGCAACTGGGAAGGAGTTACAACCAGAGGTGAAGGGAGAGACAGGGACGTGGAACGTGTGGGAAAGGGCTGGGGACACGTGGTCAACAGGAACCTCAGGGAGACGAGGGGTAGATTTCGGTTAAAAAGCAATAAGGGAATGAACAGAAGACAGGGAATGGAGCTATTTTCTCTGGAGCAAAAACTAAGACTTGTGGTCTGACAAGAGTCTTTGCCGTTGAGAAGGTGCTGGAAGGTTAGGGCTCTGCTGGTATTACAGGAGGGGGAAGGAGGCCTGACTAATCCCAGAGGCTGACAGCGTGGGGCAGGCCCTACTGCCAACACCTGGGTGTCCTGGGTCCAGGCAGAATATGCGGCATGTGAGTGTGTTTAAGTGTATGAGTGTATACGTAAGGGTGTGTATGTGAGTGTGTGTCTACGAGTGTGTGCCTAAGTGTGCATGTGAGTATGTGTGTCTGTGAGTGTGTCTATGTGTGTGTGTGTAGTGGGTGGGGTGGGAAGGTGAGGGAGAAAAGCCAGACTGTTCTGACCTCGCCGATTACAAGCTAGACGACCTTGGACAATTACTTAATCTCTCTGAGGCTTGGTTGCATGATTTACAAAGTGAAGATAATTAGTATCTTGAAGATTGGTGTGAGGATCAAAAGAAAGAAAGTGTGTGAAGCCCCTAGCTGGGTTCCTGGAATGCAGTCTGTGTTTACGGCGTGTTCGTTCTGACTGTTATTCAAGCAGACCCCTTTCTGATTTCTGCGTTTTTACTCCTACTGTTTCCTCCTCCTAGATGGCAGGGCATGGTGTGGCAGAGCTGGAGGACCTTTGAGATGATCTGGTCCAACACCCAACCCCCTCGCTTCATGGAGTGGGCCACAACACCCAGAGGGTGTGGGAGACTTGCCCACGGCATCCTGGGAGTTGGTCCCAGGCTGGACCCAGGCTCCGGACTCCCATTCCAGCGCCTTGCCCATGATGTCTCAGAGCTTTGAGTGCAGGGTAATATAGGAACCAATGACACAGAGGCTGCAGTGGGGACCTCAAATTCAGGCCCCGGCTGTGGGGTGTCCAGCTTGTGGGGTAGAAGCCACGGTGTCTCCTCCTCCTCCTGGTCCCCACGGCCCAGCATTGTCTGGGCAGGCTCTGCCTGGAGCGGGCAAGGCTCATTGCAGGGCACTGGAAGCACTTACAGTCTTCTGGCTGAAAACCCTTCACACGTCTCTGCCGATGCATGTGAGGAGAGAGAGGAGTGCAAAGTCGCCTCTTGCCTAACTCCCTCCATACGCTCCAATCTGACGGGCAGCGAAACGCCATCCACCCGGCCCTACCCACACTCTGCAGGAGAGACGGGCAAGGGCTGGGCTCACCCTGAGACGGAGAGCTCACCATCCAGTACCTGGGTGCTACTGGATGGCAAATCCCGGCTCTGCCTGGCTGTGTGGCCTTGGACAGTTACTTCACCTCCCTCACATGTAAAATGAAAGGATCAGAAAATCTCTAATAGTCTCTGGTATTAAGCCTTTGGGAGACATTCATTTCCTTTTCTAAAGGATGTCTTATGATTTGAGCCCTTTGGCAGGTGTTAGGTATCTTCAGACAGTGGTGTGGCGACCCTGGCAGGGTGGGCTGGCTCCAGGGGTCAGGTAAGGCCAGCTACCTGCGGCCAGGCCCTGTCTGCCAGAAAGAAGTCGGGAGCAGGAGAGTCAGTCCTTCTGGATTTTAGGTCTGCCCTTGACCTTGTGTGACGGTGGACCTTTATTTCTCCTCTCTGTTAAATGGGAACATTGTATCTATCTGACCTAACTCACTCTGCCATCCAATGAAGACAATAGAAAGTTTTTTGGAAATGTTGAAAATCCTGTAAGTGTTTTCATTCGTAATGAATAAAAGTCCACTGTTCCTGGACTACAAGGTGGAAAGAGAAGGCAAATGGGAGAGAGAGGCTGGCCCAGAGCCCTAGGTTCTGCCAGTTTGGGAAGGTGCTCCAAGAGCGGGTCTTGCCATGTGCCTAAACCAGGAGCTGTGTCTTCTTATGCGAGCAAGACCCCCGTGGCCGGGGCTGAAGCTGGGATCTGTCCACAGAATGCCTCCCAAGAACCTCCTACCCCAAGCCTCCAGGCATACCCCAAAGGACAACTGGGAGCCCTACTTTATCCATTTCTGGACCTAGTGAGGGTCTGGGCTATTGGTACTCTGCTTGATGGCTGAACATACGTGGTCTTGGCCTCCTGATTCCCTCTTGGATGAGCGGAGGTGGGTGTGGCCAAGGCTAGAAGATCAGGAGATCCCTCCACGGCAGCAGGGAGCACCCCTTCAGGCATTGACCTTTTTCCAGGGGGACGGAGGCTGGGGTGTGGCTGGTTTCTTGGAACTCCCCCACCTTCCCATCCTCTTCCTCCCACATCCCACCCTTCAGCTCTCTCCAGTGGAGAGGTCAGGGGCTGGAAGGACTAGGCTGGGGTCATTCATTGCCAAGGGCTGCAGTCCAGGTCATCCCCTTCCCTCAGAACAGCCCCACTCTCTCTGCCTTCCTTGGGCAGAGCGATGCCCAGGCCCAAGGGGCAGCGGTCAATAAGCTCTGTATTCATTCCTCTGCAGAGAGCTGTGCTTATGGTGATGATCAATGTGTCAGGAAGAAGTGGAGAGACAGAGGAGAAAGGAAGGGCAAGGACAGAGGCAGAAACCCAGGAATCCTCAGCCAAACTGATGGCACATAGTCCTGGGGGGCCCAGGGCGGATGAAGAGCAGAGCGCTCTGACCACTTGGCCCTTTGGTGATCTAGCGTCCTGGGTGATAGTGAGTGTCCCAGCAGGGGAGGGGCCCCGGTTTCGAGGCTCTGAGGCAGGGGAGGCATTCTTATTTCCTTTGCCAAGGAGGATAGAAGCAAAAGCGTGGGCTGAAACCGCTCAGGAGGCATCAGAGAACACACCAGAAAGAACTTTCCAAGACCAAAGGCCATGGGATCAAGGAAAGCTCCTTCTCTGACAGTATTCAGGCAAATGAAGCTCACTGTTTTTCTCCCCACTTTTATGTTTTGAAAGCCGCAAATATTATGCATGCCTGATGTGAAACATTTGAACAATAGACAGAGTATAGTGGATTGTGGGCGCTCACCTTCAGAACCAGCCCCGTCCTCTTCCTGCCCTGAGAGGTAACCACTGTGTGCACCTGGGGTAGACCCTTCTTTACGCCCCCATCTTTAAAGAAGATATTTGGAAGTAACAGTGAAATATACCTAGAATTTACTATGTGCCAGACATCGTGCTAAAGTTTTGTATGCATTATCTTATTTGAATTGGATACAACCTCCCAACACAATACAGATTTTTGTTTTTCTTCTTTTTCAAATATAAGACTATACCCAGCATGTTGTTTGCGGCTTGCGTTTTTACTGAATGTGCCTGGGAGATCTTTCATGGTGCTGTCTATTGTTCCCCTTCATTCTTTTTAAAGGCTGTGTAGTATTCCACAGCATAGCTGTACCATGGTGTGATTTTGTGATTCCCTCATTCACAGATATTTATGAACTACCGTTTTTTAATTGTTATAAATAATGCTGAATTGTAGATTCTTACGCATTTGTCTTTGTGCAGAATGTGTAAGGATTTTATATGATAATTCCTTGAATGAAACTCTAGACCAAAGAGTGTGTACATTTCTTAGCTTGCCAGATGCTTGTACACTTGTTCTGAGCTTAGATGGTGGAGCATCCTTTGCTTGGGGGTTTAGTCTCACCTGATTTGGGAAGGGTAGAGATTGGCCGAGCTCTGGCCCTTCTGTTCTGCCCTTGGATTAGATGACCCATAAATGAAAAGCAATGAGGTCAGAGGCAAAGGGACACTCCCACCCCCAGGGCAGTCCAGGGCGCCCCCATCAAGGGGCCTGGAGGAGGCACCAGGCACTCGAGTCCTCAAAGCCGTATGGACCAGGGTCCAAGGAGCCAGTCGTAGCTCTTTTGCCAGAGGAGCCTTCGATAACTGCGTTTGGAGGGCAACCTAAAGCCAAATATAATCCACAATTAATTTCATCTTTGTTTGGAATTCATGAAATGATAGATTTTCAAAAGAGATTGACCTACCCTTAGATGCTTGAATTTGACCGAGATTAAAAGGCTTTATTTGCATCCCATGAGTGTGTTCCTAGAGGAGTCCCACAGCATGCTGGGGGAAGGGCGGGGGGAGGGTGTTGATGAAACCCACGATGCTGACCCGCACAGACGCCATGAGGGCGGAGTCTGATTTATTTGTTTGTGTTTATTGCTGTGTCTCCAGTGCCTGGAACAGCGCCTGGCACCCACCGTGAGTGCTCATTACATATTTATAGAGTACAAAGGCTTAGGAGGCACTACAAAGTAGCCGATCCCCCAGACTCTTGATTCGGACGCAGGCCCCACAGACTAGCTGTGTGATCCTGAACAGTTTTGAGTTTCTCTCTAAACTTCAGTTGCCTCATCTGTAAAATGGGAATAGTAATATTCCCTCACAGTACCAACCTCATAAATTGTGAGGATTATATAATAAAAATTATTAATATCATTAATTATTTTAATAGACAATAAACACAACTCAACTTTGCAGGAGTTTTTCCTTCTCAAATCCCTTCTAATCTCTATCCTAATTCATCCCATTTCTCTTGAACATTGTAACTGTCCTAGATTGTCCTCCACATCATACTTTCTTCTATCTGTTGGGCACCAAGTTCAGAGCATTACACCCTTGAGACCAGTGAGGGTATGAAGCCACGGGCGGGGGCAGGGTTGAGGGCGCACCGCCACCATCGCCATCCGCTCTCTGAAGAATGTCCCTTGTTCCTCCACCCACATGTCCTTGTGCCTCTTGTCTGTCCCTTTGTGAGTCCCCTTCACTCTGATTCATACTGCCTGGGCCCGCTTCAGGCTGGGCATCCCCAGCTGTCGAGCCGGCCCCTGACTTGGTGGGCTCTGACTTTGTTTATGTTCTAATCACTGGGCACTGGAGCCCTGGGTTGGCATTGACGGGTCTGAGAATCTGTGAGCAGAATAGGATGACTCCTCCCAACTCACTCTGGAAAATAAAGAGGAGAGAGTCACCGTTATTGAGTACCGACTGTGTGCCAGGCGGTGGACTAGGAGGGCTTGCTGTGGCTGTTACCGGATTCATCATCTGAGGTGTAAACAGGAGGAGAAAAGTGGGTCTCTCAGAGTCTAGGTCACGATCCCACGGTTCCACAGCCAGGAGATGTCAGAGCCAAGGTCGGCACCCGGCTTAAGGTGTGACCAAATGTTCTAGGGTGCAGGGGTTGCTCCCTGAGGCTCTGCTTGCCAGGCACCCCCTCTTTCAGCCCTGGCTGTCTCGCTCCAGCAGCCCCATCTTCCAGAGCTGTGCACAGCCCTGGAAGAAGAGAGGCTGAAATCTTATATAATTACCCAAATCATGGCTCCTAAATGGCCTCTGATTACAGCACTAAAGCCCCTTTCTGCAGCGCAGCCCCGGCTCTCCTGAATAGAGCTGCGGCCACTTTGTGCGGGATTTTTTTTTCTTTTCAAGCGAAGGAGATGGCTTATCCGCATGCAAACTAGGTCAGAACCCTAGCAAAGATCTTTTCAAACACTTGGCTTTTTTGAAGTCCTGCTACGAAACTCCTTTTGTTTCTCCTGGCTTTGCCTCTTCCCTCCCACCCTTCTCCTTTTTCCAAAGGCGCAACGACATCGACATCAAATGGCCCTAACCGACAGCGACAGTAGAGCTGCACACGATACACTCAATTATAAATGATGCCCGGTGAGCCCGGCTGGGCCAGGAGTGCCTACTGCAGCCAGGCTGCCTCAGCCCATTGCCTCCCAGCTGTAAGCTGCCTCTACAGCATCATGGGCACCTGGCTGGTCTGCCCCCAAAATGCCTGTCCTTGCCCTTGGTCGCACCAGCCCAGCCGAGGGGTAGGTGGACTGGGTGCACCCATGCCTGGGAGCCACTGGCTTGAATTTGTGGTGCACAGTATTAATCCAAATTTGCAAAAGCCCTCTGCTCCCTCGGGAAATCAACTCAGCTGGAACAGTTTGGGGCTTTGCCCAATGGCCTGCTATCTTGGGGGTCATTTCTCTCCCTTTTGCCCTTGCTTGCCCTCACCTCCCAAGCCCCAGCCTCCTTAACTGTGGATAGAAACCAGCAAGCGTTGTTTAGGCATCGAGGATGCTCTTCAGTAGGATGATATTTACAAAGGTGATGGCTCCTGACATGACCTGAGACCTTCACCCCTTAACGAGCCGGTGGGATGAGCAGGCACTTCGGCCCCTCAACAGCGAAGGAAGCCAGGCCTCCAGAGCTGAGGGAGGTGACCACTGGTGCTGAAGACTGCAGGGCCCGTGGGTGACAGGGGCTTGAGGCTTCTAGAGCCCAGGGACTGGAAGGTGTGAGTGTGTGTCCTCACCCAAGAGGGACCAGTGATCAAGATGAATCTGAGGCTCTTTGCCTGTGGGGATGGTATCCTCCAGGAGTTGAGCAGGGTCCCACCTAGAAGCATCTCCTCTCACCCATCCTCTGTTCTCTCTGGACCCGGCAGGAGAAAACTCCCATTCTGTTGTTCCCTGCCGTCTTTCTCCTGTCCATTGCAGTCTGGGTCCAAAGGATAGGTAATTTCCCAGGAAGGCTAGTGTCTTCAGAGGTATTTAGAAGGGGCGCTGCCGTAGACACTTCAGGGCAAGAGTGGGGAGCAGGCTTAGGGATGTTTGTTCCATTCAGTGAACAGTTATTGAGGACCCACCATCTGCCAAGGTGGATCTAGGTGCTGAGGGTACAACAAAGCAGTCAAGACCCCCACTATCATGGAATGTGCACTCCAGTGAGGGATACAGACAATAGATCAATAAGTCCATAAAAATGGTGATAAAGGCTTAGGCAAAGTAAAACAAGGAAGAGAGATAGAGAGTCTGGGTGCCTGCAATTTTAGATAAGGTAACCAAGAAGGCTCACGGAGAAAGTAATGTTGAAATGCAGGCCCAAGGGAGTGAGGTGTGAAACATCTGAAGAAAGTGTTCTGTGCAGAGGAGACAGCAAGTACAAAGGCCCTTAGGCCCAAGGGCATCTGATGTGTTTGGAGAGGAAGAAGGAGATCCTGCAACTAGATCAGAGCAGGTGAGAGGCAATGTACCCAAGTGAGTTCAGAGTGGTAACGAGATGGAGGGGTTGCAGATTTTTCAAGGTCTTGATGTAAGAGCTTTGGTTTTACACTGAGTGAGTGGGAGCCACCACAAGCTCTGAGTAGACGACTATGAGGATCTGACCCCCACTTTTAGTAGGAAGCGCTCCTCCTGCCATGGATGCTCCCGGGACAGCTCCCCTCCCTCGGTCTCCCAGTTTGCTGCTCTTTGTCCATGAGCTAGAAGGGGCTGGGCCAGATTGGAGGGGAAATTGAATTCTTTTTTTTCCAGGAAAAGGCAGAAGAAGAAGAACAGAGTTCGGATCAGATATGGGGACTTCGCCCACTGGGTGATCCTGGGGCTTTTGGAGTGACAATAGTGCTGGTCCACTTGCCTCTCCGAGGATTCTGGGAATTTGGGGGCTGGGACGGCTCCAGGCTGGGGCCCATCTCTCCCAAGATGTTCAGGCGCACATATGTCTGTGCGCATCCCTTCTCTTCATTTTCCCACCCTTCGGGGTGTCCGGCTTCCATCCTTCCTGTGGGCTCTCTAATGACTGTGAGATGAGGTACTGCACACAGCAGAGAAGCCAGCAGTGTGGGCAGGTCTGAAGATGCTGGATTTCTCACCTCTCCCGCCTGCTCCCTCTCTTGGCGTCACCTCTCCCCCTCCCCTCTTCTCACCCCTCTGCAGAAGAGAACCACAATACATGTGTGAAGATTGCTTGCCGGCTGGAGACGCTCCCAGTCTCCTCCCTTCCCAACTCAGAAGCAACAGTCTTCCTTTCCACATCCTGCCCCAGCCCTGCCTGTTTCTGGGAATCCTGGCATCTCCATCCTTTCTCTCCTCCTTTCCCCTCCACCATTCAGGAGACACTCCTGGCCCTTTTAGACACCGTCAGGATTCCCTGGGCTGCTAAATGAGGACTGACTGCATCAGGAGACTTAATCTGTGATGAAACTGTTGAGTAGGGATTGTATTGAAAGCATCCCAGGGTGCCCATTCCCATTATTTACCCTAATACAAAGGATCCAGGTCTTGGAGGGAATTATAGAGGTTATTTGCTTTTTGGAACTCTAAAGTGAATGAATCTGAAGTATCAACTTACATTCATATACACAGCTCTGAGCTTGCCCTCCACTTGGGTAGGAGAAAAGGTGAGCAACCCTAGGTTTCCTGTCTGTCCCTCCACCCCCTTTTTCTTTCTTAGGGACCTCCCATGGTAGGCCCCCCGCGCCCCACCTCCAACACAGGGTTCTCCCTTCTTCTTGAAGGCAGAAGCCAGCCACCATGGGAAAGGCAGGCTTAGCCACCTCCTTCCAGGCCAGAGCGGGTCTGTTTGCCTGTGTACACTGCCTCTTCTTTTTGAGAGGGAGCAAAAAGGAGAGAGAAAATGAAACACTTTTGCCCCCTCCTCATTAGCTCTGAGTCCCAGGTGAGCTAGGGAGCTCACAGCTCCTTTTGTGTGGCTGGCGGCCTGTTGCGTCTCCATGGTGATGCCTTGAGGCTTCTCAGAGCTGGGGACCAGCCTCTCTCAGCAGCATTCCCCGAGCTGAGCTGCCAGCCTCAGAGATGGGTGGGAGGAGGGACTGTATGGAATCAAGGGAGGTCGGGATTGGGTTGGCCTGGGCACTCTAAGTGTCTTCTTGCTCCTCAGCGTCTTCAAGACCAGCAGCAGCTTTGGAACCTGGGTTCCAATCAAAGAACACAACCCTGGTGTGACATTCAAGGTCTTCTAGAGCTGGTTTCATGCTCCTGATCCAGGTTCACCTCCTATCACTCCTCTACCCAGAGCTGCTACAGAACCTGGCCTCATCTCCTCACTACCCCCGAAACAGGATTTATTCCCACCCCTGTGCATTTGCTCCAGCTGTGCCTCTTGTCTGGGGCCTTTCCCTTCCTTAGTATTTTCTGACTTGGTTCCAGAGTCACCTTCTCTGGGAAACCTTCCCTGCTACAGACCTGAGCCCTCGGGGCTCTACCCAACTTCTAAATCCAGACACCTACTGCCTCTCTGGATCTGAGCTGTTGCTGGGAACACATACTGGCCTGTGTTCTTAGTTCACTTTGCACATGAGGGGTGGGTGGCACAGTGGGGAAGACATGAGTCCAGTGTCTGATAGTCCTGGGCTTGTACCATGTCTCTGCCATTTGTTAATTTGCCCCCATAGGATGAGTGCCGCCTACTGGTTGTCTCGCAGAGCTGGTAAGCAGCCTGCAGGCCTCAGTTTCTTCACCTGCAAAATGGAGATCCTAGTAACTCCTTACAGGCTTTTGAGGATTAAACGAATTATCGTCAGTGAAGGTGAAAGTGCTGGTATGGGGTCTGGTGAGCAGACGGTCCGGCCCCTGCCTGCTGTCTCCCTCCCCACCGCTAGTTTAAATGCTGCCATTTTCTCCCCCAGCCCCCTGTATTTTCCCCCTGCAGCCCTTTGCACACACACAGAATTAATAATTGGTTTCTTGTACTGATTTACTTGATGTTTCTCTTGGGGGGCGAGCAGGCAATGGACATCGTCTGATATGTCCATCGCTGTCTTCCTGTGGCTAGCACAGAATCTGGACAGGAAGGGGCTCAAGAAACCTCTGCTGACTGACCATCTGTGCATGGATTGGGGCCTGTCCACCCCTAGACCCTCTGCTCCTAGAAGGCAGGTACTGTTTTCGCTTCTTTGAGTCTCCATGGAGCCTTGCATATAGTAGGTGCCCTGTAAGGGGCTTGTTGGAGAACCGTCCTTGGTTGAATATCTTGCCACACAGGAATGGGTGATGCGGAGGCACCCTCCTAGGTGATTTCTAGGAACTGAAGAGGGTCCCCCTTCTGTAGAAGGTCCTAGAGTTTTGGAGGCAGAGGGGTAGGCCAAAAGAATCCCTCCGTGTCCCTTCTAATCCTGGAGTTTATGGTCCGCAGAAGCAGGAAGCACTTGGTTCCAGAACGTATTGGTCAGCTGGGGAGAGACCACGCCCCTGGGGCCGGATGGAGAGACCAGGCCTTTGCTCTCTCTGGGCTGGTACATTGATTGGCTAGAGTTAATTCCCGTGAGCATTGCTGAAGTTGGGACAAACTCAATTTTAAGTTAAGTGGAAATATTTTTATTTGAGTTAATGTACATTGGATCTGGTAAACACACAGAGTATATTACTACACACTCAGGAAATGTGCAGTCCGATCAGCAAAGAGATTAGTTTTAAGTGAAAAGACACTGGCAGACGCTGAAATTCATTGACTTGTTGAGAATGTCTAGATTTGGATACAAATGCGCTGGAACGCTAGATCAGTTTGGTGTCTCAGCCCATTCGCACGGAGAAGCTATTGATTTTAGTTGATATGCATTGATTCCCAGAAAACAGGACGGCTTTTGAAAATGAACTTCCAGTAATTTCAGGGAGAAGCTGGCGCGTTTGTCTCCACGCGAGGCTGACTTGTTTTGTTAAACGTGTCTCTACGCCTCGAAGGAACGGAGCAGCAGACAAATATCTTCGTATGAATTAAAATGCATTGATTCTTGGAGGGAAATGATGGTCTCTGTTAAAAGCTTTTTGGAGATGTTAGCATGCAAGAGTTTGAATAAAGCCTTTGTTCTGCGCCCCTTCCTCTCTGCCTTCTGCTCTTCCCAAAACGGTGGCAGTTTTCAGAGCCCATCTGAAGTTGGAGGTGGTAGTGGGTGGGTGGGGTGGGAAAAGGAGGGGGGCCCACTGCACTGCCAATCCCCTGCAGCCAGTGTGAGCATCTCTCCAAGGAGAGGAACATCCAAAGCGTTCACAGTTGATCTTATCACCAGACAGACGCATAAGACCAGGTGCCCAGGTCGGAGCCGAAGGCAGGAGAAACAAAGGTTCTGTTGCTGAAGAAAATAGCAATGAAAAGGAGGGGCCCAGCGGTTGGGTGTGGGATGCAGAAATGAGGGTGTGTGTGTGCAGTTTTGGTCTCTTGGTCAATGGCCTCTCTGTGCTGAAGGGGAAATGACTCGATGATAATCATCGAAATGATGCAAGAGTGAGTTATCTCCCTTTCTTACCTTCTGAATGAGTTGGACATGAACCAGAGGCGTAATTTAGGCATTTCTCACCCTCATTAATGAATAGCTCCCATGGGGTATGCAGACAGCACGGCTGGAAAAATGATTCCAGGAGCCAGGAAGGAAGCGATTGGCCCGGAACTTATTTTTCATGTGTTAAGACTCCCTGGATCTTTCTGGATCAAAGCCACTTAAGACAACTTTGAGGGTTGATCATGGAATTAACTCCTCTTTAGCCACTCCTAGTTCATCTTCAGCCCCCAGTTACACCCTGGGTGGGTAATTAAATCCATTTGGGGGGTGCTTGATGGCTGTGGGTGGGGTGGGAAGTGCTGACCAGTTGCCCAGGCAATGCTGCCCATGGAAGCTAAACCTCTTCCGTGGGTGACAGAGGGAAGCCTGTGAGAAAGACCTGAGAAGGAGGCTTAATTCTGAGGCACTTCCTTTCACCTCTGGCTGTAGCTGTTATAAATCAAAGATCATCGGTCCACATCTGCTTTCCCCAGACAGTAGATTTTCTCCCCCTCACTCCCCTCTACTCGTCTCTACTCCATTCCACCTGCCCCTACTCTGCTTTAGAAAGGGGATTGCCTAGGCTTGGAAGCACAGGATCAAAGCACTGGAAGGGAGTTTGTGAATCTGACTCCATTCTGATACTTCGTCCTCTGCCTCTACAACACCCTATGCCAGATATAGTCTCGGCTTAGATGCCTCTGGCCATGGACTGCAGACCAGCTCCCAGGTGTCTTTTTCAAATAGTTCTGGTCAATGCAAAGTGCCCCCTACCCCTTATCTGCCAACACCAACACCAACCTAAATGAGCCTCAACCCAATGACTCTGGTTCTGTTCTCTGCAGCACAGAAGCAGTCTCATTCTTCTCCCACACGAGTGTCTTTAGACATTTGAAGATAGCCACAATGTCCCCACTGGCATTGTCCAGGCAAGACACCCTAGGTTCTTCAGCTATTTCTCACATGACATGGTTTCAGATCCCTCCATCATATGTAGGACCAGCTACATAATTTGTGTGGGGTCCCAGCACAAAATGAAAATGTGGGGCCCTTTGTTCAAAAATTATTAAGAATTTCAAGATGGTGACAGCAGACAGCATTAAATCCAGCACAGGACCCTTCTGAGCGACTGCACACATCGCATGCCCATGAAGCCAGCCCTGACCATAGGGGACCTCTTTTCCCAGATTTCAGTCTGCAGTGTCCTTCTAAGTGATGTTCCAGGACTAGTCTGTCCAGGGCAGAAGCAGAGTGACTGTCACTTTTTTTCAGGATGTCTCCTTTAGTGTTTTGGAAGCAACTGACAATAACATTAGCTTTACTGGCAGTCAGAGCCTACAGGTGAGTCATAAACAGCACAGTATCCACTCAGATCTCTAGGTTCACACCTGTAGCAGCTGAGCAATCTCTCTCCCCATCTTGTGCAGTTGCAAAAATCCGTAGTGGTGAATTTTGCTTTGCCCGTAGGACCCATCCCAGTGCTTAAAAGCGTGCATTGTCCTTTAGGCAATTTATTTACTCATTCAATCCATAGATCAATCACTGAGCGTCCACCATGTGCCAAGCACAGCGATAGGAGGTAGGATACAATATGAAATAAAACCTGACCCTGGCCTTAAGGAGCTTTAGTTTAGAAGAGAAAAGATAGTTAAACAATAGTTACATGAAAATGTGATAATTCCTACAACAGAGATGTACTACAGGAGTGGAAAAGATGGGAAATGACTCTGCTTGGGAAGTCATGGAAGGCTTCACAGAAGAGGTAGCATTTGAGATGGCTGTTGAAGGGTGGGTAGAAGTTTGACACATGGAAAAGAGAGGAGAGAAGCCCGATATCTGACAGTCTGGGTTCCTCCACACGAACTCGCACCTCATTTCTTTTGGCCTTTCTTCTAGGGCAGCGCCAAGGAGGTTGGCCCTCGTGACTCCCCACAGATTTCCACAGCCTCTTCCGTCGCTGGGGCTTTCAAGCAGACCCCACCACCTTGATGGGAAGACATTGCTGAAGTTTTTGCTGCAGTTTTAATTTCTTGACATCATCTGGGTGCGTTGAGAAAAATGAGATCTAATAATGAATGATTACAACTCTCAAGTTAAGTCTAGTTGGTTGACTAATCAATTTGGTTAAGTGAAAATCCATAGCAAATGAGTCGACCGCAGTATGACATTTCTCCATCCAATTTAAATTAAAATCACCAGCCATAATAATTTCACAATTACTCAGGGAGGGCACACTGGAGACTTGACCCCCGGAGCAGAGAAATTGCAAATGCCGCAAAGAATGGGCTGAGAGTGGGGTGATGAGGGAGTCGCTGGAGATGAACTCTGCCTGAACTGCTCAGCCTCGTCAGCTCTCGGGGCTGGGGGGGTCTGTGAAGGATGCTGAACAGCAGTTTCATATTCTTGGGTGCAGCTCTGCTTCTCTCCCCTGGGGAAGCAAGAATTTCTAGCTTCCTGGCTAAAAAGCCCACAGAGGGCTCCTCCAACAGGAGAGAAGGGTCTCTCTTTTCCAGACAAGAGGGTGGGAAAGAGGTGAATGTTAATCTTTCCATTTCAAATTTTCCCAAATTTACACTATCGGTTCCTGGGCAGTGAATGCCATGTCTGTTTCTCTTGAGTTGACTGCTAAGTGTATGTAACACTGATTAATTAATAGCTTTTTGATAATAAGGGTGATGATGACAGAGCAAAGGAAAGGATTATATTTTATCTAATATGACAAACACTAATTTGCTGAACATCTCCTTTATACCAGGCACAGTATTAGGCAACAGGGAAAAAGAGATAAATTAAGCATACAGCCCTGCCTTCAAGGGGCTCATAGTCTCTTGTGGTAGCCTGATAGATCAATACTTAGTAATAGTATATAAGGCAGAATGTCATTAATGTTTACTAAGTAACCTGAAAGATAAGAATGATTTTGATCAGAGAGTTTCATGAAAAAATTTTGTATGCCAGTCTCCTCATCTGTAAAAGGCATTTAATAACAATGGCATCTCAAAAAGTTATTGTGAGATGGGTGATGAGACTGATGCTACTGGTTGTCCCTCAGTCATTTTTCTATGCTTATTCTATAGCAGTAGGACTCCCAAATGTTAGTTAAGTAAATGGCTGCCTGGAATCAAGACTGCATTTCCCAGCCTCTCTTGCTAGTGTGACCACGTATAAGTTTAGGTCAATGGAACGCAAGCAGAAGCAGGATGTGCAGCTTCTAGGAAGTGCCCTTAAAGAGAGAGAGCATGCTCTTGTCCTCCCCTTACTTCCATCCTGCTGGCAGGAATTCAGGAACAGTGGCTAGAGCTAGAACAGTCATCTTAGAGCAAAAGTGACTTTGGAAGAGACGACCATGCAGGCAGAGCAACAACATAGAAAGAACCTGGGTTCTGAACACTGTGCTGCACATACTAGCCTTGGAGAGCTTACCTCAGGAGCTAAAATAAACATCTATGTTACTTAAACCGTTATTTTGGGTTTATTGGCACTCCAAGGCAAGCCAAATTCTAATTAATTTAAGTGAATTGTTGCATATAAAGCACTCAGAACAGGGCTTAGCATGTCATAAAGGCTCAAGAACTGGTGTATAATATTAGTATTTTCAGTCCTTACTCTAAAGGGCCAGAAGACAAAGACTCTGCCCACTGAGCTGCAAGGTACTTGCCTTATTTTTCCATTGGAACCCTTGGCTGAGTAGCCCAGCATTTGGTACCATGGTCAAGGCCCAGCTCTTCAGCCTCTCCTCCTCCCCTAGTCCATTCTTCTCATACTCTCCGTTTCCCACACTCAACACCTCCTCCCACCCCCCACACCAGACCTAAATCCTGCTGTCACCAGCTTAGCAATTACTTATAGAGAGAAGCAGCAGCAGCAGCCCAGGAGAAGTATGAGCAGGGAGTCGGGTCCTGTGGATCAATTTGTAATTTTTCTTGTGGCGGCAAGAGGAGCAGGAGGGATGTGTGCACTAAATCCCCAGCACGGCAGCATGTCTTGGCTTGAATTATTTATCTTTGGGTCCCTTGGCCAAGTGGGACTGAGGCCTCGGGAGGAGGGGAAACAGTGGGTGCATATAAGTGCTCCCCAGCTTAGGCCATTATTGGGGCTGGTGGCAGTGGCGGGCTGAGGATGACGCTGGTCCTGAACACCTCGCATAGGAGAGGGCAGGGCAGTCTGTCTGTCTAGGCAGGCAGAGGTACTTCCAGTTTCTGGGCAGATGAGAGTCAGAGAGGCACCACTTTTCATTGCTGGGATCCTTAGTAGAAAAATGTTAAAGCTGTTGACTCAGAAATAGCAGGTGGATGTTTGCCTATTGTTGGGTGCATATGTTGAGAATGTGTAAGCACATTTTCTGTTCCCTAGCAGGGAATGTGGAGGCTCTCCTGGCTTGGTGGGGAGGGAGTCGTGGATTATGGCTTTTAGAGAGAGTGAGTGTCTCTTACCTAAAGCTGTGAATTTGATAGATATTACCTGTGCTCACCAATATTTCCAAGTCTCTTCCCTTTCCTGTGCACAGGAAAGAGTTAATCAGTATTATGTGGCTAGTTCTGGCCAATGGAGGGTAACCAGAAAAGATGTGTGAGCATTTAAGAGTTGGTGTGCAGTTTTCTCCACGTTGTTTTTGTTTCTGTCTCTCTTTAGAAAACCCTGAGATGGTGATGTCACAATCTAGTGAAACCTACACCAGCCTGGGTCCCTGAATGCCTGTGTGGAGCAGCCCCTTGCCCAACAGCAGGAGGCACGTAGATTAGTGAGAAATAAACGTGTTGTCTTAAGTGACTGGGAGTTGGAATTGTCGGTACCCGCGGCGCACTCTAAGCAGTGCTGATGAGTGGTGCTGAAATCAAAGGGGTGTGCAGATCCTTCAGCTTCAGCAGGAGGCCAAGGTTCACAAACCGGAAATTGGAGCCCAAATGGGTGACTAGACATTTGTGTGTGTGGCTTGGGCGCAGAAGAAATCAATAACAAATGCTGATGCATGGAATTGGGATGAGTGAGCCCGGAAGTGATACTGAGAGTGGCAGGGTCAGTTGGTGAGATCTGAGAAGGTACCTGGGACAGACGCCTCTGTTGCTCTGACATTCTGTTGTGACATAGATCATGGAGGACAGGCTATGTTTAAGATCCCATACCCAGAGGAACAATTCTAGAACCCTCCTCAGACCTTGTTATGTACTGAATTCTATCCTCTTCCCCAAAATTCATGTTGAAGTCCTACCTGCCAATGTGATTGTATTCAGAGAAAGTGCCTTCATGGAAGTAGTTAATGTTAAGTGAGAGCATAAGCGTGGTGCCATAATCCAATAAGGCTAGCGTCCTCATAAGAAACAGGAGGGACACCAGTGCTCTCTCTCCACACGCACACAGAGGAAAAGCCACATGAGGACACATCGAGAAGGCAGCCATCGGCAAGCCAAGAGGGGAGCCCGCACCAGAAACCAACCCTGATGGCACCTTGATCGTGGGCTTCCAGCCTCCAGAAGTGTGAGAAAATAGATTTCTGTAGCTGAAGCCCCCCAGTCTGTGGCATTTTGTTAGGCAGCCTGAGCTGACTGTTACAGACTTTGAACTAGGACTTGTTTTCTCGTGTTCCCTTCTCCACCTGCCCTCAAGCTTTCCCGTGGGGGACTTTGTGTATGGAGTCATATCTTTTTGAGGTGGAGAAGAAAGAGAAGAGAAGGGAATAATGAAAATACTAACACCTCCTTGCACTTTTAACCAAATGCTTTTTTCTGTGTTACCACACTGGATTCCAATTATAGCCTAGTAAGATAGAGATAATTATTTTAGGCTTAACGATTTTACTCATTTACTCGGCAAAATTTCTTGAGCATCTACTATCTGTTGGGGCATGATGCTGAGGGGTGGGGTGCAGAGTTGAATAGGCTATAGCTCCCAAGTGGCTGAGTGAATTGAGGCTCCGCAGGACAAGCTGCTAATTCAATCTGGCATGGCTAGTCAGGATTGGGTCCTGGCTGTTTAGCTCTGTGCCTGAGTTCTTGGCGAAGAAAAAGCAAAGCAGAGACTTAGGCTGTAAAAAATGCTGACGGACCCTGGCATTCCAGCAAGAGCTGTCTCCTCATTGTCCCCAGGGAGGTGAGCATCAGCATCACACCTAGGCAGTGTGTCCAGCTATGGGTTGCCTGCATCCCAGTCAGTCCCCACCTTCCTCTCTGCTGGCAGAATCTTTTCTTTGTCTAGCTTTCCTGCACCTGTGCATCTCAGGGAAAGCTGACTTCTCGCAGGCTCCAAGGGCAAATCGTGTAGGGAGCAGGGCAATCGCACTCAATTTATTCTACTTGCAATTCTAACCAATGAGACACAATACAGCCTGCAGAGATTCTTCAATTTCTTACCCTAAAATGGGCACAAAAGAGGGACATTTTATTTTTTGAGAGGTATTATTGTGTGAGGACATGATGCTTAGAGCAATTGCAGCCACTTTATGACCACGAGGAAACAAGCTCAAGATAATCCCATAATACTGAGCAGAGCAGAGCAGAGCAGAGAGAGAGAAAGAACTGGTACTTGATGTCGATCACTGAATTAACAGGGCTCTTGTTATATCAGATAATAAATATTCTCGCTGCATAAGCTCTTTTAGTTCTACTTGAAGCTAGAAGCTTCCTAATTTATACAGGCAGAAATAATCAAAAGTGCGTACCCACTGGTTCCACCAGTGACTCACTGTGTGGCTTCAGGCAGGTCACATTACCTTTCTGGGCCTCAGTCTTCTCATCTGTAAAATGAGGGTGAGGATAAGGGTGCACCCCAGATCTAACCCCTCAGATTCTGTCTGGGCTCAGCACTGGGATTGGTACCCTGGAGGCGGGTACAAAGAAGGACAAGAAGAGCTGATTGGAGTGAGAAAGCCATCTATGATACGGCTGGTGGAGGGGAAGAGAAAGGAGAGGAGGAGGCCGTCTCCCTCCTCACTGTGTGAAGGAAGGAAAATGTGTGTGAGAAGGAGCCAGCTGAGAGAGGAGGTGTGTGCGGCCCACGAAGGAACATGCTGCAGGACAGTCCTCCCTGCGGCCGTTTCGGGATTCCTCACCTCACTCTTCTCTGACTGGTGTCAGCCCGCGTGCGGTCACCCACGGCCCTTTGTGCTGGCACATTTCACTGGGCTGGATTAGCTCTCCCTTGCGGGCTAGGGGGTGGCAGAGGTTGGGGGTTGAGAGTCCGTGATAAGCACGGTTTTGTGCCGGGTCTTAGAGCCACGTGAATCAGAACTGCCAGGATCCCCGCGAAAAGCAGATCGTGGCTTCCACCCAAGACCTGACGGATCAGCTGTGCTTTGCGCCTTCTGTGCGTTACCAGTCCTTGTCATCCTCGCAACGATGCTGGAAGGTAGTCCTTGTAGGGGCCATGTTTTACAGATGTGGAAACCGAGGCCCAGCAAGGTGTGATGTCTTGACCAAGGTCACATGGGTGATAAGTGATGGAGCTGGGCCTCCAGCTTCAGTCTGACTTCATTCCCACTCCTGGCCTGGCCTGTGAATGAAGCCTTGGGTCACTGGGGCGGGCTTTCTTCCCCGGCTTGCTCGCCCACCCCTGACCCGTGCTTCAGTGGCCCAGAGCTCCCACACTCTCGATGCTCTTTTTGCCTCTGCAGAGGCTCTTTCCCAGAGCAGGGGGTCTCTTCCTTCATCCCCTCCCTCTTTCTGTAGAATTTCTCTTCTGCGCTCCTCCAGGGCGAGCCCCACCTTGACTTTTAAGCCTCCTTTGATGTGTGCCCTCCCCCTGTTCCTTCCTTGTTCATGCCAAACAAAACAAAATCTAATGAACAAAATCTCTTTTCATTATACTTATACGTCATTATATTCATTTATTTTTTCACTCAATATTCATCAAATATAACTGAGCACTGATTATGAGCAGATATTGTCAAGTGCTTGAAATACCAAGAGTGAACCTAAATGGATGTGGTGTCAACCCTCACAGAGTTGTGGTCAAGTACACCTCTCATACTGAATCCCACTCTCTCTCCACGACCTCCTCAGCACTGTGCTATTGGTGATATGAAACCAGGTCTCAAGTGCCCAGGACAATGTATACTATTAGTAGGTGCTGGGTGGAATCAATAAATTAATGAGATGGGGTAAAAGGCCATGAAGGGCAAGGCAAGGTACGTTTCAAGGAGGTCAGGCAGCCTGCCTTCTGTTGCTGCATCCTCAGAAGACGCGAAATTGTCTAATAAATGGTTTTGCAGCCCAGGGCCCTAGAGAGGGCAGCTGACATGCCCGAGGCCTGAGGCCAGCGCCCAGTCCGAGCCCACGTTGGGAGAACGCATTAGGAATGCAAGGTGTAGGAAATAGAAATTATTAAACTCGTAGATAGGGACAGAAATGCCTTTGTGAGGCTGCAGAGTTGGGAAATTATGCTGAAGCAATGCATTGCAAATCAGCCTGCACTCGGCAGCAAGGCAGAGAGGGGCTTTTATTCTCCAGGTCCCGAAGTTCCTTCGGCAGCTTTGTGTGCAGCCGCGGAGGCCCTTCTGGGAGGAGAGAAAAGCTGGTAATTTCGTGGCCGATTGGCAGACTGTCCAGAGCCAATAAAGATATTTGTTTTCTTGCTGAAGTGCGCACAAACCCAGATCTCAGCTCCCTGATTTTATCTTTCTCTTCTTGTGATCTTCCCCATTTTTCTTTTCCGTTATGGAGAGAAGTGAAACCTGGGCTATCTTTCTCCATTCACGTGGCTTAATGTGAGCCCAGTGGGGATGGGGTCCCCATCCTGATGGCCCATGAGGACAAAAGACATTTGCCCAGGGTATCTGGCCTTTTCTCCAGGTGTCCATCTGCTTTGGCACAATCTACAGAGATTAACTTTGCCACTTTGGCGCCCTGGAGGGGCTTGATGCTTACACTCCCATGAATCCACCCAACATCCTGCCGTGTTTGATGTTGTTTGCCTGTTTTAAGGATGAGCATAGGTGAGTTGTCCAAAGTCTCAGAGGTAGTAAATCGTGGCACTGGGATTTGAAGTCGGGTTTATCAGTTTGCAAAGTCTGCAGTCTTGGCTTTCTTGAGAGCCCCCGTAGCATTGCACTCCAGCATATTCATGGCGTCCCTGATGATTGAAGAAGCTCTCACTCTACACTGGGGGCTCCCGAGCTGGGTTCTCCAGCAGATCAATCCTAAGTCACAGGGACATCTTGAAGTTTTAACAGGAGTATCTGGTTTGGAAATGGAAGGGACTTTTGAGACTACGTAATTCATTCCCTTTCCCATCTGGACCCATTTTCCAGATCATGAAACTTAGGCCCACAGAATTTAGGGACTGGCCCAAAGTCACAGCCAACTCTCGAATGGCAGATGCAGGACAAGGACCTGTACCCTCACTCCCAGGCCAGCATCCTGTCCATTTCATCTGCAGTATCAATTAGGACTAGGTTTAACTGTAACAGACATCCAAAAGATAGTCACCTTACTCCCTGATGTGAAATAAATCAGAAGCCAGCAAATCAGATGTAAAAGAAATCAGAAGAAGGTATGGTAGTGTTGGGACCAAGACTTTCTCTCTCTCTTCACTTTGCTATGTGTGGCTTCCTTCCCAAGTTCACCTCATGGTCCAAGATGGCTCCTGACGCTCCAGCTATTACATCCAGCAGCTGAAAGGAGGACATCATTCCCATTCAGAAGACTTTCTGGGAGTTTTATACAATGCTTCTGTCTCACTGGCCAGAATTTAATCTATGGCCATACTAGTTAAATGGGAGGCTGGAAAATGTCATCTTTTAGCTGGGTACCTAGTTAAAAATCAGGATTCTGGTTCTATTCCTAAGAAAACAGGAGGGAATGGCTATTGGGAAGCAACTAGCAGCCTTGCCTATAGCTCTTTAGTCTCGAAACTGGCTGCCAACACCATACCTCCTGGTCTGTGCTCTAGGAATTCCCAGCTGAGAGGGAAGCTGAACCAGCACATCTTGACTGGCAGAAAGACAAGGGTTTTCTTTTTTTCCTTCGCCCTCCAGATAAAGGCAGGCACTTTAGCTCTGGAAGAGTTTGCATCATGGAACTTTTTAGTATAATGCCACCTAGCATATTTTTTTCGGTACTAATCTATTTTGGTCCACGTCAAAGACATCAGTGGCATATAGTTTTGGTGCCTTCCCAGATTTTGTGAAACATGAGGGTAGAGATTTAGAATAGACAAAGCAAGATGTAATGTATACGAGTGTGTCAATGTATGTACACATATTTTTAGAAAGGAAGGGAAACTTCCACTCCCATGTGTCCTGGTACGTTTCCAGTCATGTCCCAGGCTGGAAAAGCATGAAACACTGATTTTGCTCATGTGCCGGTTCTTCAAGCAAGGTGGAGCCCGAGCTGCTGCTTTGAAGGCCTAGAGGCAGTTAGGCACTCAGAATGAGAGAACCGGGGTGTGAAGCAGCCTAGCGATGGTTTCGTCCAACCACTTGCTTTTATAAATGAGAAAACTGAGGCCCAGAGATGGTACAGATTTGCCCCAAATTTACAGAACTAGACCAAAATCCCAGCTTTCTGACTCCTAGACTAGGGCTGTTTTGCCTGGACCTGTTGCCTGTCTAAAATATATATGCACATATTTTATACTGTTCCTTAGCCACTTCATATGTGTTACTATTGTTTCCCCAACTAAAGGCTCTGAACCCCTTGTGTTCAAAGCACTGTGCAAGGCTTTGGTGTGAGGAGGAGAAAAAGATGAATAAGACTGAGTTTCTCTCTTACGGAATTTGTAGTCTAGAGTGGAACGCAGATACGTTCACAACTAATCGTAAGGCAAGCCAGGGGCCGCTAAGGGCTACCCAGACATACAAGTGATGATGGCCGTGGAAAGACTGAGTATTCGGCTGGGGTGGGGGGATGTTGGAAGACTTCCTGGTGGGGGTCTTTGAAGAAGAGAGGGGTGGAGGGAAGAGGTGATGTAGATTAGAGGGCGGCCACAGTTTGAGCCTGAAAGTCATAATGTGAGCAAACACCTCCCTGCCCTGGGCACCATTACTGGAATTTAGAGTGTTTAATAGTAGGACCCAAGGAGGGACAGCCTAGAGGGCTCTCTTATCCCTCCAGGGAGGAGCTCTAGTTCAATGAACTTGTTGGACAGTGTTCTCTGTCCTGTTTGGCCAATAAAGTGTCTGAAACAAACCCAGCTGGTGCCAGGTCCTTACCAAGACCAGTTGAGTCAGAATCTCTAGGGGTGGCACTCAGACATCTGTCTATTTCAAGCTCCCCAGGTGATTCTGATGTACAACAGGACACTTTAGAGCTAAGGAAGGAGGTGAGCGAAGCCCTGGCATAGGCCACAAGAGGAAGTATGGGGCGTGATGAGCTGAACTCCACGGTGGAACCTCCAGGAGGGGGAGGCAGGAGAACTGAGCCGCCACACCCCCTGGACTCGCTCCCCACTCTGCAGATGAGGAGACAGAGACCCAGAGCAGCGGGGAGCTTTGCCGAGGCCCTCCCTGCAGCTTGTTATGGCAACGCCACGGTTAGTACCCCCGCCCCTCGCAGCCCGGTTCGGAGCCACCTTCATTCAGCATGCCGCCACCCTCTGCCAGTTGCTCAATCTGTGTGGAAGCCTTTAAACGGCCAACAATGAGAAAAAGACTCTTTGTGGCTGTGGGCGCCTCTCTTCATTTGTGTGCAGGGGGAGGTCTGGCTGTTTCCAAGAGTGTTAATTAAGAAGTTGCCTGGTTCTCATTTTTGCTTGTCTTTCTTCTTGCTTCTGGGGCAGGCATGCAGGGCTGGGACTTTAGAGAAGAAATGGCTAGTTATGGTGGTAATGGTGGGGGTGGAGGTGACTACTCTGCCATCCATGTTTAGGGGCAGGGATGGGGACAAGAAAGGCAGCGTTCCACAACTAACGGAGCAAGGGTTGGCTGGAGGGACCCAGGAGGATGGCTTCACTCTGGAGCTGGTTGAATGTGGCAAAGGATGCCCCAGGGAGAGAGGTACAGCCACCAGCTGCCTCCGAGTCTGCAGCTGGTTTCTCGTCTTCAGGGAAAGGCATTGTTTGTTCGTTGTCTCACCTCAGGGGCAGTGGAGTCCAGGTTTGTTCCATTTCTCTTCTTGTACATTCCCACAAGCCCCCATACCCCGTCTTGGAAATCATTTTGTCAGCACATCTGCAATAATTTGTTCAATGTCCGTTTCTTCTGACAGACTGGGTTCTCCTTGAGGATCCTGTTTACTCTCCCCATGCCCCCAGTGCCCCGCACAGAGCCTGGCAAGCAGCGGGCACTTCATAAACACTGGGAGACGTTGCAATGGGCTGACCACGGGAGAAGCACTCCAGTGGACCTTTGGAAAGCAGGTTCTTGCCTGATTCTGTCCCTCATGCTCTGTGGGATCGGGAGCAAGTTGCTGTCTCTCTGTGCCTTGTGTTTCCCCAACAGCAATAAACAGAATTAAATCTGTAAAGAGCATCAGCGATATGTTACTCAGATTGAAGCTTATCAGATGGGACAGTTAACTGAGTTCCGGGGGACCTGGCTCTAGCTCCAGATCAGCCACTTGCTGGCACCACCACCATTGAACCCCCCTGTGCCTGGAGGGAGGGGGTGGGGATCAATCTTCAGGGCAGGTTAAGGCCCTTTGAGAAGCCTCGACTGCCCATACACCGGGATGGCTTTATTTATTCAAGGGGTGCCCCCCATTCATTTTAACTAAGAACAGAGCAAAAAGTCTTTTCAAGAGAGATTTAAGACATCAGCCAGCACTTACAGAGAGTTTGTGCAGATCGATGGTCCTGGCTGGAGGGAAAGGAGTCAGAGGGTTCAGTTGTAAGGAAGCAGGTGTCTAACTTACTGGGGGGCTGGATGAGAGCTGGTATTACCTGAATGAAGGGGCTGGGTTAGAGGTCTCTGGAGAACTTTGTCTGTCATCAGGGTCAATGGCTGGATGAGTTTGGAGACGGAGACTTGGCTCCTTTGCAGATTCCCCCGTAGCTCTGGGGAACGGTATTTGCGTGGCTGCAGACTTCCAGCGGGGCATTTGCTGACAGCCCTTGCCTTGGGAGAGGCTCCTGCAGCATCCAGGTGCTTTGGGAAAAGCCTGCCAGGCCTGCAGCATACTTTGCTCCTCTCTGCAGGGCCCTCAATCACAGAGGGACCAAGGACCAGGTGTCCCCATCGGGCCTGCTAGGCCCTCTCTCCCCCTGCCAATTCGGGGCTTATCCCTCTTGGCTCTCGCGTGGCTCAGGAGGGACCCAGCCCCGATCATCTCAGCTCCAAGAGAGAAAAGGAGGAACATCTGTTAACACAAATGCTTTTCTAATTTCTTTTTAAATCTCACTCAGCATCTGCGTTAAACAAGGCTGATCGGCTTGTACAATATTTAATTTTGGAACCATTTCAAAAGGCGCTTGTAAGAGGGGAGCAATGGGGGAGAGCAACAGCCTCCTAAATCTTTAATAGCGTGCCGGTTAGGAGCTTCTGCCGCTCGGTCCTAATCACACAGAGGAGAATGAGCAGAGACAGAATTTCTTAATAACAAATACCTTTGCAGCACCTCATTAAATCACTGCATTTCAGAGACACAGCAGGACACTTGGGTGAATAAATAGTGCAATCTCCCAGTCTGAAGGATTTTCACATCTGAGTTATTTCTCCTGCATATGATCAGTTCCTTTTTTTTTCTCTCTCTCTCTCCTTTTTTTTTTATTTCCACAAATGATTTTAGCTGATGAGTTCAATTAACGAAGACGTTAGAGGCAAAGTTGAAAATGCGCCTCTCTCTCTCCCTCTTTTACATCCCCTGCTCTCGCCCGCCCTATGACAGTATATAGAGCCGCATTTCGTGTGTTGTTGTGGTTTAACAAATAGCGCTGCCAAATGAGAGATGAGAGGAGAGGGGGTGGGGAGGGCGATGCTGGTTGGTGTGGAAACAAAGCATTCCCTGGCTGGGTGTTTATGAGAATGGTGATGAATGGAGCCTGGGAGGGACAGGTGGGCAAGGACGGAGCTCCGAGGTGCTTTCGGGGGGGCCCCCGACCACCTGTGGATTTGGGTCCCTTTCTCCCCACGGCCACACCCAATCTCTAATGGGGCCTGTAATAGGACAAGGGAACTGAGGAAATCCTTCCGTTTTCAGTTGCGCTTAAATATTTATTGAGCACCTGTTGTATGCCAGGCCCAGTACGAGATGCTCAGAGTTAATGCTGTCGTTAAAAATCTAAACCACAGAGTCCTTCCCACATTCTCGCTCACTACAATTGAATCAGTCGGGCCATTGATCAATCCGTCAAGAATTTAATGAAGAGGCCATCAGCTGGCAGTCCACGGACTGGGTCCCGCTCAGAAACATTTTTCGTTTGTCCCAAATACTCTTGGTTGCTTGTCTTTTTGTTTTCGTTTTTTAAAAAATAGAATCTGTTGCTGTAGTGCCGTGTTTTTAAAACTGTGGTTTATGACCCCTTAGTGGGCCTTGAAATCCGTTTAGAAGGGATCCCAAGTTACTCATTCTTAAATGTTGATTTGGGGAAAAATCTATCTCTGAGTTCTTAAGTGGTATATTTTCTGAGTCTTTCAATGCATGGGGAATATTTTCTTTTACCTTCATAAATAAACATCCCTCTGACTGAGGATAAAACTGGAATGGAGTCAGTAGGATAGGATGGGATGGAATGGGATAGAATAAACAGAAAGAGAAGAAATAACAGAAGAGAAGAGATGAAAAGAAACCCATCGGCATGGATCGCGTGCAGGAAGGTCAGCATTGTTCCGGTTTTATATGTGGTGTGCTTATATGCTAGTGTGTGATGTAAAATGCACTTCTTGCTGTAGGTCCCAAACAACAAAGCTCAGAGCCTCTCCTCCCATGGGGAATGCCCAGCGCTCAAATATTTGTCTTATTACGGAGCGCCCTCGGTGCCCGTCGTGTTGGTGGAGAGTATGGGCTCTGGGGCCTGTCTGCCTGGTTTGGAGCCCACTTGCCACATGTTTTCCGTGTCACCTCAGTGTTGGAGCCCAGTGGCAGCCAGTGATGTGACCATGCACGGCCAGTGGCATCAGTATCCTAAGCAGACGTCGTCGTGGTCTGGAAATTGCAGGCCTCGTCTGCCGGGGAGCCTGCCTGCTGTCTACTTTTGTTTCTTGGCCTCCCCTCCACTCTGGGAGCTCATCAAGTCCCTTTTAGTAAAGTGTCCTCTGCTCACTTTAGCCAGGGTTGTCTTCAATGCTTGCAACCGAGAACCCAGCCATACATAGAAATCAGGAGATTTCACATGAAAGGTTGAACTTCCAGTTTCTTTTGGGAAAAAAAAAGGAAGATTTAGTTTTAGGTCTGTGTTTCCCCATGGCAGGCCTATAGATGGTACATTGGCTTCCTGTGGCTGCTATAACAAATTACCAGAAACTGGGTGCCTTAAAACAGCAGAAATTTATTCCCTCACGGTTCTGGAGGGCCCAACTCCAAAATTCAGCAGGGCTGTGCTCCCTCTGGGGCTGTGGGGGAGAATCCGTTCCTTGCCTCTTCCGGCTTCTAGTGGCTGTCCTGTCGTTCCTGGGCTCGTGGCCGCCTCACTCCTGTCTCTGCCTCCATCCTCACATCACCTTCTCCTCTGTGTGTCTGTGTCATCTCCCTTTGCCTCTCTCTTATAAGGACACATGATGGCATTTAGGCCTCACACTGATAATCCAGAATGGTCTCTTTATCTCAGGATCCTTAGCTTTATTATCTCTACAAAGACCCTTTTTCCAAATAAGGTAATATCCATGGGTTCTGGGAATTATCATGTGGATGTGTCTTTCTGGGGCCACCATTTAGCCCACTACAGGTGGAGTTCCACAGTCCACAGCCTGCTTCATTCATTCATACAGCCCCCCGGGCCTGCTGGTACATGAGTTTTTGACCTAATTTGACAAATGCCTGTTCCACAGTGGGAAGGCCCAGTGGGAAGATGCAGAAAGGCAAGGCATGGTTTCCATCCTCAACAGCCTCATCTCCCTGAGCCTGGGTATCCAAAAAGGTTGGGGTAGTGGTGAGGGCTTCCTACAGCTGGTGGGCCTTGAAGGATTTAGATAAACAGAAGGCAGCAGGGACTGATAGTGTCTTCTTGTGAATGGCTCCAAGTGCTAGGGAGACAGCAGCCAACCAAGTGGAGTCTGTGCTTCTATGGAGCTTCCATTCTAGTGGGGTGAAAAAGACAAGAAACAGTCACACAAATGTCAGATAGTAGACATGTGATTGATAAAAATAAATCAGGGAATAGGAAACATAAGCCCTGGTGGGAGGCAGGTGTTGCTATTTTCATAAGGTGGCCAGGATGCAAAGGTGACATTTGAGCAGAGTCCCAAAAGAAGGAAGGGAAGGATCCATATATGTATTTCTGGGAACAGCAATCCAAGCAAAGGGACAAGCATATGCAAAGGCCCTGAGGCACCTGCATTCTTGGGATGTTCAGGGAACAGTAAGGAGGCTTTGCTGATATAGCTGAAAAGGAGTAATCTAGCAGGCAAGTGGTAGATGAGGACTCGGGAGGGGGCTGTTGTCATGGCAAGGACTTTTCAAGGGCTGAGGATCAAGGAAACACTCTTTAAAGCAGTGGATCATGAACATGAATGAGAAAAGTCTTTAATTTCACTAACCTCTAACAGAAGTTTAGCATTTCCTTTACTTACAAATCTAGGCCCCATCTAGAGCATTGAATCCACAGCACTTTTGGCAGTACCATTGATGACTTTGTCATCTGTGGAAATCACAGATATTTTTATATCATCGTACAGTTATTACACTTAATCTTGAAATATTGTTTTCTCCCAGCACTACTTCAAAATTATGTAATTAGACCTGTCACTAGAACTCATTATTTACTGCATTAATAAAAAGCTCATATATTACTATATCACAAATTAGTTTTTAAAAAATATTTTTATAACTGCACTTCAATATAATTTATTTCCCGTGTAATCTTGTGTATTCTGTTTTATGCATTTCAAGACATTATTCCAGGAAGAGGTGAAAAGGCCTCCCCAGACTGCCCATGGGGTCCACGTGGCATTAAAAAGTTCAGCACGCCTGTCTTCAAGCCTTTCGTATGTAGCCCCTTTGGCTTCATCTTGGGCCACCCCCGACCCCCCACCCCAGTGACTTCATACGTCATCCAGCCTGAATGACAGATACTTTCTCCAAATGTTATGTCTTCATTGCCCCCAAGCCTTTGCAGGTGTTGCTCCTTCTGCTTTGAGCTCTGCTGCCCTTTGCCAAGTTCTGCTTACCCTTGAAGTCTCAGCTTTGCTGGCACTTTCTCCAAGAGACCTCCCCTGATCCCCTTGCTGCATTGTGGATGTGTCAGTGCACTCCAGGGGACCATGTCCCTGTCTGTTCCCCATTAGACCACCAGGTCCTGGGGGGCAAGGATCAGGGTTGTTCCTGGCAGGGTCACCAGTGCTTACCCCAGGGCCTGATGCGCAGTGGGTGCTTGATACACTCGGAAACTATCCACGGACTTGAGAATGAGTCATTTCATTGAATCCTGGGACAATCTTGTGATGTAGTTGGTGTTAGTTGGATTTTGTAAATGAGGAAGGAGGATGAGGGGTTAGCCAGAGAAGGAGAGGAGCTGGAGGAAGGGCTTAGAGATTAGGGGACAGCGAGGACCCTGTTTGAAGCAAGGGCATTGTGGGGAACAGAGATTCGGCTGTGGAGAAAGGGTGAGGCCAGGCGGATGCAGAGACCCTGAGGCCAGGCAAGGAGCTAGGGCAGCGAGGGGAAGGGCAGGCGGGTACAGCTTCGACCATCTCCCCTCTTCCTGTCTCTGCGGAGGAAGGACGAGAGCTTTGACCACCAGGTTTGGTAACAATTCTTATTCTCATCATCCCACTCCTCAGTCTTTTCCCCGAACTTCATATTCCTCGTTCTATTTTGCATTTTCCATCTGATTGATGTCTTGTTTCTTCAGGTAGCGCAGGGGTCACATCTTGATTTAATAAAAAAAGTCCTAAGAGAGAGATTTGGACTTCTCTCTCTAACGCTCGTTAGCTGTGTGACCTTGAGCCAGTTTCTTAGACCCCAAGAATGCCTAGAACCTGCAGGTGCCCACTAGACACGTGCGCCCAGCAAGCCCCCGTCCTGAGTGACACCCCATGTCCTTTCATCCTCCCCGACTTTGCTCATCTTGTGCCCTCTGCCCATGCTGTGGGCCCACCCAGAAGGCCTCCCAGGCCTGTCTGTAGAATCCTGGGGGGCAAGGATCAGGGTTGTTCCTGGCAGGGTCACCAGTGCTTACACCATCTTTCAGGGCCGAACTCAAACGTCACCTTGTCTTTGGATTTCTTTCTTCTGTGGTGCAGTATGTCACCAGGCAAGTTACTGAACCTCTCCGGCTCCGTTTCTTCACTTGCCTACACAGAATTGCTGTGAGGGTCGAATGAGCCAACGTATGAAAGAGGGCTTGCACACAGTAGGGGCCCACCATGAGTCTGTTTCCTCCCTTCTGGGAGCAGCTGGCTGGCTGGTGTGCACTAAGGGCCGGCTCACACCTCGGTTAAGGTGGATGGGTCTGTGAGCACTTCTGCCAGACGCTCTGTCCCTCAGACACGTGCACTTTCTTGCTCTCCTGCTTGCCTTCCTCTTGCTATGTCCCACTCAGATCTCCTCTATAAATCTTTCAGCACCTTCTTCATAAGCAATGAGGCCGCAGGCTGGGGACGTATCCACATCAAAGGGTTTCTCTAGGAGCTGGTGATGTTGTTCTCTTCTGAGGTGGCTAGGGGGCCTCTCCATTTGTCTGTGCCTTTGGGGGCAAGGCCTGGGGCTACCTGTCTTTATCAGGGCTGGCGCTCTGGGCAGAGAGTAAATGCCGGCGAGTGTGGTCTCTAAACACTGGTCTGGGAGCAGGTTAGGAAAGAGGCTGGCATTTAGAGGGCCCTTCACGAGAGGCATTTATCAGTCTTGTTTTGACCCTTGTACTTCTGTGTTCTGTGTGGTAGGTGTTATTCGCCCCCATTTTATAGACTAGTAAACTGAGGCCCACAGAGATGAAGATGTTTTCTCCAGGTCACACAGCTTGTGAGTGGCACAGTCAGAAATAAAATCTTTGTGTTGGTTTGCTTCCCAAACCTAAGTTCTTCCTACTGTGTCCCTCTGTCTGGGCATGTCCTCACCCCCAGTAAACAAGAAGGCCAGGTTGCTACATCCTCTTGGGAGAAAGAATCCGGCTCATTCTGGGTAAGGTGCACAGAGATGCCACAGGGCTACACCTGTTCCAACATGCACATCAAAGACCAACCCGGAGTTCCACGAAGGCTGCATCTTAAAGGGTCAAGAGTGAGGGGAGCATCTGGATACCCAAACTTGCGGCCCAGGTCATGGGAACCTCCCAGGGCTTCTGTGGCATCTTGGGCCTGGGATGCTAGCCAAGTCATCAAAATCATGATGTCATCCGCCCACCTGATCGGAGTCCAATCTGCTCCTGCTGGCCAGGGAACCCACAAGGCCTGGGACACTGAGAGCAGGCACTGATGGGGTCTCTGACTTGCAGGCTAGAAAAGAGCCTCAGAAACATTTAGCTGGACTTGTGCTTACTGGTTCTTACCTGTGGGATCACTTACCTGAGTTTCCCAGCTCCTCCAACCACCCAACTCCTCCTCCTCCATCGTGTCTTCCCATGAAGTGCCAAGACCTCCAGGGCCCCCTGGTTCATTTTCTTCCCCACAGTCACAGTCCAAGATGGGACCACGTATAGTTAAGAACAAGGACTCTGGAGCCAGAACCTTGGCTGAATGCAGCTCCACTTAAGTCCTGTATGACTTCTGTAACTGCTCTGTGCCTCAGTTTCTCCATCTGTCTAATGGGGATAATAATTGTGCCATTTTCATAGCCTGTTTCTTATGCCCCCTGTGTGTACACTGTGGTCCAGCCACCCAGGACTCTGCCTGCTTCTGGTTTCTCTGTCTCTGGCTTTGATCAATCTGTATTCTGTTGATAGATTCTCCCCCACCATCAACATCCTTCTCACTCTCTTCTCAAAAGCTCAGTGCTAACATCCCTCCAGGAAATTCTGCCTCCACCCTGAACTAGGTCTGTGAGACCCTTAGCACCCTATAAGTCACTGCATTCCTTTAACTTGGTCTCATCTTTGAATTTGAATATGTGCCTTCTATATAGCAGGCACTTGATACCCATGCGCTAAATTAAACCAAGGTCCTCTTACAAATTAATTTATTTCCTCTAGGCAAGTGTTCTTCAATGGCATTTCTTTATAATTGAATATAGCTTCATGGTGGAGAAAGCTCACTTTCATAGGCAGTATCTAATCTCATCCTCCGAGCATCTGAGAAAGCAGTTCTGATGTTAGCCCGTTTTACAGATGGGGAAGTGGGTATCAGAGATGTTTCACATGTTGCTCAGGTCACATGGCCAATAGGTGGTGGGCAAGACTTCTGATTGTGAATCCCGGTTTCTTTCCACTTCCAGATTTTCCCTCACTCCTCCAGCTGTGCAGATGTAGATAAGGTGAGCATCCCAGGTTGACTCAAAACATTTCAGAGTAATAGCTCTTGCCCAACATATTGATTGGGAAGCCTGAGGCTCCTTAGTCTTTCTCTCCCCACTCCTGAGGGCTTCCCTCAGGAGCTGCTGAGGGAACGTGGGTGGAAATGGTGCCCAGAAATCAGCTGGGGCGCCTGAGGTCCTAGACCTGACAGGCAGTGCAGTTTCACGGTCTGGAGCCACACAGACCCGGGATTTAATCCTGCTCACCTTTTTCGTCCCCACCTGTGTAAAATGGGAATACAGCAGTCCCCCTTGTCCAGGGTTTCACTTTCCACAGTTTTGGTTACCCATGGCCAACTTCAGTCCAAACATATTCAGTGGAAAATTCCAGAGATATACAATTTGTAAGTTTTAAATTGCACACAGTTCTGAGCAGCATGATGAAATCTCACATGGGCCCTCTCCATCCCCCCCAAGACACAACTCATCTCTTTGTCCAGCGCTTCCACGCTGTATGCGCTACCTGCCAGTTAGTGCATTAGTTAGGATAAAACATAGTACACAGACCTTCCTCGACTTATGATAGGGTTGCATCCCAATAAACCCTTTGTAAGTTGAAAATATCGTGAAGTTGAAATGTATCGAATACACCTAGCCTGCGAACATCATAGCTTAGCCTAGCCTTCCTTAAATGTGCTCAGAACCCTCACATTCGCCTACAGTTGGGCAAAATCATCTCACACAAAGCCTATTTTATTGTAAAGTGTTGAATATCTCATGCAATTTATTGAACACTGTACTGAAAGTGAAAAACAATGGTTGTCCAGGTGCATAACGGTTGTCAGGGCATCAGTTGCTTACCCTTGTGACCACGGGGCTGACTGAGAGCCACCGCTCGTCGCTGCTGCCCAGCATCACGAGAGCCCAGGCTAGCGATATGCAGTACAATCTTCTCTCACGATGTTCGTACCACATATCAGCTCACCTGGGAAAAGATCAACGTTCAAAATTCAAAGTATGGTTTCTACTGAATGCGTATCACTTTCACATCGTTGTAAATTTGAAAAATCTTAAGTCGAACCACTGCAAGTCAGGATCATCCTGTCTGTATACAGGGTTTGGTCCTGTCTGTGGTTTCAGGCATCCCTGGGGGTCTTGGAAGTATCCCCTGCAGCTAAGGGAGGGCTCCTGTAATAGCACACACCTCATCCGGTTGTGGTGAAGGACAGTTGGCATGTTTGTAAATCCTACAGCATAGCGCCCGGCACACCAGGGATGCCCAATAAATAGTAGTAGTAATAATAGCTAACATTTACTGAGGATTCATTTTGCACCAGGCACCCTATTCAGTTATTTCTGTCCTCTTCTCATTTCTTCCTCCCGACAATCCCTTGGAATAAGATTACTACGTCTTTTCTTACAGATGAGGAAACTGAGGCTCAATATGTTACATAGCTGCCCAATGTCACATCATTTTCAAACAGTGCCGCGAGGGCGGGGCTCTTTCTGTTTGCAAATGGATGCGTCCCCAGCTTTGTACACCTGGTACAAGGCCCACAATGGATAGAGTCAGAAGATGGAAACTGTTATTATTATCGTGGTGCCAGCAACCAAATCCAGAGGGCAGTTTGAATATGCTTAGCCTGCCAGTGTGGGGTTAGAAGTCTGAGCTTGAGAATGTGTTGTGGGGGTGTGCCGTGGATGGGGAGGGTGGCTGTGGCCTCTGCAGGACCACAGAGCAGAGGGAGAGAAGCAGCCGCCTTCCCTCCCCAAGCACTGGGGCTGGAGGCAGAGCCCTGGGCCACTGGTGCCTGCGGTGGCCCTCATGATACCCTGACGGATGGAATGTGACAGAGCGCCCTCGTTCCCTCCCAGCAGAGGAATCTAACCACTACTCGGCTGGGGACTGAGTCCAGGAGAGCTGCAGGCCTCAGGCAACGACAGACACTTTGCTCAAACAATGCCTCCTCCCTGGGGCCTCTACCTCCCTGGGCAGTCCTCTGAAAGAAGCGCCAGTGTGGAGCGTGGAGCCAGCAAGATCTGACCACAGAGGCTGCCCAGGGCTGCCTGAACTGCGGCGGCCATGGCCAGCCACGCTCAGATCAGGAGGCCCCTTCAACTGCCTCCCCTCCGCGAGCTCAGGAGGGGAGAGGAAACTACTGGAGGTGGACACTGCTTGGCGGTCCTCACAGAACACTAAAGATAAGGAGGGCAAGCGCCCGCCATGGGGAAAATGCCCATCTGAGCATCTGGCATCTGAGACAGCTCTTCTCTCCCTTCTTTCCTGTCCCAAAGGGCTCACAGATTCAGGCCCCAGGCCCCAGCCTGCAGCTCCTCTCATCTTTCCCATGATTCATTGCCCTTCGCTCACTCCCCGGTGTCCTGGGGAAGGAGGTTCCGGCTCCCCATGTACTGGGCTCAGGAAAACACACCATCAGCACTGCCTCAACTTTTATTTTTAACCAACAATTGATCCCGCTTCCAGCAGGTTTATTTTCCGCGTCAGCCCATGGGCCGGTGCTAATTGGCATGGCTCGCTCTGCCTTCGGGAGCTGAACACCTTGGGTGACTCTCCCTGACCCCTTCTATTTCCCTCTTCCCAAGGCAGAGCCAGAATTGAGGTTGACTGAAAAAAGCAAGAGCCCAAGGGGAGGGGAAGAACCTCAGAACCAAGAGGGCAGGGCAGGGGTGGGGACTGCCTGTGCCGAACGCGGGGGCCAGGCCTGCGATGCCAGCCGGCCTCCCTGCCGTCTAGACTCTGCTGAGGAGCTGCGTCCGGCTCTTAGCCCTTCTTCTGAGTACATCGGAGACTCAGCTTGAACGATTTTGTTAATATGTTATTCTTTCAACTAACGTTTCTTGAGCGTTTCCTTGGGTGAGTGCGTGGGGCTGGAAGCTGGGATTGGGGTGGGATGACAAATGGGATTCCAAGACAGCCTTTGCCTTGCCTCAGAGTCACAATCTGGGGAGAGGAGGAAGATGTTGAGACAAATGTCTATAACGGATGTGATAAGTAAGAAGTAGAAGTTTTGCATGAAGGTGTGCAGGCAGAGGAGAGCTAGTTAATCTGCCTGGAGATCCGTCGGGGATGGCTTCGTGGAGGGCGTCTGATTTGCACTATGTCTCTGTACGCCAAGAGCTTGTAGGTATAGGGATGCTCCAGGTGGAAGGAACAGCACATGCGAAGACGTAGAGGCCAGAAGGTGGAGGATGAACTTGAGAAAGAGCCTCTTTAATGTGGCTAGAATGTAGAACGCATGAGAACAAGCGGCGAGGGAGGAGGTGGGAAAGAAAGACAGCTCTGCCAGTTTGAAAAGCTCATGGGCACCTCTGAATATTTACACTCTGCCTACCTCTCTAAATAGACTGGAAGGGCCTCGAGGGGAGGCACCCTTGACAGGAAGGTGCTGCCTTGTCCTTGTCTCACAGCTCCGGGCCCAGGGCATGTGCGCAGTAACCAAAGGAGGAGCCCAGACCTGGCTGGGCTGGGAGGCAGGGCCACCTGGAGCCAGGACGGATCCTACCATGTGAAGTTTGAAAGGAAGCATCTTGCAGCTCCGTCTAATTACAGGGTAAGTAAGGGGGCCTCCCTCGTGGTTAATTTGCTGCGTGCCTTTATTGCCAGCAGAAGACAGATGACTCACAGAGGGTATTCCATACAGGCCTGCCAGTAATTGTCTTTGTGACTTCACGAGCCTTTTATGGCCCCGCTGGGAAAGGTATTTTATTTTTCTTCTTTTAATTCTCCATTTTCGGTCGGTAAATAACCAACTTCCTCAGAGGGGAGGAATGTCAAGGCCAGGATCTAGGGGAAATTATCTCAACAAGATAGGCCATGACCACCAGAAGTGAGTCTGGGGTCAAAGGCAGAGGACAGAGGGAATGGGGACAAAGTGACTCACCCAAGAGAACATGCGGTAGATAATCCCCAACAGTGATTAATATATACATCATCAAAATCTAAAAATGAGTAAATGTTTCTTTTCAGCAGATTTACTTCCCCAATGATGCTTGGCTTAGATTAATGATAATATGAATTACGTTTCCAAAGTGCACACAGACTGCTCTGCTGGGAGGGTCGAGAGGAGGAGGTCAGAGTGGGTGGATGGGGAGCAAATGCGTGGTGGCCCCAAAGAGTGCTGTGTGGGAGGATGGCCACAAGGGCATTACGTTTAGTGTCTAGTCTCTACGTGTGCAAGATGGGCAACAGTGAGAGACTTGTTTAAATAGAATGAAAATGAAAGGTATTGCATTTCAGTGGTGCTCTGGAGCTGTCGCCTGCTAGCTTGCAAAAACAAATTGTTCAATTTTCAGGCATACTGTGAGCTGTTTTGGATCATGTTGGTAGCTTGAAATCAGCCATAGTGGGACTATTTACACTAAGGTAATGGGCAAATCCTACAAAGCAGAACCCCACCCTAACCCCACTGGTTGTTAAACATTTACCAGCACACCACTGTTGCAGCCATCCATACCACTAGAGCATTCTAGTAGGGGTGAGGGACCACTTGGCAGGATAAAAGTAATACCAGCTAATATTTATTGATCACTTACCATGTGCCAGGCACTGTTCTAAGCACTTTCCATATATATATATATATATATATATATATATATACTCATGAATCCTCTTAACAACTCCATGGCGTTGATGCTATTCTTGAGCCTAGAGCTGTACCCAGGGGGCTGAGACTTAGAGTCAGAGCCAGAAGAGATTATTAACTGGTCTCCCCATTCCCTTGTTTTATGGAGGAGGAAATGGACAGCCAGAGGGGAATCGTTTGGCCAAGGTCAGAGGTCTGCTGATGGGTCTAGTGATCACCCCCACCCCCACCCCCACCAGCGTCTATTCTCCTGCTCTTATTCTTCCCACTACCATGCTACAGCCCTGTCTAAGTCCAGGCGAGAGCTGGACCCATAGGCTGGGAGCTGACCAAAGGAGGAGTCCCTGGAACGAGCCCAGCGGGCTCTGTTTGTGCTGTTCCTGCTCCTCTGGGCCGCTTGATTGGGCTTTCACTGCTCCCTGGTGCCCCAGCTCCATGCAGAGCTTCCTTTCCTTCCACTCTGCCACTGTCTGAGGATCCCACTGGAAGCAATTCAGACTTCAACCTTTCAGCAATAACCATCTGGAATAACAAGAAAAAATAAATAAAAATAAAAACCCAAGTCGGAGCTCTGCCTGTTAGCTCAGAGTCCTTAGCTAAGAGGAGTGGGGATGGAGATAGATGGGCTGAAACTTTCACAGCCAAATGATCAGCCTGGAGAATTCACCGTGAAGTGCATAAGGGTTCAAGGTAAGCCCAGTGTGGCCTGGGGTTAGACTCTGCAGCTTGCTTCGATTGCTTTTGGTGTGAAAAAGGTGGCCTGAGTCAAGGAAAAGAGACTCAAGATGAAAATCCCCTCAATTCTTAAATATATAGGTATATTCTAATGCAGACTGCATTCTAATATGTAAACACTCTAATGTAGACTATAGGATCAGGTAGTCCCAGAGCCGAAAGGGCCTTCTAGAATGCTCTCCCTCCCTCCAAGCCTGGGAAATCAGCTGTCTCCTGGAAAGAAAAAAGCGTGAGTGCTTTTTTGCAGAGCAGGGCCTTCCTAGGCAGGGATGATGGAATGCTTTCCTCCATCAGAGGGGGTTGCTGGCGGACAGGGTGCTATAGAGGAAGGACAGGGGCTCAGTACCAGTGTGCCCTGCCACCTTGCACAAAAAATTCACCTCTTTAGGCTCAGTTTCCTACTCAGGTAAAGCAGAGGTTTCAGACTGTGTGGTCCCTTTCAGCTCTTCCACTCTATATCCTAAACAAAAGGGGGCATTTCAGAGACGGAATTAAACACACACACACAAATTGACAAATAGAGAAAGCTTTCAAAAATCTCATTCACATTATTGCTGGATTTGTCTATTAGTGAGATTTGTTTCTTTGCATGTGCTAATTGGTCTTGGCATTAATTAATCTGATTTCATTATATTCTCTTTAATTTGTCAAGATATCATTTCGTTATTGGGTGACGGAACACTTTGGAGGATTGTTAGAACTGGAATATATTTTCCCCCCTTTTAAACTTCCTGGAGAAAAGTCGTTATCAATTAAGTTAATTTGCATACACATTAGGTTAATCGTTTTAGTTTAGCCAAATTTGTGGAAATTTACATAGCAAATTGACCCTCCACATTTCACTTAAACATATGTAGCACACCGAGGAGTGCATTTTGAGTTGCTAATGAAACTGAGGTTATTTTACACGCTTCTTTTAGTAAAAGAGGTCTAATTAGACCAAGTAATTTTTTATTTCATCCGTAATTGCAAAACAAATAAGCTTCTTGGCATTTTTTTTTTTTTTTTTTTTAGCGACAGCATCATAGGACAGGGACGTTAATAAGGAAGTCATGTTTCCCTAATTAAGCCCGGTTTGATTCCTGCTCACTGTTCCGGCGTCAGCCCTCTCCAGCCTTCTCCTAGGTACCCTTCTGCTTGAGTTGCTAAGCCTCCTGGTATACCTATTAATAGAAGACTCCCCCACATGGAGCCAACTGAATTAAAAAATGTAACTCGGAAGGCAGGGTGGGAATTTTGACAGATTTGTTTTTAAATTTTTTTTTTTTTAATGCCAGAGAAGAGAAAGTTGAATTCAAAAAGGGGGTCTTGGTTCTCTCCATCAGGGGAAGAAAAGAGAGAAAAATAGCTTTTGTTCTCCCCCAGAAAAGAAGTTGGCATAACACATTGGTGGTGTTTCAAAAGTGACTCCAGGGGCTCGCTCGTTCAGTGTTAGAAAATTGGCTGCCGTCTCCCTCTCCAGGACTGAGGAGCTGTGGAGAGCTTATAGTAATGTGGGATAGTTGAGAAAAGAAAGGAATCTGGGATCTGAGGCTTTGCTGAGGGTGGAGGGAGGAGAACTTCTGGCCTCCGTCCTAGAGGAGGTGGGAGTTGGAAGTGAGGGATGTGTTGGGGGATATTGGTATAGTTTCACAGAAGCTTCTACCATTGCTTCCCACTCTACACCAAGGACTCAGAAGGGCTTGTCCCACCGTCCTGTGATGGATTTTTCTTCCTTCTACCATGGAAGATTTTTCTGAATTGTATAGGAGGAAACTAGAATGGATGGTAGCTAAGAGTAGGGCAGATTGGGTCAGAAGGGGGCGCTGTACCTTCAGCATGAAGTCAGGAGACTTGTGTTCCAGTCCTGGTTCAAGATTGCAAAAATTGGCCACAAGCCTTCACTGCTTCATGTGTCTCCATCCTTTGCAATGTGACACTGCAGCTCTTCTCACCAAAAAGAGGAGTCTACCATCCTTCTCGAATCTGGGCTGTTCCGTGACTTGCTTAAGCCAATAGGATGCAGCAGTAGTGCTGATGTGCCGGTTCCACGCCTAGTCCTCTTTTGAGGCTTCCTGGCTCTGTTCACTCCCTTGGAAGCCTGATGCCACCCAGACGAGCCTGCTGGATGAGATGGGGAGAGACATGTGGCCAGTTGTCTCTATCACCCAGTTAACTGTCAATCCCCAGAAGCAGAGCCACCTAGCTGACCTGCAAGTGGTCCCAGATTGCATGAGGCATCCTTGCTGTTGTTAGTGCCGTCCAATTGATTCCAACTCCTAGCGACCCTGTGGACAGGAGAGCAGAACCCTGCCTGGTCTTTCTACACCATCTTCTTTCCTTCCGGCGCGGTGTCAGACAATGCTCTGTTGCTGTGCATAGGGTTTTCGTGGCCAATTCTTTTGGAAGTGGGTGACCAGGTCCTCCTTCCTAGTCTGACTTAGTCTGGAAGCTCTGCTGAAACCTGTCCACCATGGGTGACCCTGCTGGTATCTGAAATCCTGGTGGCATAGCTTTTGGCATTACTGCAATAGGCAGCCACCACAGGATGACAACTGACAGATAGGTGGTGTGGTTCCCTGACTGGGAAACGAAGCTGGGCTGCAGTGCTGAGAAAGCCAACTCTTAACCGCCGGCACACTGGGGCTGGCATCCCAGCTGAGCCCAGCCTCGATTCCCAGTCTGCAGAATTGTGAGCTAAATAAAGTGTTGTTGCTTTTAGGTGCTAAGTTTGGGGTGATTTGTTAAGCAACAATAGCTGATACAATCATTAACTAATTGTGTGTTCTTGGGAAAATTCCTTTTCATGCCTGAGCTTCAGCCTCCTGAATCTGTAAAACCAGTTGGGATAAGAGGATCCCTAAATTTCCTCCCAGGTTTATAAAGCTCCCAAATACCATCTTGCTGAATCCAAGACAGCCTAACTTTTCACCAGAAGGGGTGCCAGTTAAGGCATATTAAGCTGTTATTGGCCATTAGTACACTAGAGGAAATTAGTTGGTCAGCTCCTCTCTAGATGAAAAGAGGATATAATATGTGTAAGGAGGAAAGAGAGCGTTTTCTGTCTTGGGACAAAGAACAGGAGCAGGGAACAGTGTTGGGGCACTGGAATATGATATGGTGAAGACGTTGTGTATTTGCACGTGCAGTTTTTGAAGATGAAGTTACTGAACCCCAAGAGGTCAGTGGAGGGAGCGTGCTTTGAATAACCACAAGTTCCTTACATCACTTGTGCAGCAGACTCTGGGCCTGGAACCTCATCAAGGTAGGGCATCCAGCTTGTGGACTGCAGGCCCAGCCTCAGGAGGCCCATGGCCACTGGGCAATGTGGGCTGGACCCGAAAGTGCCCACCCAGCCTTTAGAACTGGGATTTTCAACTTTGTTTCACCATGATACAGACAGATACCAGGCAGATACAACACATTTTTGTGACATGCCGAAGTTATGCACAATCCTTGGGGTAGTCTCCACGTTTTTCTTTGCCATTCAAAAATACGCTTAGTGGTACAATAATTAGAATGAGAGGTACAGTGCTTAGCTTGTATGATCAGGGCTTAGTATTTGTAAAATAAATGAATGGCCAGTGAATAAATGAGTGAATATTATTCTATGGATAAACTTAATTCACTCTGATTTAATTGTAAATTAATTGATTAAATTGTAAAACAATTTACAAACTTTAATTTTTTTATTATTTGGAATGCAATACTTCTGAAATGTCTCTCAAGCAATAGAGAACTGTGGGTCGAGACACGCTTCTCTAGAAATATCCCCACTGTAGGAAGTTCCAGTGGCTGTCTTGGGGCCCCTGGATATCAGCGCAGGCTCAAGACAGGTCTGTGCCTTCCCTGCCCTCTTGGATTTCTGAGAACCCAAGGGACCCCATGAGTTTCTGTTGTCCTGACCACACCCAGGCTCCGGCTCTTCCTCCCTCCCCACCAGCCCTTGCTGCCAGAGTCCCAGCATTCCTTGTGTTCAAGCAGGACTGACTTATGGCAGAATCTGGCAGCTTTTCTCCGAGTTTCCCTGATGCTGAGGCAGAAAGGACAGACACTCGGCTGACCGCAGCCACTATGGTCAAATGCTTGAGCTGGCACAGAATCTTGACATCAGAAGCCCATGCACACCCAGGTGTGGAGCGACAGGAGCAGGGTCCTGGGGCAGTCGAGAGTCCTGGGGGGCTGTGAGAAAGAATGGCTGCTCACTCCAGTCTGTGAGGCATTAGGCGAGAAAGGCAAGTGTGGTTTTGGGGCCCTCTCACCTTCCCTTTCAGTGCGACTCAGCCACTCTACGGTCTTTCCCCTCTCCTCTGCACTCGCCTAGACTGCCGTGGTTCTACGGCATCCTTGTACCCACACCACTGGCTTGTGATGTAATTATTGTTCCTGTTCCTGTGGCTCACTACACTGCTGGAGGGAAAGGGCCACACTGATCCATCTTTGTATCCACCCAGTGCCTAACAGACTGCCTTGTACATAGAATTTAATACGTGTTAAAAGTGAGCCAGCCATTTCTGAGCAGAGGGGGCTGACTAACATCCTAGAGACACTCCATTGGTGCCCCCTCCTCTATGTAAATGCAGAACTGTCCTTGGGTGGCAGAAACCCCATGTGAGGAGCAAATTCTAGAGCTAGGCAAGGGACATATATGTGTAAACTGGTCAGTGTGACACAGCACGGGGTGGGGACGCCATGGACAAATGGAGAATGTGCATGCTGCCCAAGACATCTAGATCCACTTCTTTCAAAAACACTTCTGACCCATAAAGCATGTCTGAGGTCTCCCATGTGTGACTGCTGCTACAAGGTCAAACCTTAACTCTCCAACTCTAGGGAAACAGTGCCTTTGCCTGAGTTTTTCCAGCAGCTGCAAGGCCAGGTGGTACAGCATGGACCTGGAGTCAGAAGATAAGGGTTTTAGTCTTCCTCTATCGTTGTTAGCTGTGTGACATCCAGGAAAGGCATTCCAAATCGTTGTGCCTCAGTTTTCACACATGTGGAATGGGTATATGAATGACAAAATAATGTAGGTGAATGCACTCTGTAAAATATAAAACTTGCTCTACAAAGGCAAGACATTCCTCTTAGGACTCTTGGTAGGACCCATGGCTTCTTCTCCTAGGAACTGCTAGTGCCCTGATCTTGTCATCAGTCAAGGACCAGTCAGGGTTGGGTGTGCCACCTCCCACTCCTTGGGGCCCGCCCCTTGTCCCCTTGCTGATCCAGGAGCGAAGTAGAAAATGGCATTTCTGAATGAAGCTGACAGTTCACCAGGCACGAAAACCTAGCCAGTTGTGACTCAGAGTTTTGGAGGCGCAGATAGAATTAAGGAAATGTTAATGTATTCGAATCGCTTTGCCTCCTGCCTACACAGGCATAAGCAGCAAGGAGGGAGGATGGGGTGGGAGAAGGGACAGGGAGCTGGGGAGTTGTGCTGATGGGCTCTGGGGGTGGGGGCTGGTGGGGATGACAGGGTCCCAAGGCTGCCTGGCTGCTGCAGCTGGGCCTGAGATCCCCAGGGGACAAGGAGGGATACGCTGGCATCTGGTCTCTGCCAAGCGAGTCCACCGCCCGGAATGCAGTATCAGCTTGGGTACAGGGCTAGAGTGCAGGGGCCCTGGGGTGCATGTGTGTGCCCACGCAGGGGATGGAGAGGCAGGGAGATGCAAGCTGGATAACCCAGAGCTGTCTGCCTTGGTGCTGTGGCTTGTCAATGGCAAACAGCCATTTAGAATCAATGTCTTTTCCAAATGAGGCCCTGAATGTTGTATGCCTAATAAGATCTATCTGTCTATCTGTGCATTTATGCAGGGAGCTGATTCCCCAGGGCACAGCAGCCAGGATGCTACCTCAGCATGGTACAATCCCCTGGGAAGCTGCCTCTTTTTCTCCCCCTCCTACGGGGGGCTCGAAGACCGTGCCCTGAGGGGTTGGGATGAGTGGCTGCCAGATTGATGGGTGTATGTAGAGAAGCCTTGTATCACTGGCTCTGTTACTTCACTTTTCATTCTCGAATGCAAGTGTCTGTTGTAGCATTTGCCAAGCACCAGTTGGGTGCCACTGAGGGTGCCAGAAAGGTAAGAGATGCACAGCTCCGTCTCCCGGGCTCATAGGCTAACTATAATCTAGACTGGGACCTCCACAGAAGCTCTCTCCTCACTACCAGCAGCGGGCTGTGGGAGGTGCCCCAAAAATGTCATTATCAGAAAGAGATGCTCTCCTTATCCAGCCAGATTCAGGAGTGGTCTCTGTTCAATTCAATTATGGGGCCACTAGGGGGACCCCTGGGCACCGCTGGGAATGTATGGTGGCTGGACCTTTTGGGTTCTAAAAATGAAGGATGCTATAGAATCAGTGCAAGAGTGGCTTCCTCGTGGAGAAGGGGGTATCAGGAAACGACATAGCATGCTTGTCCATCTCGTCCTTCCGTCTGCCTGACAACCTCGGCATCATCCAACCGAACCCCACAGGAAAGACCCAGTATAGGGGAAGTCACCCCATGAAAAGAAAGACCCTGTGAGGTGATCAGAAGCTCTAGGAGAGAAGGCTCAGCCAGGAGCATCATGCACGGGCTTAAAGCAATCCCAGGCAGGACTCCTGCCTGCTCGGAGAGGCTGGGAAAACTTTCAAAACATTACTTGCCAGGAACAAGCACTGGTTCTCTCTTCCTTTCTCTGCCCTCTCCTCCCCTTTTTGGGCCTTGAATGTTTTAAATGCCAGTCTTCATGGTTTGATGGAGAATTTTACACTAATGCAGAGTATTACCTAGTTAATTTGACTAGAATAGACAGTGATTTTACACGGTGAGGCTGTTGCCTCCTGAGCTAACAGTTCCATTACCATGGGCTGGGCAGCCTCCTTTCCCGGAATCTGATGAGCTGAGGGCCGTCTGCAGATGGGCTTCCTGGGAGCTCCCTGGGAGACTGGAGAGCAGGAGGGGGGCCAGCAAAGCACTGGGTTTGTGCATTTGTTCCTTCAGTCATTCACTCACTTATTCATTTCTTCGTTTACTCAGTGACCGACTCATTCATTGTTTCTTAAGTTCATTTACTTCCTTCCTTCCTTCCAAGCTCATGGTGGGGGCCTGCGAGGTGTTGACCCAGTAGTAGTAGGTCCTGGAGGTTCAGAGATGTGTAAGCACCACCTCTACCCTTTAGGCATTCACAGCGATGCCAAGGAAAATGGTTGCAAACAGCTAAGGACATCACAATGGGCCAAAAAGTAATCTAAATCACTGTGCCAGGCCAGAGGAGAGCCTGACTGCCCAGTGGGCTAAGACAGGTTCCACGAGGGGTGAAACCCAAGGGACCCTCAAGGTCTTCCATGAGGCGAGCATCTTAGGAGGCGGAATTGGCACTGGGATCAATAGCTGAGTACAGAGAAATGGTTAGAAAACCACATCCTCAAGAGAGACACCAACAACTGGTGCTTCTTCGAGGCTTACGATAGGCGGATCTGGCCTGTCACCCTCCCCTCGTCACATCCTAGTGTCCAAAGTCCCAGTCTATGGACAAAGAGAGAGGGGAATCCACCGATTTAGCGGAAACTGTTGTGACCTTCTTCCCCTCTCCAAAGCCAGGTGGGGCTTGGGCAGACCGGTGGGAAGAGGGACCGAGCTCTCACTCCCAGGTCAAAGGAGACGCTCCGGCGCTTTGACTGGAGCTGAGGATGGTGAGGTGATCTTGGCAGAGCTTGACTTGTGTCCTCTGCTTGCTTCTTTCCTGGAGATTTCTGAAGTAGTGGTTGGGGGGATCGAGGTGCGGAGCAGAATGCCTTGTTGAAACAGCTCAGGCCAAGGCCGGAAGGAACTGTGGTGTAGTGAGTCTGGGGAGGAGATGAGGAAGTCTCCCATCCATCCTAATTCTCTCCAGCTCTCAGAGGGCACCAAAGAAAACCCAGAAGATCTCATGGATGTGGAAGAGCAAGATATGGAGGAGGGGCAGTTGCTGTGAGACTGTCTACCAAATGAAGAGATTGCCCTCCCACATAGCGGGTCAGGGGCTAGACCACTGGCAGGGGCCTAAGGGAACCATGGCTGCCCCTTGATCCTCAGCATGGAGCGGGCAGATGAAGCCAACGTCAATCTAAGGGTGTACCTGCACGTCGGTGGAACCACCAGCAGGAGATGGGACCAGGCTGAATCGTTAGAGACCAAGGCCCTCCGCATGGGATCAGGCCGCCAGTTACACACAATGACTCCAGCCGTCTCTCCTAGCCTCCCTCCCTGTCACCAGCACCAGAGATCCAGATCCAGGAAAGTGACCAGAAAGGGTATCTGTTAATGAGAGATTCCAGAGAACAGGATGGAAAGTGTGGCTAGAAAAAAAAAATGTCATGTTTATGCCCCACTGAGTAGAAACTGTTTCATAAACCAGTTAAACAAAGAAAAGGGGAAAAGACGTTCGGGGGGTGGTAACCACAAGAACAAAGTCACAGAGGGGTGTGAGCACTTGGCAGGGAAGCTGAGCTGTCTGGGAGACAGGCTGGTAAGTGATGAAAGAGGAGGAGAGGCGGCCACAGGAGGCTACCACGTGCTCTCAGAAAGAACCTGGAAATGATCTGGGAGGTTCTTGCTCCTGGGCAGGGTCAGGTGGCCTGCTGGCCTCATCCCTTCAGTTTCTAGTAACTCTTCTCTGGGCAAGTGGGACGCTTTACCTGGGCCCTGAACTTACCCCTCTAAGCCACCCACACTAAAGCATTTATTAAAGAACACATAGGTACCTCTGTTACTGGGTTCCAGAGCTCAGTGCTGGCTTGGAGCGACCCGTAACCCTAACCACACACTCTTGTGACTAGCAATGCTCAGGCCCCAGGGAAATGCTTCTCCATGTCTCTTCCCCTAGGTTCTTGGAAAAAAAGGTGACTGAGTTAGAGTGCTGTTTCCCACTTCAGGCGGATGGTGCTTTGGGGTGGGGGAACGGGGATTTAAGCAGTGGAAGTGCTTAGATATAAGACCAATTAATTAACTTGTCAAATCCTTCCTCTCCGATAGCACGGTGCAATAGATTCTTTCATAATGAAGTACCCATAGTGCTGAGCATCCATTTTCTTGTTTTCTTTGTGTTCAAATTCAAATTCGTGGAGGTAGTCACTAATTAGTGCAGTATTTGCAGTAGTTGCACGTAAAAACTTAGAAACATTTTGCAGTATTAAACAACTCATATTTCTCTTAAATTTATATATATGTAGGTCGAGCTATCACATGCGTGAAGTGTGATACAGATCTTCTGCTTTACTCTATGGATCTAGATATTGTTATGAGAATCACTGATGAAAAGAAGCTATGTAGTAATATTTTCTGAAATAAGTTATCATCTGTGCCTGCATTATAATGTTTGAAAATAAGCAAAATTCAATGCTCATTTCTGAATACATAGAAGTGCAGCTTTAAGAATTTTATTGTCATTTCTAATTCCTCCTGCCTCAGCAGAGAAGTTTCTCCAAATTGAAATTAATGAAAAAGCTATCAAAGAACTACAATGACTCAAGAGATGCCTAAGCTGGCATTGATCTCAATAGAACACAAATTATGTAAACATCTTGATTATAACAACATAATTAGAGATTCTGTTTAAATAAAGGCAAGAAAAATAATTTTGGAGTAAATTTACAATAGTTTTACAACTATTTTATCTTTGTTTTATTACTCATCCAAACATTGTCAGCACCCAAACATGTGCAATAGTAATTAAACTCATCTATCTTTGGTATTTGCCAACTTTCAGTCATATTAAAAGAAATCCGTGGTTTTACACTTATATTTTTGACCTTGTCATCAGTAACGTGTATTTGTCAAGGTAGGAGGGTAAGCATGCTTTATTAAACAGTTTGTTATCTTGATTTGTACCTTTTAAATATTTAGACCCTGGTTTGTGGGCATCTGTTGCCCTGGGCCCCCCAGTGTTAGGAGACGGTCTGCTCATCCCCATTGACAATGCTGGTTGACTTGTCCCAACCTCAGGCTTTATAGTGACATTGCAGCTGTTGAAGGCACAGAGAAAAGGTTTGGCAAATGGTCTAAAAACTTCAAGAAAAGCACTGGGTCTTAACGATGTTCTTGTCCTACTGTGTCATTTTACTGGTGGAGAAATCGAGTTAGAGAGGCCAAGTGTCTTGCGAAGGCCATACAGCTCCTGAAGCACAGAGGCCCTGGAATAGGGACGGCCTACTGAGGGGGTGGGCAGGGGGAGGGATGGAGAGAAGTTTGCAGGACACGCCTGCCCCTCAGCAGCCCCCCAGGGCTTTAGCACCTTCTAGTTAATGGTGCTGCACAGAGCTGGTGCAGAGGGAGGGAGCGAGAAGGTGGCCCCGGCTATGCCTGCCAGGAGAAACCCACGAGACTTCTTTGTTTTGGTGATAGTGGAGGGGGATCCGGGATATGACCCCAGCCCTCCCACTCACTTAATCTTTCCATGCCTCAGTTTCTCCCATTATAGAACCAACAGCCTGGACAGGATCACATCTAAGCTGCCTGCCTCAGCCCCAACAACCTGTATCTGAGTGATTCCCCAGAGGCTGCAGGTTTGTGGAAGCCTGAGGACTGGATTTGGCCTCAATCCACATTTCTCCTTCGTTTCTAAAACCACATGCACTTGCTGGAACACTAACTCCATCTGGTCTTGATTCACTTCCTCCTGATTTCCCTCCCTGCTGGAAAGCGCTGCGTCCCGCCTGAGGCACCTTAGGGAGCTGCTCTCACCAACTCCCTGGTTTTTCTCCCCTGAGGCTTAGCAAGTCAAGCGTTGCCAAGAGCTCCCTTCCTTCTGCCCCAGCAGGGAGGAGCAGCCACCGTCTGGGCGAGCAGGCTTCTCCTTTCTCCGTTTGGGAAGGCTGGCAAGCTGGACCCACCAGCTCCCTCCCACAGGTGCCTGGGGCCCCTCCCACCCTCCTTGGCCTGCCACTCCCTCTCCACGAAGTCCAGCCTTTGGGAGCTTTGCTCCCTCTTTACAATTGCATCTCTTGCTTGCCCACCTCCATCACAAGCTCCTACTAAACCCTGTCCTCTTGCTCTCCTTCTCCTCCTCCTTTCTTTCAGGCAGGAGGCTGTAGGGTATAGTGGTTAAGAACATGCCTGAGGGGCTTGTCCCGTGGCCGAGTGGTTAAGTTTGCGTGCTCTGCTGCAGGCGGCCCAGTGTTTCATTGGTTCGATTCCTGGGCGTGGACATGGCACTGCTCATCAAACCACGCTGAGGCAGCGTCCCACATGCCACAACTAGAAGGACCCACGACGAAGAATATACAACTATGTACTGGGGGGCTTTGGGGAGAAAAAGGAAAAAAATAAAATCTTTAAAAAACAAAAAAAGAACATGCCTGAATTTGAACCCAGGTCCCCTGCTTATGGGCTGTGCGACTTTCTCTGAGATGATTTTCTTGTCTGTGAGTTGGGCATAGCAATTGCGACCTAATGGGGCTGTTGTGAAGCAGAGCACCTTGTGTGTTGTGATGAGTAGTGTCTATTAGTCTTTGATCTGCTGGACGTTTATGAAGCACTTTGTGTTGTATTCTTCATTCGTTTCTCCAGGTTTCCTCCAGATTTTATTAATAACCCTCCACCTTTTTCTTAATGTCTAAATAAAATAATCAGAGCCTCCATCCCACAGCCCTCTGGAGAGGCGCTGTCCCCAGCGGTTTTGAGGATTCTCTGGGTTGGCCTTACGTCTGCTGGCCTTGTGGTTTGGAGTCCCTGCCCCTGACTTGATTCTGGAGTATCCTCTTGCTGTGTTGCTTTCCACTATTATTTGCTGCCTGCCCAGATTTGCCCACATGTGACCAAAGGCTTCCTCCCTTCCCAAGACACCACTAGTGCAAGACATGTGCTTAGTGACAATTATATTTATAGGGCTTTTGAGAATGGAGGGGCATTATATGTACAAGAAGAGAAAAAGACATTAAAATTGAGCATGATATGCCATTGTTCATAAAGCCACAGAATTTGCTGTGTAGAAAAAGGGGAAGTTGGGCCAGGTGAGGCATTCTGAGCAGAGGGAACACAGTGGGCAGAGATCCTCAGCAGCCCACTGGGACTGTCCACTAGCTCTTCACCAAATCCGTGTTCTCCTGGGCACCACGCTCTTCCCCTGGAGTTGGGTGTGGCATGTGACAGAGGTCCAGTCATTAGAATGTGAGTGGAAGTGACATATGCTACTCCCAAGTGTGCCCATGGAAACCTTCCCACACACTCCTTCCTGCTCTTTTCCCTGCGGCTGCCTGGGATGGAGACCCCCAGGCAGGCCTTGGAGGGTGTGTGTTGCAGATGGCAGAGCTGCTGTGAGCCTGTCTCTGAAAGCAAAGAAGAGGAGAGCAGCTGTCACCAACCAGGGACATTTGTTTCGTCGGGGTATATGAGTGAGGAATAAAGTTCTTGAGTTTGAGCCACTACACATTTTGGGGTCTATTTGTTTTAGCAGTTAGCATTACCCTAACTAATAGACACCCAACCCTTTTTCTTCTCTACACTCCTCATGCTTGCAATTGCTTGTGTACTAACCTTCCTTGGCAGACGATAAGCTACACGAGGGCAGGGACCATGCTGTTCAATCATCTTATCCCTCATGCCTGGTGCGTGGTAGGTGCTCCATAAAGGTGTGTCTCATTGAATGGCTGGGGAAACACTGCATAGTGCCATCTGGGGAGCACGCGGAGTAGCATAGCCTGGCTTTCAAGGCTTCATTGTCCTTGTTCTAGTGCTCCTCCTCCTCCTCTTCAGGCTGGCCTGCTACCCCGGCCCTACGCTATAGCCTCATTCTGACTGTTTCATTTCCCAAATGCCCTTAGTTGTTTACGTGACTGGAGCCTCCAATGTCCTATGATGCTGGGCAGTGCATGAACTGCTTCCTCCTGCTTTCTGCTAAGCCTAGCCAGTGCTGGATAACTGTCTTAGATTGCAGCAATAATTAATAACACGTGTATAGAGGATAGAATTAAAACGCCAGTGCTTGAATCCTGGCTCCAACCATTTTTAAGTTGTTCCACCTTTGGGCATTTATGTCATCTCTCTGTGTATTAACATCCTCATCTGAGCAATCAGGGTACAAATAGGACCTGTATCATAGGATTATTGTGAATGAGATAATGCACGTAAAACATTTAATAAATGTTTAATAAGTGCTTAATAAATGTTGTTATTGTTGGTATTACAATTGCACTTTCCAGTTCACAAAGCGCTTTCACAAATTTCAATAAATACTCCTCCTCCAACCTTAGGAGAAATCCATTATAAGTAAAATGGCCCCTGGACATGTTCAGATTCAAATATTATTGTAGATAAGTTCAAGGCCAGTTTTTCACATGCTAGACCAGATGGAGAAAGTAGGCCCAGAAAGGTTGCCAGTTGCTAGGGATGGAAGAATGGGACTCACATCCAGATCTGGGTAAGTCCCCTGCAGTTAGCCTGCTTGATATGCTGCTGCTCGAGATGACAGTGTCAAAGGCATCAGAGAAGGGCCTTTATGTCCTAGACAGACAGTCCTCAACACACACGCACATGTGCACGCATATCCAAACCAGCATATCTGACCTATCTGAGTTCAGTGGATGGGTGGTCTCAGTGGTGTTTCTGTCCCTGCCCAGTGTCCAGTTCATGTCTTGTTGGTACTCTGCCCATCTGCAGGATGCTTCTCTTCTGCACAGCCCCCATACCATTACTTCAAAGTGAGCTTATAACCTTATACCTAGCACCTTCTGTGGCTCTCCCTTGGTCTGACTTCCCAGTTAGAGGCCCAAGCTCTGAACTTTCCTGACTTGTCTTCCCCACGGCAGAGGTCCCAGTTCCTCCCACAGACCCTCCTAAGTGACAGCTACACTGACACATAGGTTCCTGCAATTTGCTAGAAGCAACTAAAGCGGCAGTGAACTATCCTACTAGACGACATATTGGCATTTAGCAGGTATGGCTCTGAGTGGGTGGACTAGGAGTGACGGCCTTAGTAGAGAAGCGTTTCAAAGAGCCTGCCTCAGCTCATACAGCAACAGGGCTGGCCTGGCTCCTGCTACCAGTCACCCCTTAATGCATGTCCCACCCCTCCCATTGGAGTGCCAAGGAGCAGACATCTGCTGGCCAAAGATTCAGATCCTGCAACGGCCTCTCATCTGCGCTCTTCCCAGACTCTTGCCAGCAACCTGGCTCAGCCTATGGGGCCGCCTCGTGGTCTCCTTGCAAAGCCTTCTGGGGAGGGTGCTGCTCCAGCAGCAAACAGCTGCTGTGGCTAATCCATTTTCTCTGTGCATTTGCAAGATACATAATTAAGAGTTCTGCTGAGGGGGGAAATAAAGCACACCATTAGATTTGTTTAGCATATTACACCAGGTCTAGTGCCTGCCTGGGCCCCCATGCCACACAAGACATTAGGGTAAGACTCCAGAAACAGCTCCAAGGTTGCTTGATGGGATGTGCTGTGCGTTAATTCTGAGTAAATATTTGCTATTCAGGATTTTATATGCTTCACCACCAGCGGGGACTTTGAAAGGTGGGCTCCCCTACCAAACACTTTCATTTAATTATCAGACCACTTAAAATCAGAGTTCCTCAGGCTCTCCCCATTCACCTTTCTATTTTGTCTTGCATTTTGCTTGCTTCCTTTTTTCTCCTGATCCCGCCTTCCTTCCTGCTGCCAGCTTCTCCTCTGTCTTGCCCTTATCTGTGTCCTTGGTGTCCAGAGCTGGGAACTAAGCCTCTGGTGGGATGGAATGAACAAGGAGTGGGCACCAAGAATCCTGGATTAAGGGTGAGGCTGAATTTTTTTTTTAAAAGATTGGCACCTGGGCTAACAATTGTTGCCAATCTTCTTCTTTTTTTTTTTCTGCTTTATCTCCCCAAACCCCCACCCTGTACACGGTTGTATATCTGAGTTGCATGTCCTTCTAGTTGTGGGATGTGGGACGCCGCCTCAACGTGGCCTGACGAGCAGTGCCATGTCCATGCCCAGGATCCGAACCCTGGGCAGCCACAGCGGAGCGCGTGAACTTAACCACTCGGCCACGGAGCTGGCCCCGAGGCTGAATTTTGACATCCTCCTTTGAACCCTCTGCAAGATGGTTCAGGCATGACCCTGTGGACCCCAGTTGAGGGTCTGGAAGCCTCAAAAGAGGGATGGAAAAGTTTGGAACTTGGGAGGAGAGAGCAAGTGGAGGAAGGTTAGGCTCTAATGTGAGAAGGAGACAGTGTTCTTCTTGGGGCTTCCTAGAAGCCAGCTGTACGGAAACTTACTTTCAGGGCCAATAGGGTTTAATGTATGAGCCCATAATGACCAGGGGAGAGGTGGACATCCTCACAACCCTGTGAAAGGAGCTGTTCCTGGCCCACCCAAGGGCCGGGTCAGGAGAGGTCATCCCTTACGCCTGCCACAGGGGAACAGAGGATGCTGGCAAGGAGGGAGGGAATGTCGGCAAAGCTTAGCTTGGCACCATCTTGAGAAGCCGTGGTAAGCCTCACACTTGACCTCAGAGGTCATGTAGGGCAACCCCAGGCATCGATCCCTCTGTCCATCCCTGATAATGATGTTCCTTCCTTACTAATGTGGAATGGACAACCTCCTGTGGCACAGAGCCCATCATAGAGCAGCACTGAGGGTTAAAAACTCTTCCTCTCACTGAGACAGTCTACCTGTATTTCCTGTGCTGTCCTGGTCCCAGGCCCCACCTTGGGGTATCCAGAGAACTTGTCCGATCCTCTACCATGTCATTCCCTCACATATTTAAGTTCACCTGTCAAAATACCTCTAAGTTTCTTTTCCTGGCTTCAATAATCCCCATTTTCCCCTTCTCAATATTTATCACAATTCTCACTCTGTAGTCCTGGTGTAAGCTGTGGTTTAATGTCTATGGCAGGTAGGAGGCACTCAGTCAGTATCTGGGGGATGAATTAAAGAAGTGGTCCTTTTCTTGTCTTCTGCCTCTGCACCTTGCAGTTTCTCTATTTACCTCTTAAAGTATATCAGGTCATTTTGATGAGAGAAGACCAGAGTCGGACCACTGCCTCCAACCTTGACACCAGGTTGGCAAACTTTTCCTATAAAGGGCCAGATAGTAAATATTTTAGGCTTAACGAGCCATAGTCTCAGTTGTAACTACTGCACTCTGTCGTTACAGCCTGAAAGCAGCCGTAGACAATACTTAAACAAATAGGTGCGACTATGTTCCAATAAAACTTTATTTACAAAAATAGGTGGTGGGCCAGATTTGGCCTGCAAGGCATAATTTGCTGACCTCTGCTTAGATATTTAAGTTCCAGGAATTCAGACCTGAATTGAATTAGCATTTTAAAATAACCCTATGAGAGAACTACTATGCCAACCACCCAAGCAAGGAGGACTGAGCAGGAAACGGCCTGTCGGCCTGTCATGGCAACAGCAACCTCTGTAGGAGGCAGGGACGAGGAGGTTAATGGCGAGGCCTGTGGCTTGTCTGAGGTCAGGCTGAGAATGACACCAGATCACTGTTGGGGACTCTGCTCCCTGCACTCGAGCCCTGTCACAACTGGACCAGGCACTCAGTGCGCAGCCCGAGAGGAGATTCGGTCCCAGGAATGATGGTGCTCAGGGGAGAACAGCCTGGCCCTGGGAGCAGCTGTAGCATTAGGGAGGAGCCTGGCAGGGGATACCTGAAGCCACTACGCCTAATTGAAGCAACTGACCATCATCAAAATTGTGAGGTCTGGGCACAGAGTGGGGATATATGTGAATATGAATTAGGCTGTGTCCATTTCTGCATCCGAGATGTGCGTGTGGAATGTCTCTGTAAATGTGGAGCTACTGGAGGTGTGTCTTAGTGTTTGCACATATTTCTGTGACTGAACTAACCACGCTCTGTCGTAACTGTCTGCTTTCTTGTCCATTTCTCTCCCTAGACAGGGAGCTCCTTGAGGGTAAGGGCCGCTGTTCGTTTTCATCTGCATTTTTCCAGCACTTAGCATGGAGTCAGATACTGGCTCAATAGTTAAGTTCAGTTTTAATTAAATTGAGTTGATGGTGGGCATTTGATACGGCCATGAGATGTTAGAGGGAGTTGTACATGGCTGCAAGTGCACGTGGGGATGGCAGACTTGGGTGCCTGCCCATGCACGAAGTGTATGTAAGCAGACTTGGAAGCCTTACAGGGCATTCGTGCACACATGTGAAATAGGGCATTTGGGGGTGTACACTTGAGACATGCATGCAGATGTTCAGTATGAACACGGGCAGAGTTGAGACATATAGGTATATATGGTGTGAACACAGAGACAATAAAATATTGTGGGATGTTTACATGGAATATACATACACATAGGGGTTAAGAGTGTATGTGCATGGGATATAAGCTTGTAGAATGGGATATAGTGCGCATGTGTACATGAGGTGTGTGCGAATATGCCTGAAATAGACATTAAAGGCCTACTTATAGATAGGCTGGTGTGAGTGTTGGTTTATATGACTATGCAACAGACGTGGGGCGTTGGGGATTGCCCAGGGGTGTGTATGTAGCGGGTATACCTGCAGACATGAGCTGTTGACACTATATGTACGCAGGAGTATACATTGTAGATATGGGTTGTTGAGGCTGAGTGTAACTGGAGCGTGTGCACGCAGTATGGCCTGTTAGAGGCGCATGTGCTTTGGAAGTGTGCATGTAGTCTTCAGCTATTGGTAGTGTACGTAAATGGTGGGGGGTGTGCAAAAATAGATGATTGTGAGCACATCTGTAGGGTTGTGACTGTAACATCAGTACCGAGGGTGCATATACGTGGGGATGGACGTGGACAGTGGTCTTTCAGTGATGTGGTGTCTGAGGGGGTGAACGCAAATGTGGATTGTTTAGGGCCTGCAGACTTGGAGGTGCACATAAAGACCTGTGCCACTGAGAGCGTGAGTGTGTGTGACAAGCGTGTGTGCAGGCTCGAGAATATACCTCGGGGAGATACAGAGAGAGGGCCACACGCAGGGTGCATATGCAGAAGTGGGCTTTTTCAAGGGTAGATACTCAGGAGTACCCATTTGGAATGCGGCTTCTTTGAGGATATTTGTACATTTGGGTCTGTTACATGCCACATGGACTGCTGAAGGTGTGCATGCAGGCATGGGGTTTTGGAGGTGTGGGTAGGTGGAGGCGTGTACAGTCATAGGCTGCCAAGGGCTAACGTGGGCATGAAAGTGTACACGTGAGCCCACGTGTACAGCTGAAGGTGTGTCTACTCAGATGTTGGTGTCAGGCATCCAGCAAGCGCTCTAAGCTGTGTGCCTCTTCCTTCCTTGAGCTGAAGCTCTCCCTGGGCTCCTGCTGTCCTTGAGCCTCGGCTTCCTGGGCAGGGACAAAAGACACAGCATTAACTCAGCAGAGGCAGCCGAGCCTGCAAGGCTAAGTCGTCTCTGGCACTGGCTGCCCAAGAAAACGGTTAAAAATAAATAAATAAAAATGCTGCAGGGACCCTTTAGCCGTTGGGGGGGGGGGGGGGACGATAGGTGGAGGCTGGGGAGAGAGAGAGAGAAAAAAAAAACAAGGAGAGGGAGAGGGAGGTAGAGTGCAAGCTGATGAGCAATTTAGTTGAGCCTGAGGCAGGAGAGCGGACGTGGCAATGGCAGCAGCTAACGGGTGACAAGTTGTGTATGTTTTACATGCCCATTAACTCGCTTACTCAATAAAAAATGCATGGTTACCACCACCCAGACGTGCCACTGGCACAGGAGGCCTGCCTGCCTGAGTGGCCTGTCTCCCGTCTGTGGTGGTCACAGGGACAGCCACTGTCAGGCAGTGGGAAAGAAGTCACCAACCTGTGAATGAGAGAAATTAGGCGGGGCCCAGAGGAAATCAGGCATCAGCATTGCAAAAACCCCACCCAGCTCTGCCTCTCTCGGATTCTTTTGTAGAATATTAGCTCCTCAAGGGACATGTGGTTGGTGGGGAATGTGCTGTGTTCTTAGGGGGAAGAGGAAAAAGGGAAGTGAGGGGAAGGAAAGGGTGGGCTTGGAGCAGGTAGAGAGAGCGCGGGGCCCAGGGAGGGTTGACTGGCTGCCGGAGACTTGGCTTCCAGAGTTGGGGTGCTAGGCTGGGCTCAGGCCGGCCATACAAACAGCTTCTACAGCTTCTTTCTATTCATGAACGAGTCACCCACACCAGGTCATTAAGCGAAGCTTGGGTTTACATTTCAGCGCGTGCTGCCAACTGAGCTGCCGCAAGTTAACGTCAATTGGCAGTCAGGGATTAAGTGAGTACCCACTGCGTGTCTCAGGCTGCGCCGGGTACTGTGCAGGGAATACCAGAGAAGCGTGGGGCTTGGTCCATTGCCCTCGGCCAAGTGTCCTCTGAAAGGAGACAGAAGATGAGAAGGATGTGCTAGAAAGAACACAAGACTGGGGAGTCTTGGGTTCTGGTTCCAGCTCAGGGACTTTCTAGCTGTGTGGCCGTGGAAGGTGACTTACCCTTTCTGAGTTTCAGTTTCTTCTTCTCATTTGTCTTTTTTTTTTTTTATGTCTTAGAGAAGAGATATACCCATCTTACATGATCAAAACAAGCACTTTATTCATCAGCATTCAGCTTAACAAGGGCATCAGGCTTCCCCTTAGGAGAACAGCTGTAGAAAACAAAAAGCTCCAAAGTGACACTCCCCCAGAACAAAGGGCAGTCTCCCCATAGTTAAACTCAAGTCACCTTGGTGACAGACGAAGTGGGGCATCAATCCTGGGCAGATGACTTCATCTCTCTGAGGCAGTTTCATCTATAAAACGGAGATAATGGCAGTTCCTACCTCATCGTCGCGTTGTGATGGTTAAATGAGATAATACATCTAAAGCATTTAGCAAAGGGCTTGACACACAGTAAGTGCTGAATAAACATGAGCTGTTCTTGGCATGAGCTATTAAGGATCTCTAGTGTTCTTTCCAGGGATCTTCTGATACTCTGATGGTCTCGGTCAGTGAGTTTGAAGGGCTACATGAGAGCTGGCAAATAGGCATCGTCGGGTAAGCCAGCCCTGGTCTGCCGGAGGGGCCCACTGGGCTGCACCGTTGGAAACGACCTGTAGCTGGGCTGGGCTTGGTGGAAGAGGCTGAGGTGGTGGTTTAATGACCTCTGCAGGGGCAAGGGAGAGAAAGGAGGAGCCGCTTGCCACTTAGGTGCCAGCAGGGAGCCACACAGGCAATGAGAACTCACATGAGGGGTAGAAGCCATGCTCTTCCCTTGCACCCCGGCAAACACAGGCTCCTGGGTTGGTGATGCTTAGCTTTCTGTCCTCCCAGAGTCTTCTCTCTCAGGCACTGTCCTGCCCACTTGTTACACAGCTGGGTGCTGACTTTCCCCAGGGAAGCCAAGCTGCTGGGGGAAGGGGGACCGGTCCCTACTCCCCACTCCTCACAGGGAAGATGGTACAGGTAGTAGTAATAATAATAATAATGATGATGATGATGATGATGCTATCAGTGATACCACCACCACATTTATTTCATCTTTACTACGTGCCAGACACTATTCCAGGTACTTTGTACATATAAAAACATTTAATCCTTACGACCACTCTCCGAGGTCAGTACTGTTATTGTCTCCTTTTTACAGTTGAGAACACGGAGGCACAGAGTTAAGGAAGGGCCCTGATGGCCCAGTAAATCGTGAGCTTGAATCCCCCTCTCCCGCATGCAGGGGGTCTCTTGTAGGCAGAAGAACGTGTACAGGTCTCCGGTACAAGTTTAAAGCCATACGCGAATTCAACACTGTTAAGGAAAATAACGTTAAAGGCAATGCACTCAAATATTAATAGTGGTTTATACAGGTTATGGTCTCCCTTTCTACTTTTTTATGTTGTCCGTATTTTTCTTAAGTAAAATACATTCGTTTGTAATAAGGAAAAATTACACTCAGTTGTACGGAAACAGTGCAGGCTCCTCTCTGCTCCCCATGCTTCTCACAGCTCTCTAGGGCCCGTGGCTGTGGGGGGCTGGCCGCCGTCAGGGAGCCGCTGGGCCCTGCTGAGTGGCCCCTCACGGGCTGGAGCAATGAGGAGCTGACCGCATTCAACATCTCCGGCCTGTTGGGGTTGTTTTCTGAAGTCAGAGGCCAAACTCCAGGCTCTGGCTTGCTGTCGCCCGAGGGAGTTTGCTGGGAGGTTCAGGCCGAGGCTGCCAGGCAGCTTACATGGCTGCTTTCGAAACAGGTTGGTGTATGAGAGAGAAGCCCTCGGAGCCACCCCAGAGAAAATGCAGGGCATCTGCTCAGCTCAGACAAAGACTATGAAGCCTTGAAGCCTCAGAGGTGGATTTAGAAGGAGATGGAACGAGGCTTTTGTGGAGCAGACCCTCCTCATCCACCCATTATTTCCTCCTCACCTCGGGCCCTGCACCACCTGTCTGCCCACCTTCCCCGCCACCCCCAACACCCCCCCCCCCCCACCCCGGCCCCGGGGATTCTCCTGAAGTCTCCTTTGGTCCCAGGTCCAGCCCTCTCTGGGGCATCTTGGAGCATGGAGGGTCCAGGGAAGGAGGGAGCAAGAGAGGGATAGGGAGAGGAATGGGGGGATGCCAGATCTGGGCATGCTGGGCTGGGGGTGCTGGGAGGGCCAGGCGCAGAGGCCAAACCCCAGGCCCCTCCGCTCCTTCCCCGTCTGCTTGGATCCTCCGGCAGGCCCGGCTTTCCTCTAGAGAGAAGGGAGCTGTCAGACGCACAGAGCAGATGCGGGAGATGAAGGAGTAAGTGGCAGAGCTGCAGGAGCCATGCTGCCCAGAACCATCAGCATCCGGGGGCTGTCCAGACCGGCAGCGGTCTGCAGAGAGGCCGGGGCCAGGTCTGCACCCCTCCCACCCACCCGGCAGCCTGAGCTTGCTGGGGCCCTGCCCTCATGGGGGCTGCCCTCTGCCACAGCCCGTCCTGCAGGAAGGCAGGAGGTGGCTCAAGGGTTGAGAGGGTCGCCTTTGTCCCCCTTGAAACTTCGACAGGATTGCTGTGAAGGGCGGGGGCTCCCCGGGTGCAGGCATTCTCTGCTTGATGTGTAGTGTTTATTATGCCTGGTTAAAGATCATTAAAGCCTTTGTTGGGGGAGCTGACTGACAAGGAGAGTGGATTAATATTAGAACACCCTGTCACAACTGGTGAAAAGGCGGGATTGATTTTATAGGGAGTTTAGTCAGAGCCGCATGTAAAACCCCTGGGGTGGCTCTGGACTGTATCCATCTCCTCCATTAGGAAGGCCCCGTGGGAATACTCAGCCGCAGTGTTTATTACAACCAAAGCTGCATATCACAGAGAGACTGTTAGCGGCTTTTATTCAGCTCTCTCGCTCCTCACTGTCCTGGCTCCTGGTGGCTCCGTCCCGTGTGCCCAGGCAACTGCCTGGTCAAAGGAGATGGTCACGGGCTGGACCAGGAAGGCACACGTGTGTGTATGTGTGTGTGTGTGTGCACACACATGCTGGGGTGGAGGTGGGGAAGCTTCAGAGCTTCCCCTTCTGGGGGATGGTGGGGAAAAACTTCCATAGTCCCTGCCCTAACACTGTCCAGCCGGGCTCGTGGATCTCCTCTCACCCCAGCCTGGTGGCTGAGGACTGAATCAGGAAAGTGAGGTGTGCCCCGTCTGACAAAAAAATGAACTGGAACTTAGAAAACGTGCATCCCCTAGAGACTGTTTGCTTAAGAAGTCACTGAGGGCTCCTTTGAGAAGACAGGGCAGAGTGATGGGTTAAGACTGAGTGCTGGTCCAGGAGTCAGCTTTGCCGTTTATTAGCTGTGTGATCTTGGGCAAGTCAACTAACTTCTCTGGGCTTGTTTTCTTCATTGGTAATATAGGGCTAATGAAACTGGTACCCACCTTGCATAGATGTTCTAAGAATTAAATGGATGTTACAAGCAAAGTGCCTGGCATATAGTCAGCACTCAATGCTAGTTAATGCTGTCGTATCATTAGCTGATTATTCCAGTATATTCTAAATGGGATTCAATCAACAAACGTCTAGTTTAATCAAAGCTTTTCTGGAACACCTTTATTTATGGTCTACCTGTGGGAGCAGAAGGGCCATGGGGGAATGTTCATTAGTCCTTTCCCAATGAGAGGGCTCGTGGAGCGTTGGGAGGACGCCCAGACCCAGGTGGGAGAGCTCTGGGGCCAGCCGTGTCTCTCTGCCCTGGGGCAGGGATGAGGCATTTGGCCTGCCGGGTCTGAGATGACAGGGAGCAGGGTCTGGGCCTGCCAGTCCAGTTCAGGTGGACACAGGGCTGGAGGCCAGCCCAGCAGGTGTTGGTCACTCAGAATGGATGCTGAGTCTAAGTCAGAGGAAGTGTCACACCAGGGCAGAGATAAAAGCAGCAGGTGGGTTAGATGAGCAGCACAGAGGGAGCTGGGTACACGTCTGGCTCTCACACAAGCCAAGGGTCTGAGAGCCAGGAGAATTCATGACTCACTTGTGCTGAACTCCTGCAACTCTTTCTACAAGTATCTATCCCAGCGCTCAGCAGGTGGCTTCATTTTTCTCATAGAGCGTGATGTTTAAGACTGATGCCTCTGGAGCCAGATTACCTGGGTTCAAATCCCTGATCTGCTACTCAGTTCTCTATCACCTTTGGGAAGTTATCTCTATGCCTCAGTTTCCTCCTCTTCAAAATGGGTATAAAAATAGTACTTACGTCATAGGGTTATTATGAGATAATATATGCAAAGCATTTAGAACAGTGCCTGGCAGTAATAAACCTTCAGTGTCAGCTACCATCATAGTAGCTACCTACCCTCAGTCGCCTCTGACACACTGAGCTCCTCTCAAGAGTGGGGACCTACATTCGTGGTGTCTATGTCCACAAGACCCAGCCCAGGGACCGAGTACATAATGAGCACACGGTAGGTGTTTCTTTTGAACTGTTGAACCCAGTAGGATAGAGCGTTGTGGTAGGGGTGACTTGAAACGTCCAGGGAGCAGCAAAGTCAAAGATGAAAGACAGAACAGGGTATTATCAGGATAAACAGCGCGGAGGTCAGGAGCACAGTGGATGGCAGGGATTTCCACATCTGATGAGAGCCCAGTGGTGGAATCAGAATCCAAGGGGCAAACCTGAGAACAGGGTGACAGAGGAAGGTGAGGAAGCAGAGATCAAAACTTAGAAGCACCCCTGCTCAGCCTGGACAGAAGTGTTTTGAGTGCCACCTTCCGATGGCAGTGGAGGAGGCAGGCTTGGGGAGGGCGATGCCGGCGGACTCCGAGCATGGAGCTTCCCACAGACTTGCATCTACTGAGTTACCCCAAACCTGGCAAGCGGTGACTGAAGGGCTCAGAGGAAAGGGAACAGCAAGGCGAGGAAAGTTAATCAGGTTGCAGGCATTGACAGGCAGGACAGAGAAATCCAAGCTATCGGGATACATTGTAAAATAAATAAATAAACCAGCATGTGGGAGCCTTCCCTAATTACAGAATATTTTTTTTGTAAAATATTTAAATAATATTAAAAATTCAAAGAAAAAATTAAAACGTCTCAAATCCCACCGCCAAGAGATAATCACTATTAACATTTTGGTCAACACCTATCGGCAGATGGAGGTGTTCATGATCTCCATCAGTGTCCCTCCCTGCCATCCCAATGAACACACATTCTAAGAAAAAATAAACACAAAAACTTGATGGTTCGTCAGTAAATGCAGCTTCAGAGAGAGACCCCAATCCTCTTCCCACCCCCAGCTCCCATTTCTGACCAGATTGCAACCTTTAAGCCCCTCCTACCTGAAGCCACCAAGGCCTCAGGCATTTAGTTGTCTAAGACACACCTGCAGATTTGTGTGTATGACTTTACATAAATGGGCTCAGTCTTTGCAGGCTGTTCTGTTATCTGATTTTTTTCACTCCACAACATATCAAACACATCTTTCCAAGTCAATAAATAGGGAATGCTTTATCATTTTTAATGACTGCATAGTATTTTGCTGTTTTATATATCTCATGCTTCTCTTAAGCTTTCCCCCATTGGTTGACATTTAGGTTGTCACTAAGATTTTGCTGTTATAAGTAACACTCAACAAACATCCTTGTACTTATATCTTTTCATACTTCAGTGATTACTTTCATAGGGTAAATTCCTAGAAATAGAACTCCTCAGTGGGCAATCATACACATTTTATTTCTTGGTACATAAAACTGTCTTCCAGATAGATAGATTAGCATCCTTCCAGCCGTATGAAAGATTGTCCATTTCTTCATCCGGGTAACAAACTAGATTGTCAGCTTTTTAAAAAAACCTATTCTAGTCTGATATGTAAAAATAATCCCATTCCTTTTCTTTGATTATTATTGAGGTGGAATGTTTTCTCATATGTTTATTGGCTATTTGTATTTCTTCATTTGCAATTTGCCTGACTATTAAAAATCATAAGAAAAAGTACCAATATAAGCAATTGCCATGTTGTAGAGGAATATCAATATGAAAAAATGTTTACCATGCATTCCAGACTGATTAAAGTGCAGGCTGTAGGATATTATTATAGTATGATATTTTTATTCAAAAAATAGAAGGATATGCAAAGACTAAAGACTAAAATAACACATTCCAAAAGGTTATATCTTGTTGTACTTGGGAAATGGGTGTTTTTTCTTTTTAAAAAAATGCTTACTCTTGGTTTTCAAGTTTTCTGCGATTGGAATGATTACTTTCATAATTTGAAAAAAATCCCAGTAAGTAGTAATAAAGCTACAAAATATCCTTTATGTAATCTGCACTACCCTGCTAGTCTTTTGTGTAAATAGTCACAAAATGATAGACTTTTTGAGCTAAAAGGAAACTTAAATATCATATACTCCCGGATCCCCGTTTTAGAACAGAAGAAACTGCAGCTCAGAGAATGACTGGCCAGGGTCTGCCAGCTGATGGAGACCAGGGAGAAATAAGGCAACATTCTATGAGACACCAACAGAGAAGGTAAAGGACGCCCCATCGCCACTAGCACTCCCTTTTTCTGGGGCGGTCTCGCCTCAGTGGAGGCCAGGACTGTGTTTAAACTGCAGCAGGATGAATTTGAGTTAGACTTTAGATGTGATCCCAGAATTGGTGGTAGAATGGATTGCAGAAATCTGAAACCTGGAGACCTCAAGACCAGGAGAGTGAGTATCTGCTTGAGGCTCGGAGTAAATCCTGCTGAGGTAAGAGGACAGACAGGCGCTCTCTGAAGTCTAGGGATCCGAGGGGATGGACCAATTCCTCCAGTTCAGGCCGCCCATGCCTCCCTCAGAAAAGCCTGGCCCAGACCATGGGACAGAGCCCTGGAAGGGGACCCCGTACCCTACCCCAGAAGCCCCAGCTCAGCATGCTCCGCAGCGACTCCAGACCCTCCCCACCCCGCTTCCCGAGACCTCTGGAATCAGGGTTTTGTTTTGCAATTTGTTGCAGGGTTTTTTTCCTTCCCTTTCTTTCAGAAGCCTGTCTGGGATTCTGCTCCACGCAGAGGTTGGAAAGAGCAGCGCGGCTGCCTCTGGAAATCTTGTTTCCCCTGCCACATGACATCAGTGGGTTATATTGCAACTTTCCACATGGCTGCCCAGACACAGACAGTCGTGTTTATGAAAATCCTCCTGATACCAGCTTGGAGCCTCCCTGGCACTCAAGGCTCCTTCTCAGGCTGCGATGTGTTCTGCTTAGAGGAGCAGCTGACAAAGGGCAGGTTGGAAGGTCAGGTTCCCTGCCAGGTGCTCAGTGGGGGCGAGGGGGTATGGTTCCCCGCCATCCCGAGTAGGAGCATCTTTGCCTGCACCGTGCTCAGCTGCAGGAAGCCTCAGCCACATATGATCAGGGTTTTCTTGACAGCGGGGGCCAGTTGGGGTTGAGTAGGGAGGGGAGCAGCTAAACTTTTGGGCAAAAGCCTGGCCTGGGGGTCAGAAGCCCCGGTTCGGCTAGTTCTGTTCCTTACCTGTAGGATGGCTTTGGATAAGCCATCTTACCAATCTGGGTCTCAAGTCTTCCTTTCAATTTCCTCAAACCGGAAGCATGATTTCTATTCCTCCCTACTAACAGTGGGGATGGGGATTCCATGACAAGAAACACAGGGACACGTTTGGGAGAGAAGCTCAGTAGACTTAGGAAAGCCAGTTCAAATCTCTGAGTTTTAGTTTTCCCTTCTATAAAATAATGGGGTGAAATTAGTTGGTTCTTAGAACCCCTCCGGTTCTAAGAAAAAAAAAAAATCCTGGCTTTGTGACTTTTTGAATCCCTAGCCACTAACACTAAAAGAGCCTTTGGTTAATACTCAGGGACCAAAGTCACCTAGGAAATCTTAACTCTAAGTCCAACTTGGGAGAGTTGATTGAGGGTAAATTCAGTGAGTTGTGGTTCTATATTCTTTTGCACAGCAACCTTTGGACGTCAGTCCCATAAGTGCTCCCTAAAGTGCTGTGATGTTTGGGGGGGTGTCTGGGCCTAACCTCAGATGGCTGGTCACTCCTTCTCAGAACTCCTGGGGCTGGTGCCCACCTGGGATCCGGCCCCTAAGTTCTTGTTGCCTGGCTGGGCCATGGAATGTTCTCTCTGTACTGGCTGCCCAACTAGAACGTCAGCACTGTGGGGCAAGCATCATGCCTTGGGGTCTTTGCATCCCCAACACTCCCATGCTCAGTGATACTCATTTATTCATTCATTCCTATGCCTTGGACACAGAGGGAAGACGTGGTCTAATGGAAAGTGAATGTTCAGCATGCTTACTGAGCCCATCCAGTCCCACCCATCCACCCCAGGGAAGACTAACTAACAAGAGCAGCAGCCAACACTTATTAAGCTCCAACTATGTACCAGGTTCTGCTCTGAGAGCTGTTTATGGATAATTCTCACAATGATCCTAAGAGGTGTGCATTCTCATTATCCTGCACTTTCTAGTTAAGGAAACGGAGGACCAGGGAGGTTAGCTAATTGTCCAAGGTCACACAGTAAGTGGTGGAACCAAGATTCACATCTACACAGTCTGACTTCAGAGCTCAGGCCCTCGGCCACTGTACTAAACTGTCTTTTGACCCAAATGCTAAGAGAAAAGAGAGGAGGGAGGGGTTGGTTTTACCAAGGAGGATTGGGAAGTGTTTCATAGAGGAAGGATGCTGTAGTAGAGTTAGAAAGCATGATTAAGAGTTCCTGGCATAGGAAAATATGCTGCACTCTGCAAACAGACCTGACCAGGGCCCTCAGCACTGGCCAACACCTGGCATGGCCCAGTCTACCGGGAAAGGAAGCCAGTAGCAACTCCACTTCTCCATCTTTCTTCAGTGACCTCTTCTTTGGAGAAAAAGAGATGAGGTGACAGAGGAGCACCCAAGTGACTCTCACAGAGGAACTATCATCCTTGTACTTTTTACCTCCATCACCACGGGGTTCCCATCCCCTACAAAACTTTTGGGCACCAACTTCTTGAAGTCCTACAAAAGCAGGGAAGAACCGTTGTGCAAGGCTGAGAAAGAGAGTGTCCGGGACACAGCAGCCACTAGAAGGCCTCAGAAGAATGCTGGGGGCCCTGAGCACACAGGAGAGCCCCACCAGGCCAACAGAGTCCCTGCACTTCCGCCATACAGGTCACTCCCTCTGCCTGCCAGCAGGAGGTCCGCTCCCCACCCAGGGACAGTCTCCTCAGGCATGATTTAGAAGGGGCTGTGCTGAGCAGCCATCCCTTCCTAATGGGCCTGGGTCATAATTCTCAGCAACCATCCTCCTCTCCCCCACTTTCACCGCTCCCTGTGGCTACTGCTCTGAGGCATTTAGGGCAGATTTAAGAGCAAAATCAAATCAGATTCACCAAACAAGGTGTCAGCCCAGGCAGGAGGGGCCGGGGGCTTGGAGTTATGGCCTGGAAGGCTGGCAGTTCCTTGGAGACTATTAAGGGAGTATATTTTATGGCCAGACACAATGCTGAGAGCACCGTCCATAAACCAATTACAGGAAACTTCCCACACGTCTCGGGCAAGGCTGGTAGACGGTTGGTGGGTGATGAGTAAGTAGAGATCTGTACCCGTCAGGCATTCTTGAGGGTCCCACCTGCTGGTGGCACACTGCCCGGCTCTATTTAGGAGACAGGAGGCCTCAGAAGCAGGGCTACTTCCAGGAAAGGTTCAGCATGTGTGCTCTGTATTTAGAAGCAGCGAACTCTCACAAGGGGGCCATTTTACCAATGAAAACATGGAAGCTCAGAGACAGGAAGAGTCCTTGCCCACAGTCACACAGCTCCTGGGAACTAGAAACGGATCTCCGGACTCCAAGTTCAGTGCTTTTTCAGGCCACCCACACTCCCAACCTCCCTTGGACAAAGGCAGAAAGCCGATTTCCCCAGCCATCCTGCCTGCCACACAGCTTTGAATGTCACTCTCCAGAATCTTGCAGACTTCAGGCCCAGGTCAGGCCCCCCTGTGTGCGCTGGGGTGGAGATCATGGCCTCCATCCTGTCTCAGGTTCAGTGAGGTAGGCCCTGACCTTGGATCCCCTAGGCCCCTTGCACTCAAGTCCTGGACCATGAGATCTGAAGAATGCACCATCCTCTCTACTAGAACGCAATCTCTCTGAGTCATCTTCATATCATTTAACATGGTGCCTGGCACGTGAGAGATATTCGGAGAATATATGCTAAATAAATGCGTGCATTTACACTTCCTCCATCACCATCACTTGACAGAGGAGCAAGTTGAAGGCCATAGAGGTACAGTTACTTAGCCAAGGTCACATAGTGACTGTGACAGAACCAGAACTAAGACCCAGGTCTTTATCACTTGTGCCCATGCTCTGCCCTATACAACTTGTCGTCTCTTCTCAGATGCCCTCAGGCAGGGCCCTGGGGGCTGAACTAATCGATCTAGAATGAATTCTCTGCTCCCTTCCCACTGGGAAAACTCAACTGTGCCATCCATTCTGGCTGTTGGGCTCCCACGTTAGAGCGGGTGGATTTTTAGAGGATGGAATGTCCTCTTGTGAAGCCCTGGGGAGCCCCAATGGACCCCTCTGCCCTTTGCAGGCCCCAGCCCTCCGCCAGCATCCCCCTCCCCCACCTCCAGCTCTCCTGGAGAGTCAGCGCTGAGCTCCTGCTGGACATCTCTGAGGACCTGGGAGAGGCTCAGGGGAGGCAAAACCCAGGGGACCCAGCAGCTTCCCTGTCAAGTCCAGCTGCCCTGAGTGCTGACGGCTTGACAAGTGGCATTAGCATAAAAACCTCTGCAGTGGCGGCTGCCTGCTCTGTGCCAGAGCCCTGGGCATCCCTGCTCGGTGCCATTCACTGTCACCGGAGGCGGGCATCTGCCAGCCAGAGGTGCATGGCTGTCTCTCATGCCAGGCTCCAAGACTGGGGCATCTCCTGCTCTCTGGCTCCTGTGGAAGCTTTCTGTGCAACCCCGCAGCCCGCTCAGGCATTTCTGAGCCCCATCCCCAGAGGGCAATACCGTCTCTGCCTCTGTCCCCAGCTTTTCCTTGTCCCTAGGAGGGCCCCTAAGGCCCCAGTCTCCCCTTCTTTTCTGACAGGAAAATTCTGCTCTTCCAGCATGACTCAGCCTAATTTCTCCCACTTAGCCCGCATTTATCTTTCCTAACTCATTTTCCCCTTGACTAGGATGCCTGTCTCCACCCCAACTTCTCCTATCCAGGGTGAGAGAGGGCATCTGTGAAGCACTGCTGGGGATGAGGACCTGTGTCTTGTTCAAGAGCAAGGGGACACGCTTTCCTGGATGCTGCACCTAACACATCTGCAGAGGATGAGTCTTTACAACGTGGGTGGAGATGTATGAGGCGGCCGCCGCCCTTGTCAACAACAAACTGCAAGCCCTTCCCGGCGAAACCCCGAGGAGACCTGAGGGCTGGGGTGGTGCAGGCGGGAGGCTGGGGCCAGACGGAGAGACCATCCCCGGGAGCCCCCACCCCAAGTACCTGGGCTTGTTGCCCCCTCTCCAACCTTTGTAACTTGGGCCTGAACACCTTCCCCGGGAGTCCACAGCACAGACATTGTAAAAATAGAGCAAAACTGGTGGAAGACGAAAGAGCAGCAATTAAAGGAAGCAAATGGCTTATGAGACTGCTTATGCTCTGAGTCCCAGGGGCACTTGGGACTTTCTATCTGGAGTGTGGAAATGTGGGGGTCCCCATTCTCCTCTCCCTCCCCCTCCTCCTCCCTACTCCTCTCCTCTCCTCTCTTTCCACCCCTGCCTACTCCTTACCTGGAGGACCACTGGCCTTCTTCCAGTTCCTGCTTTGGGCCTTTGTGATGTTCTTCCCTTTGCCTGGGGTCCCACCTCCTTGGAGCTCAGAGGGGCCTTCCTCAGCTCCCAACCTTGAGGAGTACCCTGCCCCTCTCACTACTCTGCCATATTGTTCTCATCTTTCATGGCACCTCCCAAATTACGAAATTATATACATTGTACAAATACTTTTCATGTTTTAAAATACTTATCTATAATTATGTCCTTCTTTTCTTTTTAAATGTTTTTATTTTTTTTTTAACCAAAGTAATACATACACAGAATTTAAAAATCAAATAACGTCAAGAGATGTGTCATGAAAGGCTTCAGGCTCTCATCACACCTCGTTCTCCCCTCCGGAGAGAACCACCGTCAACTCTTGGCTGTTATTACTCGTGTTTAGATCCCTTCACCTAAATAACACACTCAGACTGCTACTTTTTTCCCCAATGTTTTATTACAAAAAATTTCAAATACATGAAAACGTTGAAAGAATTTACAATGAATACCATACACCCACCATCCAGACTCTACAATTAACAATTTGTTATATTTGTTCTATCGTGTAACTTTCTAATTTTCCATCATTCTATCCATCCATCATTCCATCTTATCATTCGGTGCGTTTCAGAGTAAGTTGGAGATGTGAGTGCACTTTATCCCCAAACACTTTGCCAAGTCTATCACTAGAGTTCCATATTTATTTGTAGTTCTTTTTATTTCCTTTTGAGATAAACGTTATATGCAGTGAAATGTACAGATCTAAGTGTACCAATCCACGAGTTCAGATCTGTGCCTACAACTATGTAACCAAACCACCCCCAAACTCAGGACTTTCCCATAACCCCAGGGAGTTCCTAACACACCTTCCTACTCACACAGGCCGCTACTCTTCTTTCTCTCGCTCTTTTTAACTCTATTTTTTGACAAAACAATTTTTGACCTTGTCTATTGACATGCAATTACAGCATGAGTCTTAGCTCATAGCTTTGCCTTCCCATAACGTCCTTACATCACACTTTTAAAAATTAAATCAATATTCTCTTCTCACACAACAAGGAAAACTTGTTCACTCCTGAGACAGTCCTACACAATGATTATGTTTCCTTTCTCATGTACGTTTATGCTTTTCCTCACTTTTGGTCTGCTTTCTTTTTTGTGCTCTTCTAATTTTTTCGTTATGATCCAACAGAACTGGAAAACCTCTATCACTATTATTTGTCCCATGAGAAAGCGTATCAAATAATCTATAACTCACTTTTATTTTTTCCAGGGAGTCTGCCCTCCAAGCCATAGAGGTGGCACCCCTGCTACTCCCTTTCGGGAAGCTCCTAGGGGCCTCTCATCTCTGGTGTCGGAAACGTCATAATCATATGCCTTGGACCTTTAGTGACTCTACAATCTGGAAACCAACGTCTCTCAGGTCTGGGAAATTTTCTTCCATTATTTCTTTGATAATTATCACCTCCATTTTCTCCAAACTTTTCTAGAATTTCCAATGGTCAAATGCTGGATCTCCTGAACTGATCCTTTAATAAGTTCTCATTTTCTCTCCCGTTATCTTTCTCTTATTCTCTCTTTCTGTTCCATTTTTGGGGAAATTTCCTCTATTTTATCATTCAGACCTTTTATTGAATTTTTAATTTTTACTATCATTTCCTAATAGCTAAGAGTTCTTCCTTGTGCTTTGACTTTCTCTGCAGTCTATATCTATAACTATATCTATCTATATACCTATGTCTATATCTACTATTATCTATCTCATCTATCTATCTTCTCCTGCTCTTGTTTCAGGTGAAATATCAGCTTATATCTATCTGAGGATATCAATAATATATATTTTTGAAGTATTCTTCTATTTCTGACTTGTCTCTGTTTCTTCCAAGTTCTTTTTTTTCCCCTCCCTATTCACTTGTCTGGTCTTAATGGTGGAGGCTTTCCTAGAATGTCTGGTGATCCTTAGTTATCCATATTTAAGAGTGTGAGTCACTAAAAAACCCCTGATTGGCAGCTCTGTGGGTGTGGGTGGGTCCTGTTGGCTGGTGGGCTTCACCATAGGGTGAATGGACAGGAGGTTGGCTTTTTCTTTGGAGTTCACCCAAAATTCAGTATTGCCCCTTACCCCCTTGGTGCATTCAGTTTTTCCAGAGAAGAATTCTCTTGCCTCCAGTCTCGGGCAGGGGGAGGGATGGGAGTTGAGTGATATCCTGTCTGTTACCATTATGAAAACTCAATTGGGAGGGAGGCTGAGGCTCTGTCTGTTCACTATGCAGAATTTAACCTGATCATCCTGTTTTATGCCCAATGCTTTAACCCCATCTGTCAATGCACATGGCATCCCTGAGGCCAGCACACAGGCTAGGTGAGGGACCCTGGAGGTCTAACCAATGCCCCTGTTGTAGTCCCATAACATCCTCCTTCTGCCTTGCCCCATGCCTCTGATTCCTCAGGCCTTCCAGGGATCCCCGGGGTAGGGGGCCATATCTTCTTCCTCCCTGATGCCTCCCTCTGCAGGCAGGGCCGTTCAAAGCTTCCTCCATTCTGTTAAGTCGGTTGTCACTCCTCCATTTGCTTTTCATCTTCCAAAAATTTGATGACATTTCTCCTGTGCAGTTGTCATCTCTTCCACTTTCTTTTTCCTGGTGGGTTTTCAGTGACTTGAATCTTACTTCAGAGTGATTACAGGAGTGAACAGTGATAAATGAGTGTGGTCAATCCACCATGTTTAGCCAGAAGTCTGTTTATTTAATATCTGTCCCCCACACTAGATTATAAGAGCCCCATTGATAGGGCTAGCACCTAGCAGTGCCTAACTCATACTAGGTTCTTAGAAAATAGATATTGACTAAATTAAAAGTATGGAGGAGGGAAAGTTTTCTATGTTCTCTGATTTAACAATGTCTACTGCACCAAGTGTGGGGTCTTCAGTCTTCTCTGGAAAACGAGGAAGCTGAATTGGATTAGGGTGTTATCCATGTGGTTTGGAGGGGGTCATGACTGTGATGGCGGAAAGAAAGACCCCAGGTGCATAATCTCTGGGTTTCACTGACTCAAACGTTCTAGCATTATAAAGACTGGTTGGACAGGTGCCGGCCAGGGTCCTGGGGTGCCTGGCTCTAGTCCCCAGCCCCGACCACCTCCGTGCCTGGCCCACTCTCCCCCTCCCACACTCCTCTCCTAGAGTAGGGCTTTGTCTCACAGCTGGAGGGAAGAAGCTGTCAACAAGGACTGGAAACCTCTTCCCTACCCTAGAAGGCCAGGAGCAGGAAGCGGGAGAGGAAGGCTGCAGACCCCTGCACTGAGCCATGATGCTGGCTGATGAGTGAAAAATACAGCCATAGGTATCCCCCCTCCCCCACCTTCTTAACGTGGTTTTTAAAATAAGTCAGCCTCTTTCTAGTTTTCACTTTCCACTGTCATTTATTTCAGTTTTTATCTCCACAACAAAAATTCCTTCCAACTTTTTTTTTCCCTCTCTCCCTCTAATGCTCTTCACTTTCAAATGCTAATAATCTCCAGCTGTAAAAGGCTTAGAAGTGGCTCTAGATTGTTTGATCTTTGGCCTGTGATCTGCTTTCATCTCTCTGCTTTCAAATGTTACTTTAGATTTACTTTAACCTATTAACATACTTGGTATTCATAGACACGCACTCTCCAAACCGGCTTCCCAGCCCCCTCGCCCCCCCCCCCCCCCCTGCCCCCCATTATAACTAGAGAAGGCAAGTGAAACTCCGCACGCAGACCTTAACTTTGGCAGCGTTGGAGAAGGAGGCCTGGAAGGCAGGGACGTGTGGAGAGGAACGACAAGGAAGGGAACGGCTTGGGGAGTCAGGAGGGGAGGGGTAGGGAAGGAGAGGGAAGATGGGGAGAGGCCGGGAGAGAAGACAGAGAAGGCGGGAGAAGAGAGGAAGGAAGAAGGCAACAACACCGGAGAAAGGGAGAGCAGGGCAGAGAAGGAGGGACGAATCTCCATCGCTGCCTCCCGGCTGGTTACACACGATCTAAATCGGCTCTCCCCGGAGCCGGAGCCGGGAATGGGGAGTGGAGAGACTGAATTAGTGCTTAAGATTTCTTGCTCCCGCCGTTGTGCGGGAATGTCTGGCGTGTTCGTTTCCACAGGAAACGCGAGGCATGAATATGGATGAAACTCCTCACTGAGACCACAAGGGTACGGCTCAATTATTTGCCATATAAAGTAGCACATGAGGATTCTTTGCGCTTGATCATTTCCTCTATGTCTGTATATGTGTGTGTGTGTGTGTGTGTGTGTGTGTGTGTGTGTGTGTGCACGCGCGCGCGCGCCCGCGAGTTGGGGGGCGTGTGCGGGCAGCTCAGGGAAGGGTCCTCAGGCCGCATCAGGAGGCACCTTTGAAAGCCACCGTGTCATTCAGACCCTCGCTGCTGTTCTGGTTGCAGCTGAGAGCTGGAGGTGGTTTGGGAAGAGAGCGCCCCACTTCCCCACCTCCCCTGCCCCAACGTGAGCACACACACACACACACACACACACACACACACACCCGCAGTGATAGCTGTATCAGCCAAAGGACAGAGATCCAGAGGGGCACTGCTGACAGGAGAGCAGGAGCCATCCAGCTCAGCTCCATGGCTCCTTTCTTCCGAGGCTGCTCCTTTGTCTGTGGAGAAAGCAGGTGTCCTTCCTTCCTTGAGGGAAAGCCTCACCCAGCCACCCAGCCTCTGGATGGGGGTGGCTCTGCTGGAAGGAAGCCTGGAGGGAGAGCATGTCTTAGGTTGGCTGAGGGGCATGCTGAGGGAGCCTAGTGTCCTGGACAATCTCCCCATAGACAAAAAGCTGCTGGGGGCAGAGGAGGACAAGAAAACCTCACCTGGCATCAGAAAGCTTAAAGTCCAAGTCTTGGGCCAGTGACTTAGCCTCTCTGACCTCAGTTTCCTCGTCTATGAAATGGACTAACAATGCTCCTTACTTCAAAGGGCAGTTGCAATAGTGAAATATCCTAGTAAAGATTTTTATTGTAGTTCATCGAGCACTTATCATGTAGCAGGTACTATTCTAAGAATGTTATTAATATTAACTCCCTTAATCCTCCATAATCCTCATTTAATACTCATTTAACCCTATGAGGTGGAGACTATTATTAGTCTCATTTTGCAGATAAGGAAACTGAGACACAGAGGGTTTAAGCAATTTGCACAAGGTCACACAGCTACAGCTATTATGTTCATTTTAGGCTAATTAGGTTACTGGGCTCTTGAACTCATCTATTACCTCAGTTAATCCCACAACATCCCTCTGGGTTGGTATCAATGCACCTACTTTACACAGAACCCAGCAGTACTAGCCCAGGTTCCCAGCCACCCGAGCCCACACTCCTTACCATCATGTTATGCTGCAAAGATGCTTTTCAACTGCAAAGGGCTTAAAAGTGTCAGTTATTATTATCTGCAAATGTTGGGGGTTTCTGCCAAAGGGAATCTCATGTTGAGTGAATTGGAGGCCCAGGGTGCTACGGAAAAGGCAGAGTTCCTAGGCTGTCCTCCCTTTAAGATCTTCTCTAGACAAACCAGAACTGGCTCTAGCGCAAGCCCGTCAGTTGCTTCTGGTCCTGAACAAAGAGGAAACGGACGGCAGAAGATACCCTGTTCTGTAACTCAATAGATTCAGCACAGGGAGGGAGGGGGACCAGGTCACCCCCAGGGAGCTGACCTCCCCCCTGCCACCCCCCAGCTTTCCGTGGTGGAGGTGGTGGAGAGGGCAGGGGTTGATAGGGGCTGAGCTGAGAGGTGGCCGTAAGCTGAGCCCACCTCTGGGCACGTGGGGAAGCTTTTCAAGCTCCTCTGACCCATTGAAGCAGGAGGGAAATGGACCCAGTCTGAACACTGCCGGCCAGCACAGAAAGTATTTCCAGACCTATCGGCACATGCAAACTTCGCACCAACCCTGTGAGTTCGGCATCCATCTGCATCATCATTTTGCAGGTGCCGAGAGTTTAAGTGGCTTGAACGTGGTCACACAGAATCTTCTCATCACACCTCACTGCCTCCGTTAGCTCTCAGCAGATGTAGATTGATGACAATAAGCCAGTGTTAAACTGGAGAGCAGCCTTGTGGGCTCTCCATCGGCCCAGATACCAGTGACCCCGCAGGCCCACGGAAGGTCCTATTTCAGCAGGCACTGGGCTTCCCTGGGGCCGAGCCCAGGTCTGCTTGTGACCTGGTAGATCTCAAGGTTAAAGTGTCTCTTCTTTTCACTCTCTTTGGGCTCTGTCTCCTCCCAGCTTGCCTGGTCCAGGAGTGAGCTCTGCATGTCAATTCCCTGTGTGATGAGACAGGACTTGGCTCTTCTGCTTATGGCTGTGTGCCCCTAGATAAGTAACTTAGCCTCTCTGGGCCTAAGTTTCCTTATCTACCTAAACAGTGAAGTAATGGGGTGATCCTAATGAACCATGGCCCCAGGGGTGATGGGGCCCTGGAGGTGCCGTGCCTTCTGCACATCCCATTGGGCACTTCCTGGGGAAGGAGTGGTCATCGTGCCGAGCCCCTACCTCTGGGGCTTGGTGAAGGCTCATGCTGGCGATGAAGGAGGGAAGGACACTCTTCTGGCTGCAGCAAATCTCAAACACTCAGCCGCTTGTCCCGTAGAGCATGCAGTCCTGAACATCAGGAGCTGTTTCTGGATGTACCTGCTCAAGGGCATGGCACACACTGAATCAGCCAGCTTCTGCTGTGAGATCTCCCACCTGAAACCCACTGGATGGCTCTCCAGGCCCGGAAGAATCCGTCTGGGTAGCCAACGGAGTGGGGGAGAAGTCAAGGGTTGATTAGGGCGCTTGTTCCTGCTACTCTGTTGCTTCCCTTGGTGCCAGTCTCACCAGGAGCCCAGGGAAGCAGGGAGAGGCAGCGAGCACCGAGGAAGAGCCCCCACTCCTTTCACACCCACCCACCAGTCCTTAGTTACTGGAAAGAGCAAATGCAAATGGGCCCAAAGCACAATACCCAGAATCCACTGCCACGCTTCCTGGGGCTCACTCTAAGTTAAAGCTGGGCTCCTCCTGGGGGCTGACATTTTCTCTGGTTCAAACAACATCTGTGCCTCGCTGAGCTTGGCGAAAGGTGAAGGAGCCTGTCGCTGCCACTGTCACTGCCACTGTAGATGCAAGTGAAACAGGAAACCCAGCTTCACAGGCCTCCCACCTGGAGGGGCCCTGGGCCTATACGTGCACCCACACACATAAACGCCCATGCATGCTCCCTCGCATATGTGCACTCGCGTGTACCCCTCACAACCACTCATAAGCCCACGTGTGTGCATTTCCACATATGCGCAGACTCACGTACCTCTCCTTTCACAAATTCTCATGCCCACTCAAACACACACACGTGTGCACACATGTATCTGCCCGTGAACGACATGAACATTTCTATGAACCGGAGGAGAGGGCTGGCCCTCACCCCATCCCCCACACCAGGAGGGGCTGCTGGGGGTATGAAATAAATGCATTCTTAGAAGGACTGTCTTCCCCTGCAGGCTCCAGGCCAAATCTCCAAATGAAATCAGGCCGGCCGAACCACCAAGAAGCACGAAACAATGTGGAGAAGAAACTCTGAAGAAACGAATAATAATACATACATATATATATATATATATAAAGGGGAGAGTGATTTTTCAGCTCACTGGCTTTCTGAAAAGTAATATAAAGTTGGGCAGCGCCTTCTTGGAATCGACCTTTCTGAGCCGAGACCCAGGCCACACGCACATCTCTTGCCTCTCTTTCTATTACCCGAAATTTGTATGGTTTCATCTCCCCTGATTTTCTTTCATTTGTGCGCCTGTGCAAACCCCTTGTGTCAAGGGCTTGTTCCTCACCAGGCAGCCCCGCCAGGCTCCCCGCGGGGCTGAGAATTGAGGGCCTCCCCTGCAGCTCTCCCAGTCTGGGCTTTGCTGTCCCCAGCTCTGTCCCCCTCCTTGCCCAGAGGGACCGCAGACCTCCTCCCTCCCCGGCTCTCCACCAGCCTGGCCTCCTAGCCTTCTTTGTTCTGAAGAGAATTCTCCTGCACCCTGTTTCCTTAACCAGAGCTGGAGAGGGAAGGCTGGACGGGCTGAGGGGCCCAGGGTTCTGGGGCCCAGAGCCTAGCCAGGGCTGGTGCAGGGAGAAGAAGAACAATATTTAGTGAATACGTGAGAGAGCAGAAGAATCAACAGAAGATTCTGCCTTCTTGAGGGTGTGGAGGGAAAAAAAAGTTTCTGTTCTGAAATGTCCAGGAAAGGCTTAGGAAGGGAAGATCAAGAATATTCCAAACCGTCATGACGTGTCCCATCAATTTTCCTCTAGAAGTGAGCCGCCTGGAGGGCCTTCCCTAACGATGGCCCCTTGGCTTTTCCTCTTCTGGGGAGGTGGGGATGTACCTCCCACCCCCCGACAGACACTCATGTATGCGCACACACATGGACATGAGCACAAACACACATGTGTGAGCACAAACACACCTCAAACACATCTACACAGATACACACACACGTAGTCCTCAAACACACACGTGCACTCCCTGCAAACACACGAAAACACGTGTGTACACCCTTCTAACAGACCCACACAGATACATACACACGTGCCCCCCTCTCTCTCTCTCACACACACACACACACAGATGCACATGCTCTTTCTTCTTTGTGGTTACCTTTCAGGGCTACACCAGTGCCTTTTCCAGTGACCTGTGTCCACTCTCAACTTCTACTTCCTGCCCTGAGGAGGTGGAGGGACTTGATGGTCTGTATCCTTATTGACTTTTTTTGTTTCAATGAACACATCAAACTTGGAGTGACAGCACCTTGCGGTTTCTTCACTGCAAAGATGAATGAAGGGTACCTGGCTTACCCCAGACTGAGGATGCAATGGCTTCAGTAGGACCAGTCTGGCACCTGCCCCGGGTCCACCCAGCAGACATAAGAAATCTCTGTATGGATGTGTTTTGGGTTGGGAAATGGAGGCACGGGAATGTAGGTAAAGTAATTGAATCTTTTCTCCAGAAGAGACAAGGAGGTCTAGTTTAGAGATAGGTAATTCTGATGCCCATCACCTGATGCATTCCTCTGTCTTCTGAGAAAGTTTCTTATTTTCTTCACTAGGTTGTGAGCTTCATCAGGGTGAGAGCTAAGTCTTGTATAATTTGTACCCTTGGACATAACAGCCCTAGACGATAGCTTATGCACGAAAAAATAGTCAAAAGAGAGCAAAGACTTTCAGTGATATGCAAACGAAAGACTTGGCCTAGGAGCCATCCTTAAAGTTGTTTTGATTGTTTTCTGCCAGGCAGGCATGGTGAGGCAGCTCCACCAACTTGGCAGGCTGGTAACTTCCTTGGGTCTATCTTCAAGGCTATACGGATGGGACCACAGATCAGAGACTCGTGGCACTTTGGTGTGTATATTCTTTCCCACTAAGGGGTATAAACCCAGGCCTTCAGACAGGCTAACCCGTCAGGTAGAAGTGAGTTGGGCATATGCATTTGGGGAGCTCCTCGAATTGGGCTCTCTCAGCTTTCTGCTCACACTCAGGCCCTCCACACCAAGCCAAACTGTAGGCTGAAGCCAGTGGAGAAAGTAATAGATTGGAACTAGGATGCTCAGGTTAAGTGGGCTGCTTTGTGGAGCTCATCCATAATCCTGCTGGAGCCCAGAGAACAATACGTTAATTACAGCCGACGGCACCGCTCCCACTGGCCATCCATCCTGACTGTGTCTGCGGGGCCTTCCCCACGGACATGCCAGCCCACTCTCTTCTCTGAAAGAGATTTATTCATTATCAATGTTTGTCTGCGAGAGGCACCCGGTGGGGAGGGAATGAGATTCCAAGAGGGACAGGATATGAAAGAGGCAGAGCCGAAGCCGCTGGCAGCTGATAAAATAGGTGTGTTTGGGGGCTGGAGATGGGGTGTTCCCAATTAGAAGGATGAGGCAAGTCCACCTGGTTGGACAGGGGAAGAGGTAAGCCAAATGAATCAGGAAAAATTCAGTAAATATGTCCACCAAGTGGTCTTTGGGAGATTTTTAGCTTTGGACCTAGCTCACTTTAAGTCACAAATGATGGGGGAAAGAAGATAAGGAACAGATGAAGCCCATTTATCTAATAACCACCCCAGTGCTCACTTAAAAAGCCCTCCAAAAGTGCTTCTTGAGTGAATAAATGAATGGCTTCCATGGCAGCCAGGGGGATTTAGATCATGAGGAACCCACTGCCAATTAGCAAAGAGAAATAGGAACCAGAAAGACGAAGACAGGATTCTGGGATTTTTACCAGAGTTCCTTGAAAGGAAGGGGGACATATTTCACTTTTCCTGGATCCCATCATCCGTGTATCATGTAGAATTTTGGAAAAAATGGGAGAAGGCCAGCTCTCCTCAAGATGGTGTGCCAGTCTGGGGGAGGTGAGAAGTCGACAGGTCAGCGATGACAAAGGACCAGCTGGGTGAAGCCCACTGACCAAAGCTCCAAAGAGAAGGAGAAGGGGCAGAGCAGTGGGATGCAAAGTCACCACTTCAGAGACTCATCTCACTACGGGACATGATGGACTATAGCCCCTTCTCCAAATCTTCTGCTGCGCAGACAGGGAAAGAGGGAGGTGGGCAGTGACTTGCCCAAGGTCCCATAGTTAGTGTTGGCCAGAATCTTGCTGCTCAAAGTGTGACCCCAGGGCCAATAGCCATCACCTAGGGCCTTGTTAGAAATGCAGAATCTGGGGCCAGGCCCTTGGCTTAGTGGTTAAATGTGGCATACTCTGCTTCAGCAGCACAGGTTTTGTTCTGGGGCACGGACCTACACCACTCGTCAGCAGCCATTCTGTGGTGGTGACCCACATACAAAATAGAGGAAGATTGGCACAGATGTTACCGCAGGGAGGGTGAATCTTCCTCAGCAAAAAAAGAAAAAAGAAAGAAAGAAAAAGCAGAATCCTGGGTTGCACCCCAGAACTACTGAATCCCAATCTGCATTTTGACAAGATCCCATGTGATTTCTCTGCACACTAAAGTGTGAGAACAAGTTGGCTAGATCATGTGCCTAGTTCCTAGGGGGACAACATGGTGCTTCAGGGAGAGAGCTACTGTGGTGGATTGAAATTCTAGCCCTGACTCCATTAACTGGCTGGGTGACCTGGGGCAAATCGCTTTGTCCCTCTGCGCCTTAGTTTACTCATTTTTAGTATGAAAGGATTGAACCAGATCAGAGATTCTTAAACTTTAGTAATCACCAGAATCGCCTGGAATGAAAGGCAGATTCCCGCCCACCACCCCCAGAGTGTCTGTGCAGGACCTGAGAATCTGCATTTCTAATAGGTTCCTGGATCAAGCTGATTCTGCTGGTCTGGGGGAGCACTCTTTGAGAGCTGCTGGACCAGATGATTTCTAAGATTCCTTCTGAGCCAGATATTCTGTGGGATTTTCACTCCCAATTTAGCACTCCTCCTCTTCCCAGGCGCTGACCTGTCCGCTGTCATTTCCGGCTTCCCCTTCTGCTCCAGGTAGTTAATGCCATTTTCCCAGCACAGCCAGAACTGATGAGCTAAGTCTTATAAAATGCACGCAAGGCAATACAGGCAAAGTATTATCCACAAGATTTAAGAAGAGTCCTACGAAATACAGCAATAAAACCTGGAAATAACTATCCATTTCCTACAACAAAATGTCTCATTTCCGAGTCCATAAACGCTCCCCCTCCAGGTCCCCAGACCCATCTGTTTTGTAAGCACGTATAATTATTAGGACCATAAAGTCGCTTTCTATACCTAATGTAATTATCAGGAGCCAAAATAATATTAGGCAGTGGTGGGGAGGGAGGAGGAAGCTTGTTCACTGCAAACTCAGATGATGTCTTTAAAGAGAGAGAAGTAGTCACAGGAGAAGATAACCATTCTTTATGGTGATATTATACTTCCTATGCTGGCTTTGGGGACAGCTTTGCAAATAAGACTGAGCTGGCTCATCTCAAAGTCAAGAGCAGTTTCCTGCTGTGTACGGGGGATTTAGGCCCTACTGGGAACCAGGAATTAGGATCACCGTGCCTCCTCTGCCACCAACCTTCAGATTCTCTAGAAGTCCCGAGCGCATGGCCTTCCATCCAGTGGCATTCCCAAAGCCTTTTATTCCTTTCTTTCCTTTCCCAATTCCTCTGGAGGAAAAAAAAGTTCACAGGGCTCCTCTGAGATATTAGCCAGCTGGGCACTGTGATTCAGAGAGAATTCAGAGCTGTCGTCTTGGTGTCCTGAGCTGTGACTTGGGGGAGCTCTTTAGTCACCTGTTAAGTGAATGAGTGAGTGAGTAAGTGGTTGAAGTGGTGGATGAATGGATAAGGTACAGATGATGACAGGAGCTGTTATTAAAGAACATACTCCTCTTCATACGTCTTATTTGTGACGGGGTATGGGGCCAATGAGGCATTACAGACAGGCTGATTTTGATTTACTTTATAATAAGTAAAATAGCATTCTGACCATGAGAGCAGTCCAATGGAATGGTCCTCTTTGCATAGTGGTGAGTTCTCCATCACTGGAGATTTTCAAACCGAGCCTAGGCAACCTTTTCCCATGAATCTTGTCCAGGAGGTTGGTGTATTGGGTAGGAAGAGCGGGAGAATATTTATTGAGCATTTACTCTGTTCCTGACTCTTATACAAACTCATATAATCTACTCACCAAACCCTCTCACCAAGACGGAGAGGCTCTTATCCCTATTTTAAAAATAAAGAAAGCAAGCTCAGAGATTCATGGAACTGGTCCATGCCACCCGGCTAGTAAGAGGTGGAGCTGGGATCCAACCCAGGTCTGTCTGCTCCACAGTTCGTCTGCCTTCCACAGTGACTTGGAAATACCATGCTAAGCTTCAGATTCTTCAGTGCACTTATTGGAACTGAGCTTGACATGCTTGACTCGTGAAAACACGGGCTGCTGCCACGGCTGGCTGAGATGTTGGTCCATCTTCTGGATCCGTCACTGAGAATTCAAAGCTCTCATAAGAGGGCCAGTTGTGGGAAGTGGCTGTTCCAAGGCAGTCTCTTCTGGTTCAGATTTGTTTGAAAGCTGCCCTCGCATCTTCTCATCAGCAGATGTGCTTGTCTGCCAGGATCTGAAATCAATGTGATGGTTGAGTGTTTCATCCTATGATCTGGAAATCCATATATACTGTGGCCCCTTTGTTCCCCTCCCTACCCTGGGGAACAGGCGCCTCTCTCCGCCTGTCACATGGACCACATTCAGGGCTGAGTGGAGGAGCATTTCAGCCTAGCAGGGGCAGATGGCTGGGGCTACGGTCTGCCACATTGTGGCTAATTTCTAGCGATGCGAAAATCCCAAAGGTGCTGGTGGTGCGGTGTGGAGAAGACTGGGAAGTTGGACTGATGTGTTTTCTAAGCAACTCAACAGCCTTTGGAGGAAGCTTTGTGTGTGTGTGTGTTTCACTCCTGTCTCTGTCCCTTGTTCTCATGCCAACCTTCTCTGGACGCCCACCAGATTCCTTCCTGCCTGTGTGCCTCCGTGCCCTGTCTCTCAACTCTCTTTGCAACTGCATGACAGGGACTCCTTCCCTGTGTGCTGGGGGAGCGGGAGATGCAGGGGGCGGCAGACAACTTGTCTCTTGGTACCAGGCCACCACCTCTCCTCTCTGAAATCTACTCCCTTTCTTTTGCCTCCAGTCCTCCTGATCCAGCTTCCGATCATGCTGGGGAAGGCCCCAGTGAGAGAAGGGCACCAGCCAGCCCTCTGAGAGGGCATCTGCTTCTGCTGATAAGTACCCCTGTCTTTCCCCTACCCTTCGGCGGGGCGGCGGAGATGCCCTCCCCCACGAGCCACGGAATTAAAGCAGGGAACTGGGCTTTGGCAACCAGCAGCCTTCCCACTGGCACCAGGCCTGCTCGTCTCCACGGATTTCTCTCTTAGAGAGTCACTGTTGCCTGATTAAAAATGATTCCTTCTTGCAAAGCAAAATAGGGTCTTGTGTGGAGTCTACCCCCTAAATGAGATGAAGAGTTGGAACTCCAGGGGCACAGGACACAGTCCATAGGAAAGAAGGACCTTGGGGTCCGAGAATTGAGTCCCCCTCCAGGCTGAGGGGAGATTTCTGAGCAGAGGGCTCCATGGAGGGCTGACCTGGCCCTACCTGCCTCTGACCTGTGGATCACCTGGCTAGCCAGTGCATTAGTCTTCTAGGGCTTCTGTGACGAAGTACACAGACTGGACGGCTAACCCAACAGAAGGGTGTCATCTCACAGTTGTGGAGGCTGGAAGTCCAACCTCAAGGTGCCAGCAGGGTTGGTTCCTTCTGAGGGCTGTGAGGGAAGGATCGGATCCAGGCCTTTCTCCTTGGCTTGCAGATGGCCGTCTTCTGCCTGTGTCTCTTCACATCGTCTTCCCTCTGGGTAAGTCTCTGTGCCCAAATTTCTCCTTTGTGTAAGGATGCTGGTTGTTTTAGTCAGCTCAGGCTGTCGTTACAAAATACCACAGGCTACATGGTTTAAACAGCAGAAATTTATTTTCTCATAGTTCTGGAGGCTGGAAAGTTCAAGTTCAAGGTCTGGCGGGGTGCGGTTTCTGGTAAGAGCTGTCTTCCTGGCTTGCAGACGGCCTCCCCACTGTGTTCTCAGCCGGTGGAGGGAGAGAGCTCCAGTGTTCTTCTTCATGTAAGGACACCAGCCCTATGAGATTAGGGTCCTATCCTTATGACCTCATTTAACCTTTATCACCTCCTCACAGGCCCCATCTCAAATACAGTCACATTGGGGGTTAGAGCTTAAACATATGAATTTTGGGGGGATACAATTCAGTCCATAGCACCAGGTATGTTGGGTTAGGGTCTACCCTAGTGATCTCACTTTAACTTGATCACCTCTGTAAAGACCTTATCACCAAATAAGGTCACGTTCTGAAGTATTGGGAGTTATATGAACTTCGGGGGACCCGATTCAACCCATAACACTCAGCTTCACCTAGCTCACTTTGCCACCCTGGAATCCATTAGAAAAGAGGCTGATGGCTCCTCGAGAATGTTCTCCTTCCTTGACGGGTCTGCTTGGTTTTCTGAGGGCAAGGGATGGGAATAGTCCCCTCGGCGGCTCCCTTTTCTGAGACCAGGACACCCAGGGCACCCCAGGCTCCGCTCAGCAGTCCCTCCTCTTGAGTTGCCAGCTTTACTTACAGCTGCCATTTCCCATATCATCAGCTGGCCCACGAGGGCCATGCCACCCTGGCTGACTTGTCTCTTGGTCGCGGAGGTGAGGAACCACAGCCTTCAGGCAGCCATTGCAGGTCTCTTGGAGACGTCTGGACAGAGCCAGCCAGAGAGTGAGAGGGAGCACATTCGAAGAGGATTTGGGGATGGGGTATGTGGGGAGAGTCAGAGAAGTGAGAGAGATGCAGAAGAACAAGAAGAGAGACGAATGGGAATTAGAGTCTCCTTCATTCCAAACTTGCCATCACGGCCATGGAGAAAACCTTTACCCACACTTTTTCCTCATAATAGGATTATTCCAAAAACATTTCAAGTGAGAGAAATGCTGTTTTCCTTTGAAATCTTTAGTTAAAGTACACAAAGATCAGAATTTTCTTTTCCAGATTAGGTAGCCCCTTATATCTTTATCGTTCTCCCATCATCTCCTTCTGGAGAGAGAGAGGCAGGCCTCCACTGCTCTCAGGAGGCCCTCCAGCCATGCCGGCCTTCTGAGTTACAGACCTGGGGCACGGGGTAAGGGTACCGGGCCTCCTCTTCATTCCCTTCAGCCGACCACGAATTCTTGTCTCTGCTCCTGTGCCCGATGAGCTCTGGGTCTCTCCAGGGCTTCTGCCCACCTTCCTCCTCACCGTCTCCATGCAGCTCTTGGCATCGTGGTGCAAGGAGAGCACAGAGTTGGGAGCTGGAAGAACCCACGTTACTTGCCATGTGGTCTAAGCGGGTTGGGGGCGGTGGGGTCACAAAGGAAATGCTTATGGAGAAGGTGGAGTTCACATGGCGCCTTTTACCCTGGTTCTGCCCATCCTGGCCGATGTCTGCAGAGAAGAAGGGCTGCATGATGGCCTCCCTGTCTCTGTCCTAAAATCACAGACTCTGAGAGGTGGAAGGGTCTGTGGAAAGTGTAGAACTCACCTCCATCCGAGTGCACGGATGCTGGCTCGGGCCCTGCTTTCTGGCATCCACGGACGGGGAGCTTTCTTCCTGTCTCACTCCCATCCTATTGGCTGGGCAACTCAGCATGTGAGAACAGGTTTTCAGATATTGAGTAGGATTCTGCCTGTATTAGCAAGGGTTCTCCAGAGAAACAGGACCAATAGGGTGTGTATGTGTATATATATCTCTATTTTCATATATATTTATGTGTTTCCATTTATATATATACATTTCCATATGTATAGATATATTTCCATATACGCATGGAAAGAGGTTTATTAAAAGGAATTGGCTCATGCAATTAGGAAGGCTGACAAGTCCTAAGTTCTGCAGGGTTAGTGGGCAAGCTGGAGAGCCAATGGTGTAGTTCCAGTCTGAAGGCTTGAGACCCAAGAAACGCCAATATTTTGGTTTGAGCCGAAGGCAGAAAAAAGCCTAGTTCAAAGGCAGTCAGGCAGGAGAAGTTCTGTCTTACTCATGGGAGGGTCAGTCTTTTTCTTTGACTCGGCCTTCAACTGATTGGATGAGGCCCACCCACATTAAGGAGTCTTTACTCAGTCTACTGATTCAAATGTTAATCTCATCCTGAAACACCCTCAAGACACACTCAGGACAATATTTGATCAAATGTCTTGGCACCAGTCAAGGTGGCACACAAAGTTAATCATCACACTTCTTTTCTGTTGTTCCCCATTAGCCTGGTCCTCCTTATCTGACCTTGTAGGGGAGGGGTCAGCCCCTCAGTGGGGGCTCAAAGTGTTTGGCCCAGTCTACTGTTCCTGGGAAGGGGCCTGAGTACCCCGCCGAGAAGATGCCTCTGATTCCCTTTAGGTTGCCCCTGCACAGTAGAGCTGCCAGCTCCCCACGTCTTAACTGGGCCAGAGGGAACGTCAGCCCAGCCCGGGCCCTGCCCTCCCTCTCTCCAGCATGTCCAGCTGTGGTGCCTGGCTGGAAATCTCAGTGCTGCTCTGGGGAGGGTGGGGGATGCTGGCTGGCCTGTGCTTGGTTCTATCTTAGAGAAAATGACACGGCCCCTCCCTGCCATGTCCTTCCCTGCTTCTGGCTGAATCACAGGGAGTGGTGGCTGGAACCAATAAGAATCACATCCTAGGGAGCCAGCCCGGTGGCGCAGCGGTTAATTTCGCACATTCCGCTTCTCGGCGGCCTGGGGTTCGCTGCTTCAGATCCTGGGTGTGGACATGGCACAGCTTGGCAAAAGCCATGGTATGGTAGGCGTCCCACGTATAAAGTAGAGGAAGATGGGCATGGATGTTAGCTCAGGGCCAATCTTCCTCAGCAAAAAGAGGAGGATTTGCAGTAGTTAGCTCAGGGCTAATCTTCCTAAAAAAAAAAAAGAGAGAGAGAGAGAGAATCACATTTTTGGAGATTTTTGGAGAAAGGAAATAAGGAAGCTCATTTCCATCTCTGTTCCCCACCCCTACCAGCGGCCTCAGAGAAGGAGGCAAAGGGGGCTACCTAAATGCCAAAGGCCCTGCATGCATCCTGTCCTTGAAGCTGCCTGAAAACGCAGCACAGACAAATCCCATCTCAGTTTCAACCACGAGGAGACTGATCCACAAAGAGTTTATGTCCCCAGCTCAGAGTCATGTAGCTGCCAACTGCAGGAGGCAGGATGTGAATCCAGCTTTAGTGTACTTCGAAACCTCTTCTTGCTGCTGCACCTGGGGATGTCATGTGCCTGTGCAGGTTCTGTATTGCTTCAGGGTTGGGGGCAACGCTCAGGTTTCCCAGAATTCCAAACACGGTAATTTAGTCCCACCCAGGTGGCCAGACAGCGCAGCTATCAGCCAGCAAAGGGAGGCACTGCAGGTCTGACACTGCTGAGCTGTGTCATCTGGAGGAGGCTGGAGGAGATGGCTGCCAAGGGCCACCTTCTCCAGCTCCAAGATCCCGGGGATGAAAGCCTTTCAGCTGACATGAGGAAGCCCAGACCAGGCAGTCTAAGGCTCCTTCATTTTGGTGGCACTGAGGAAAGGGCAAGGTGGAGGAACAAGTGGCCAGCTGCCCCAGAGTGCCTCCCGGTCGGTCTGCAGTCTCTTCCCCCGTTCTGCGAGAGCAGGGCTGCACTAGGGAGGAGGTGTGCACGGGCGCCTTTGCAAAGGGCACAGCAGACGTGGAGCCTGGCTTCCTGTTTGTCTGGGACTCCGCCAGCCCATGTTCTGCAGTGACTCGGAAGAGGAAAGCAAACAAGGGGATTTTCAGATGGTCTCCGCGCGCTTTCTCCTTTGTTTTCCCGTGGAGAGAAAGGCAACCGCGACAGGCCCTCTAAATCTTGGCCTGGAGGAGCCTGGCACTAGAAGTTGGAGGGGGGCAGCTTATGTGGGATGAGAAGCCTGAAGCTGTGTTAAGCTGAGCCAGGGAGCAGCTGATCTGCGCCCTGCTCAGGAGAGAAGAGAACGTGAGCTGACCTTTCTGGATCTTTGCTTCTCTTACAGTGGACTCTTTGAAGGAACCATCATTAATCTGAAGAATCTTGGGGCTGGAGGGGCCTTAAGTTAATCACCCAGATACTCCTTAAACATCTGCGGAGACAGGGACCTCTCTCTTCTTCCAGGGCAGCCCTTTTCGTCTTTGCTCAGCTCCCGCCCCAGAACCCTGTCTCCTAGTATCCTCCCTTCATCATTCTGGGGTCTCTTGAGCCCTGGACCTTCTCTCCTCCTTGTTTTGTAGCACTGCAGTGCCTGTGCTGGTCCTATGACCCACATGTGCATTTTTCTTCAAGTACCATCATGCTCCTGCAGGAATGTGGCCCATGCTCTGAAATTACTTCCTGTGAAAGTCGTTTCATCTCCTCAGCTGGACTGTAAGCTGCCTTCAGTAGGGACCAGATCGTCTCTATCTTTTATATCCCACATTCACTACTAGAGGGCTGAGCATATGGCAAGTATGTAATCACTGCCTGGTGGAAGGAAGGAAGGAAGGAAGGAGGGAGACAGGAAGGGAGGAGAGAAAGAGTCACCCCCATCTTTTTTGTCTACTAGACAAAGGATCCCCGCCTTGGGTCCATCCCCTACGAGAGTTGGTTGATCTTGTCTGGGAGGTACCCTGGTATGGGGAACAGCTCCTGGCTCTGGCCTCAATACCTGGGTTCCAGTTCCAGCTTTGGTATTTCTAGCCAAGCCACCCTGGGCAAGTTACTTCTCTGAGACCCAGTTTCCTGTCTGTAAAAGGGGAATAATAATCACTCACCTCATAGAGGGTTGCTGTGAAGATCAAATCAGATGGAGGGACCTCATGCCCTCTGTAAACGGGGTTTCCTTAGGTGTGCAGGTCTATGCTCAGGTTTACCATATGGAGAACTGTGATTCCAGCAATAACAACGCTGTTATGATTTGATTAATTTCTCCTGTGTGCTGACCGCTGAGAACTTTCTTTATATACGTTGTCTCAACACATAGCTTCTGAGGTGGGAAGTTTTCCAGAGGTTCAGAAAGCTTAAGTGACTTGGAAAACTAGGATTTGAACCCAGATCCCTGATGGCCTCCAAGCCCAAATGCTCTTTCTATGGCCTCAAGCTACTTCCCATTAAAAGCAAATTAGGACCAATGCCCGGGGTCGTGACTGATGTTGGACTCGAAGACTCTAGAAGGGACTCTAAATCTTGCGATTTTATCGCTTTCCCAACTAATAGGGCAAAGCAAATACTCGAGGCTCATTCTTTTCCTAGGTTGGTTTTTAAAATCTTTTCCTCCTCAGTGCCTCATTTGTAGTCAGATTCGGGTCTGCTAGCCAGGCGCCACTTCTTTTCCAAGGAACCAGGGATGGCTGCATAAAAGATGTGGGTTTCCAGGAGCACTCAGTGGGGAGTGTGTGTGAGGGGGGAAGCAAATCTAAAATCAGGCAGAACAAGGCAAGGAAGATGTGGCTTCAAGGCGGTAGCCAATCGATCATTCGGCAAACTTTATTGAATATGTACGGGAGCCAGGAGCCGTGCTAAGCCCGGCGGGGTTGAAGAAACCACGCGCTCTGATCTCCAGGAGCTTACAGAGTGGTGAGGAAGACGGGATTTGAGGCAGATGGAAGCTCCTTCTGCTTCTGCATGGGCAGGGAGGGACGGGAGGCGGGTGGGAGGGAGGGTGTGTGTGTGCGGGGGGTGGAGGCTCTACCCAGGGGACGCTGGGGGATGGGTGGCACCCCTGGGTCCCTCTGGAATTCTCTACCCCAGCAGCCCCCTCAGGCCCGGTTCTCAGTTTAAGTCAAATAACTTCGGTCCCTGGATGCCTCCTGCCTGCCACGTTCCAACTCAATCATTCTTTGAAATTTGGAGCTGTAGCTAAAACGCCTTTGCCCTGTAACAGGATTTTCACAGTCTCCACAGCCGCGGCTAACGTGGCTCGTCACCTGCTGTTGTAATCTGCACCGCTAAGCCCGAGGCTCCAGGCAGAAAGCTTAGCTCGCCCTGCTGATTCGAGCTCGCTCTTCCTGGCGTCAGAGCAGCTTTCAGGGAGGGCAGCTAATCCACTCCCCCACCAACTCTGCACACAGAGACATTTCAAAGGAAATACGAATGGCAGAGGGGGCCACAGCTCCTTGGGGAGGGGCTGTGAGGACCCAGTTCCCCCAGACCTGATGGGCAGCAGGAATGGTGCCCTGGGGTCTGTGCATCAAACCCTCTGTACCTTCTCCTGAGGGGGCTGGACGAGAGCTGAGGTGGTTGATTGTCCTAAGAACCTTGTTTAATGGGTTGTCCAGCCTCAACATCTGCATTGGGCAAGTTGGCTCCATGAAAGGGGTTGGTGACTTGTGAGCAAGAGTGAATGTGTGTGCATTTGCCCATCGTGCCTGATTCAACACCTCGGACCTCTTTCTAACATCATCATAATTGCTGGTAGCTTTTTGCCCTCTACCTCCACCTGAACACTTTACTCTTCTGAGGGCCGGAGCCCAGAGCATCTAGAAGGAGTGTCTGACACAGTGGGGGTTCATCAAGTGCTTGTTGAATGGACGAGTTCCAGCACTTCAGCTCAGCTTTGTTCCAGGCACCATGTAATGTACCTAAACACGTGGGGAAAATGAGGACCCGACCCCACAGGGAAGAAGTGGAAAAGCAACTAGGAACAGCACAGAGCTGTAAACTCTGTGGAGGCAGGGGTCATTTGTGCATACAAGCATTCATTCATTCAAGAAATAGTTACTGAGCCTAGCATATGCCAGACATTCCTTCTAAATGCTGGACATATAGCAGCGAAACATAGAGATGGACATTCCTGCCCCTGTTCTAGTGGAACGTACTGGACAAACACTGGACAAAGAACAGATTTTAGCTTAACCAGAGAAATACGTTTCTGATGACTAGAACTGCCCAGCAATGGAATGTGCTGCTGTGTGAGGTAGTGAGCTCCCCATCACTGGAAGAGTAGGAGCAGAGGCTACATAGGCATACACAGGGGATACAGAGAGGGGATGAGGCAGGTTATGGACGCCTGGCCAGGTTCCCCAGCGCTTATCTCTTTGCTGCATGCTGGGCAACTGCCAACTGCCGGTACCTGTAGTTCTTTGCCTGATAGCTTTCTCTGGCCCCAGAGTTTATTTTGCTGCCCACTCAGTAGGCTGGAAGTGCCAAGGAATTAATGCCCCTGGGAGCAGGCTTTTCTATGTCACCTGGCCAGAGAAAGACCAGGACATAGGACTGAGCAGGCAGCAAGTGGGGCGCATTGCCTGCTACCTGACAAGGCCCAGGCACCATAGGCCCAGTGGTGGGGTGATTAAACCGTATCTTCTGGTGGGGAGGGGAGAGGGATGCAGGCTGTTCAGTACGGGTGGTGGACACTGTATAATGTGCTGCCCATGTCCTCCTTCCGTGAAGGACTTGTTGACCTAGCTGCTAGCAAAGTGGTCAGCACACAGACTTCGGCAATTGGCCCCTTCAGAGACTGCTTCAGCTGCAGAAAGCTTCCTGCCCAAGTTTATCCCCCTCCTGGGGTGGCCCACATCCAATGACAGATTGACGCAGGAATAAGAAGGCCTGGCCATCTCCGTTGGATAGGGGACAGCTCTGAAGGGCCGTTCCAGGCTCCAGAACTCCTTACAGGTTTGGCCGAGGCTGCTGTTGGTCTGCATAAAAGCAGCATTCTTCCCTCTGCCCATGCTTACCTCCTATCCTGCTTTTCCGCTAGTGTGGATCTCGTGGGCACCCCTTAATAAACACCCTTCTGGCTAAACTCCACGTCAGAGGCTGCTTCCCAAGGAGCCCACTCTGTGACAGTGGGACCTCATCTCTGCCTGCTCAGTTGAGCCTCTGGAATCAATCTGCTAAACCCTGTTCCTTCCCAGATTGTCATCTCTATAGTAAGCTCTATGTACCTTAAAGAATGAGTCTTGGGCCAGGTCCAGCTCCTTCCCCACTGGTCTTCATCTTCGCTTCTCAAGGAAGGGATGTATGTGGACAGGCTGGTGGGAGTAGGGTACCCACTTCTCAAACAGCCATGCCCCTTCCCCCGACACACATATGCCACCACAACCACAACTGGGCATGTTGTTGTCCCAGGCCCTGGGTACCCGGACAAACCTAGTCAGGGAGCCCCCAACAAGATGAAACAGTCGTGGGCCCCAAAGCGGCGTCTCTGGATCTGAGGCGCGTTCCGGCAGCTGGGACTGTGACGGCAGCTCGCTTTATTAGATCCCATTATAAATGGATGATTTGCCATCTCCGAAGATAAATGGGAAACTTAATGCAGAGGTATCCTGTCTGGGGAAACTGGAGAGTTATGGATGTTAGCTTTGTAGCTTTATGAAAGCACTTTCTTATGGAAACTGAAATGACCAAGATTAGATTGAATTAGTATGTACTGGTATGAGCTTTTTCTCCCCCTATCCATCTTGATTTCTTTCTTTTTTTTTTTTTTAAAGAAAAAGATTTGCCTCCTGCGTGAGCATTTCATAAAAATGCAAATCCCAAGTTTGGGTTTGGTAATTAGCAGGGTTGCCTCCTGGTGCTAACGAGGCAGCTGCCCAGCCGGAACTATCTTTGGCGGTGGGGAAGGAGGCGCCCTCTGCTGGCTTCCCTCCTGGGTGGCGTCTGCCCCTTCCTGCCTGCTCCCTCCTCATTGGGCACCAGGTGCTCCCCTCCCCTGTCCCTGTAGAGTACAGATGAATTAGTGAGACTTCCGTCCCAGTAGCTGAGCTTCTGGACGGCCCCTCTGAGATGGAGTCTCTCCATCCCATGCAGACTCCACTTTCCACCACACTGTTCCGCAGCCTGAACTTTGGACCCAGGTCCCACCTGGGTGGCAAGACTTTCTGCCAACAAACAAATCCGTCTGATAAATGTTGAGCACTTTTGATACCGGCCACAGTGCCAGACACCAGAGAAACAAAGATGAAGATGCTGAGGCTCCATCCTTGAGGAGCTCAACCCAATCAAGGGGAGAAATGTGGACGAAGATCATTTCTAAACCAGCCTTGTCCAATATGATATTCTGTGGTGATGGACATGTTCTGTATCCATGCTGTCCAGTGTGATAGCCACTAGCTTCCTAGGGTGCCATGGCAATATCTTAAGAAAAGGGTTCTGGAGAGGGAATTCCAGGCTTAGGTGTGAGTCAACTGTTCAGGAATCTCAGGCACATCACTTCTGCGATTTGAGCCTCAGTTTCATCTTCTGTAAAATGAGATTCTTCACACCCGCTCTGCCTCTCTAGAAGATTAGAACCAAGAAACCTAGTGTTCATCTGGCCCAACCTCCTCCTTCCATGGAGGAGGGGCAGAGGCCTCACAGTGAGGAGGGGGCAGCATCAGGCCCTTTACTCCTACTCCCTGGCTTTTTGGCCACAGCAGGCTACTGCTCGGGGTGCTGTGGGAATCGATTATGGAGAAAGAAAGGAAGATCTTTGGAGAGTCAAAACTGTGTCTAAGACCCTGGGCCTCCTGGAACCATGGTGGCCGGCGAAACCACGGGCAGGAACCACAGCAACCGTTCAGGACCAAGCTTTGAGGTCTGGCCCACGTTTGAAGCTTAGAGGACTAACATGGAGGAGACCTTATTGCGACGTTACTCCTACTCTGGGCCCAGCCCACACCCTACAGGCCACGTCTGCCCCAAACATCAGCAGGATAAAGGAACTCCTAGAGTCAGGCTATGGAAGAAGGGGACAAACTGGTGCATGTGGCACGAGGTAAATGGGGAGCCCAGATTTTGGGGGCCCTGAGAGCTTCAGAGCCTCTCAGATGCCCTATTGGAGTGGGAGGTGGACCAGTAGAGTGCCCAGGATCCCAGTGAGACAGTGAATGGGGTGTCCCAGCATGGCTTTTGGAGCTGCCTTTGCACCAAGGAACTTTGCAGAGATTGGCAGGGTGGGGGCCCAAAGTGAAAAATAGTGGAGGATGCCCTGCCATGGACTCGGCCTCCAGGGGGTTGTCTGCACAGAAATAGAATTTGAAAGAAGCATTGAGTACTGGGTTGGGAGATGAGAGGGCCAGGAGCAGTTAGTCTCAGGTGGAGTCATTTAAAATTAAAACACAGATTAAACAGCTTCCTTTTTCTGATGAAAAGCACGGTGCCCATCGCAAATCCCAAGGTGCTCTCCTCCGTGAGGTGCTGAGCTCTGTTCAACGGGGGGACGCAGGCCACCTCTGTTCACCAGCCAGCACTGGACAAAGGCTTGGGGCCACTTTTCCTATAGGCCCCCAGCTGGGCCCCCAACCACGGCCCACTGGGGTCTTAGGGGCTCTACCCAAGGCCTGCCAGCCCTGGGGCTGCCTCCCTTTCAGGTTGGTCCGGTAAGGCTGTTCATGCTGGTGGGAGTGACTTCTCCTAGAGTGGAAGTATTTCTTAAGCCTCTTGCCTGCTAGCTCCTCTCTTTGGGCCTGGGCAAGGCGAGACCTTGCCTCAGATTTGGTGTGCTTCTTCCCTTAGTGCTGGCTCCTTGATCACCTGGCTAAGGCAGGAGCAGAGCTGGAGGAACCTTAGGGTTGACTTCAACCCTTCCCCTCTCCATCCACATTTGATCCAGGAGGAACCGAGGTCCCAAGGCAGGAAGTGACTTGCCCAAAGTCACACAGCTAGTCAGCAGCAAGGTTGGAATTGAAATTCAGGACGTCTAACTCATTCAGTCTCTCAATCAATAGATTTTTAATAAACACCTAGTTATATGCCAAGCACTGTGCCAGCCAAGGAGACGATGGAGAACGAGAAGATGCAGTTTATATTCAAGGAGCTGGCCTTGGAGTGGGGGAGAAGGAATATATAATTCTAGGTTTTTATAAGTGTTATGGAGGACAGAACGGGGTGACAGGAGAAAGGAAAGCAGAGTGGGGGTTACTCGCTAGACTGGGGGGCCAGAGGCATCTCATGTGAAGGAGCAGTATATAAGCTCAGATCTGCAGGAGGAGGGGCAGGTAAATACGGGCAAGGAGTGTTCCAGGCGGGAGCAACAGCCTGCACAGAAGCCCTGAAGTAGGAAGCTCTGATATGCTCGAAAAACCAAGCAACGACAACCAAAGTCAGTGTGTTGGGCAGGGTGAATGCAAGAGGAAGTGGCAGGAGACGGCGGTGGGAAGGGGCACGTCAAGATCACGCAGCAGGCCTTCCTAAGTCAAGCTAAAGACTTTGGATTTTACTCCTATTTCCACCATGCAGTTGGAATGTGATATCTGCGTTTAGGTGGCTCTGTCAAAGGTCAAAGGCTGACTGTGGCATCTGGGAAGGCAGGGCCCTCACGGTGGTGAGGCACTGGTGGGACTCGAGGTGGGGGCTGCTGGTAAAGCTGGACTCAGCCAAGGGTGGGGATGCCCAGGAAGGCACAAGCAAAGAGGTCCTGGAGGAGGGGCTCTGAGGCTGGCACAGGAGGCTGTCAGGGGGCAACTGAGAGGGCAGTTTGACCAGAACAGGCTAGGTGCATCTAAGCCCTGGGACCAAGGTGGGTGGTCTGGCCAGTCAGGGACTTAACAGCTCTTGATGGGAGAGGCCAGACTTGGGCCTTAGGCTGTGCCAAGCGAATCTGTGCTTAATCTGGGAGTCTATGATTCAGTTCCCTGAGGTTACTGATGCCCAGAGAGTACTGGCCAGTGACCCTAACCGGTAAAGTGTGTGATACTGACATACCTCCTAGCTGGGAGATGGGCTGCAGAAGGGTACATGTGGGCAAGGTGGCAGGGCCAAGTTCAAAGGTTGCTTCCATGGATGCAGCAGGGAGGGAAGGTAGGGGAGGAGAATGGGGTGGGGGCTTCCTTCCAGCTAAAAGGAACAGGGTCTGTCATTCCTTCCTTGGGGAGCTCTCTCCTTTGGCCCTGGCTGTGGAGGTCCAAGGCTGCAGGTGAGCCTGCTTCCTGCTCCAGATGAGTGTGATGGGTGCATTCTGGAGAGGGACCTCCCCAAGCTTTCATCCAAGGTGGCATAACAACTTGGTTAACACTATGCCCCCTCCCAGGCCCTCATAGTACCATCTCAGGTGACCAGCATTGAACGAGACAAGGCACTTAATGCAGGTCTGAGATGCGTTAGATGCGCGGTCTAGCTACTGCTATCCTCATTATTTATTGGGTCAGGTCTCCTCCATTAACACTAGTTAACTCCCTGACCCTGAATGAGCTCCTTGACCTTCTCCCATGACCTGGTGTCCTCCCATCTTTTAAGAGCAGACAACATAGTACAGAGACGTTCGTTTTCGGCTTGGTGCTAGCCCAAGTGTGTGACCTCAGCCAAGTCACTTTTGCTCCCCAAATCTGTTTTCTCATCTGTCAGTGGGTGAGCTTGTTCCGAATCTGGACTTCCCAGCAGGTGTGCTGCCGCCAACAGGTGAGCCTCAGGTAGGTAGCCAGTGGGTTGAAATGGGGAGCCCCCCACATGTCTGGGTGGGTGGGGGCGGCCCCTGGCCGGGTCTCCTCCAGCTGGGAGTAGCCAGTGCCACTTGCTCCAAAGTGCAGAACAGCTGTTACCATTTTTCTCTGTGCCGTGATTCAAAAAAATTGAGAAGTTCTGGAAACCACCCCTTGAAGCCTCCGCTGGGATAACATTGCTAATATTCTGTGAGGCATCTCCTAGCTTCAAAATGTTTCTCTTCCAAGAACTCTGCCCCTGCAACATCCTTCAATGACGTTTCTCTGTCATGGTCTTTTCTCATGCATTTATGCGTTGCTTTAGCCTGAAATTAATTAATTTGTACCTCTTAATATGTGGCCTGTGGGTTGTTTCCGCTAACAATGGTTACCCTTACTGCTACCCCACTCCTGCTGCCACTTATAGAGCACGCAGCTGCAGACACCGCACAAAGGACCCTGCCGTTCCCTCTCACAGCAGTGCGGGGGGACATGCATGGGGGAGATGTGCACTGTTATCTGTGCACAAATGGGAAACGTGGGACTAGAAGGTTCACAACAATTGACCAGATTCTAAGTAGCTGAGTCAGGCTTTGGATGTATGTCTGTCTGGTCTGCGGTAGCCCACGCTCTCAGGCGGCTGAGTGTACGTTTTTGTGTGCGTTCTCTCTCCTCGTTAGATTGTGGACGTCCCAGGAAAGGCACTGTGTTTTCTGCATTCTGTCTGTCCCCCGCAGGTCAATAGTGAGAGCTCAATGATTATTGCTGACATGACTGATACTTTAGTGTAGAGGGAAAGAAAGTGCCAGGACAGCCTGCCCCAGGTCACAGATCGAAGGCGCAAGGGACCTCTAGTTTTACGTGGGTGCAGGAGATGAGTGTGTGAGATCTTCAGGCGCTGTGGCAGAGCAGAGCAAGCGTCAGGTAGCCTGAGCTCTGGTGTTTAGGGTAAAAGGGTCCTCCCAGAGAAGTCTGGACCTAAACGATCCATGGAGCCTGCCCCTTCAAACCAGGCATCCAGCTATGAGACCCGATCCCAAGGAATCTCTGCAGCTTGCCGCACTTGTCCAGGTCCCTCCCTTGGGGGGAAGCAACAAGAGTCAGTGGTTAGCATCTGGGAATGGTGAGCGCTGGCAGCCCGGAGTGGGTTCAGATAGGTCAGCAGTGCTCACCCTGGTGGCCCAGGCCTTCAGTCTAGCACTCACCACGTCATCTAACGGCGCCCTGGGACTGGGCTCCCAACCTTTCTTCTCTCCCTCCTTCCTGGGGCTCACTGTCATCCTGCGGTGTGGGTCGGTCCTTTCCTGGCCTTCTCTCTGCTTGGGCCCCCAGGCAGGTCCTGTGAAGGATTTGCGTTTGGACTCTTGGTGAGTCGTCTGTGAGTGGCCCTGGGAAGCCCCATCCCACTCGTCCTTCAGCCTCACACATACACACCATGTGGTTAAGGACCAGACCGTACTGAATCTGACTCTCGGCTCCAACCCTGGAGCATGTAACCTTGGGCGAGTTTGCCAACATTCATCTGAGAAATATTTACTGAGTACCTACTATGTGCCAGGTACTATTCCAGGCATGTGGTGGTAAAGGACATGTGGTGGTAGAGTGATAGAATAGGATAGATAAGTGCATGCTTGGGAAGGTGGTCAGGTAAGCCCTCTTTGAGTGGAAACCTGAATAATGATGAAGAGATAATCTGGAGGAAGAACATTCTATTGAGACAGAGGGAGCAGCCAATGCAAAGGCCCTGGGGCACAAAGACAGCTGATGAGTTCCCCAGGTTTACAGCTTGTTGTTCTATGTAGAGTGAATTGCAGGGGTCGAGAATGGAAGTAGGGAGACTGGTTAGAAGGCTATAGCGGAGGTCCAAGCCAACAATGACGATGGCTGAGGTGAGTTCCATCAGCTCTCTGAACCTCCGCTTCCTCACTTACCAAATGGAGATAACAATAGTATTTACTTTACAGGGCGGTTGTGAAGATTAAATGAGTAAATACATGGCACGCAATAAATGGTAACTATTAGCATTAGTAAAAAGAGTAATAATCGTAAGTGTGATGATGGAGGTGGGGGTTGGGGCTCACATAGCCGGAACCTCAGGGGAGGACTCAGCCTTTAATTAAGCTGAGATGCTTCCATTCAGCAGGTCCAGCAGTGCTTCCTAGCACCCCTCCTGGCTCACCCATCCAGACTTCTTAGTGCATGCGGGGAGGAACAGGTGCCTTGGGAGGGAGGGCAGTGACTTCTCTGTGTTATCAAAACAAATGGGCCCAGGAATGAAAAACCTGAGCACCCGTGCTCCACATGTTTCTGGGAAAGGCCTGGGAGAGATTCTTCCCTCGTCCAGGAAGCCTTCTGAGTTGAGATAAGAGCTCGAGAAAGGCACTTAGCTTATGAGCTGGCAGGGGAAGCAAGCCAGGATAAAGAAGGCAAGGGGGCAGACTCCTCTTATTTCTGACTTTCCTCAACCCAAGGCAGGGATGTGGGGTAAATAGGGGAAGAGAGAAGGAAGGGCGAGCAGGACCATTCCCTGAGTTTACACCATCTCTGAGATGAGAGGCTGAGAAGAAAGAGGCCGACGCTCCTACAAGGGGTTGGGTTAGATGCTCACAACTATGCAAGGGCAGCAGCTGGACTCCATGGCACATTTCTGCTCCAACAAGCAGGGTCTTCTCCCCTGCAGAAATTCTGCTCTTCCAAGCTGTGGTTGGAGATAATCCTCCTGAGAGGCCGGGAGGGCTCTGCCGACCTCCAAGCAGCCCCCACTGCTCTCGCTGTCTGCAATGGTGGTACAGGGGTATTTTGTGAGTTCTTCAGTCCTCGGGTCCCACGAGGCTTTTGCCTTGCTCCAGACCATCCCTGATACACACATATATCTTAAAAAGGCAAAGAAAGAGAGAGAAAAGCTATTTTATTTCATTGCCAAACTATCCACTTTAAATACCCTTTTTATTACAGTATCTGCATAGTAATGCTAATAATAGATCTTGTTGGCAGCTCTAATGAGGCTGGAGAATATAAGGTTTCCAATAAAGTTAATTGTTGCCTTTAATATTCTCATACATTTATACATGGTAAATCTTTAAAGGAGAAAAAACACTCCATTTTACCCCTGTTAAGCAGCTGGTTCTAGACCGGATGGAGAAGGACTGTGGTAGCGACGTGGACCGGGAGCTTGACTCTCCGACAACTTGGGTTTTGATCCCCCAACTTTTTTCCAACAGTAAGAACATGAGTTTTGAGTCAGAAAGATCTGGGTTTGAAGGCTGGCTTTGTCACTTCTAGTTTTGTGGCTGTAGCAAACTACTTAACCTCCCTCAGCCTCAGTTTCTTTGTTTGTAAAATGGGACTCGCGATGGATGCATATAAAGCTCGACATAGTGCTTAGTATGTAGTTAGCGCTCCACACAGATGTGAGCTAGTATCGTTATTTTAAACAATTAAATACAATGTTCTTTTATTCACTTACTATGTGTGTCACTAATTGTGAGATTAATCAGGGTATTGCAATCGCTGTATCTGAATTTCACAGCTAGCCAAAATTTCTTTCTGTTAACCCTTTTCTCAAGGTGACACAGTAGTGAGTGATAGATGGGCTTAGAACCCAGGATTCTGGGGCCCCTGCAACTTCCAGTAACCAGGAACTGTTAGGCAGCCCTTGATCTCCACACGTCCTCTCCCCTCCAGTCTAGAGCATTGCTGACCTTCTGCCTGCCTCTTCACCAGACCCGCGTCTACTGCCTGGGCCCTGGACCCACCTTGGCTAAGATTCTCGTGTGAAGGGAGGGCTGTGTCCCCCAATCTTGGGACAAACGTGCATGACTCACTTCCAACCTCTCCCAGGGGTCGTATTCTTTCTTTGTTTTTACTTTCTCTTAAAGAAATTTCATGATTTTACAGTCACCAAACAAAGAAGAACGTATGTTTCACTATTTATTATATAACCGACTTCATGTATTTTTGACAGTTCCATCACATTTCTGACATTTACAATGTTTTTCTCCCAGGAGGGTGAGTAGAAGGAGATGTTTACCCCACACCCCACCCCCTGATCCAGGAAAGGGAGAGATGAACTCGAGGTGCCCCAGGTTAGGGACTGGCCTATGTGACTTGTGTTTCAACAAATGGATCACCAACAATCACCGCCACCTGCCCACCCTCCCCACCCAGCCGGGGTTCTCCTCTACACATCAACGCCTCTGCCACTGGCAAGTGGTAAGAAATACTATGTGACAGGATGGTTTCCATGGCAACCCTCATTTCCAGTTAAACAACCGGGCCCTGATGAAAGCAGTCTCGTTTGCTTCGGTTAAAGGGTTTGTTGGGAAGAGTGTGGGGCTCGCTTCTCCCTTCCTCTCTCGTTTCCCTTTCTTACTCCTCACCTTCCTGTCTCCTTTTCATGGATGAAGTGGAGGCACTCATGGGCCAGGCTCTGCTCAGGCCCTAGAGAATAAGGGGTCTAGTTCCAGGATGCACCAGAGGAGCCAGGATGGGGACTCCGGTCTGAGTGCTTAGGTTGCTCTTCTCCCCAGCTCGCAGCTGCTGTTCTCCCCCCAGCCCTGCCTGCCTCAGGGCCCCGGGGCCCCTGCTCTCCCAGAAGAAGGACCTGTTGGAAGAAGAAATGGGCGGGTGGAAGACCCTGTGTCCCAACAGGTGGTTGGGTAATTAAGTGAGCTTTATGCACACAACACTGTTTTGCCCGATGTAATTGCAGTTTCCATATAAATAATTCACGGGAAATTATTAGAGTGAGGACATCGCCCGCCTCCTCATAATTTGCTTAACCGAAATAGGCTCTTTCATCATCTGCGTTGATTTGCCTTAAGACCATGCACTCAGCATCCTTCATAGGCCTGCTCCTTCGAAAACTAGAATGCAGAATTTAATTAAGTTATGCAAATCGGGCGTCCCCTGCCTGGGGAGAGGAGGGTGTTTGCCCACATGGCTGCGAGGTGGTGCAGAGAAGGAGGAGGGGCCGCGCTGGACCACAAAGGGTGGGAAGCTATCTGGGGAGGTGCAAGGAAGCTCCCCCCAGAGAAAGAGCAGCATCCCCACGGTGAGTCTGGGAGCTGGACTCCAGGCTGAGGTAGAGCAGAGTCAGAGCTTGAACTCCACGGTCTGCCTCCTGACTTCCTAGCTGTGCAATTTTGGGGGAAACTAGGTGAAGAACGGGAGGAAGGGTATTACTGGCAGAGGGAAGAGTATTCTTAAAGGCTCAGAGGCAGGAAAAAGACTGGTGCCTTTGAGGAACTGAAAGAAGCTAAGTGGCTGGAGTGACTAAGGGAGAACTGAGGTGAGCTTGGTGAAGAGTCAAGAGTGGGGAGGTCTTAGGGCAATAGGGAGCCACATTGAGGAGGAGATGCAGAGCCTGGGTCCTGACCAGATTCACAGATAAGGAGGAAGCCCATCAATACCCAGGCTGAGTGTCCCAAAGAAGTTCATGCCTCATCGTAGAGGAAGAAAGGTGTATACTTGAAGCAAGAGGAACTGGGGAGAATTGTGCACCCAGGACAGAAAGGCCAGTTTGGTTCTGGCTCTGCTAGTTGGTCCTTCTGAAATTCACTGCTCTGAGCTCTCATGTCCTCACCTGTAATGAGTGCACTGTGTTTTTCCTGCTGCCCCTCCAGAGCCACTCTCCACCTTTCTCTGCCCTGCTCTGGGCCCTGGGAGGCTAGTCTGCCTGGACTGTATCAAGAGGCTCCCTTTCTGCTGGCTTTGCTGATGGAAGGTACCAGGGCAGAGATTGGCGGGCAGGAGGAGAGTGAGGTCAAGTACTTATTTCCCCTGCCCCCACCCTGCTGGGCCCTGGGTTGTCTGCATCCCTCTCTAAAAGGTCACCGCTCCAGTCTCACGTTCCTCTCCCACAACTACTGAATCCAGGTTTCGACAACTGCTCCCTCCCAGGTCCCCTCAGCCCAGGAGTGGCAATGGCTCTCTCCTATTGCTCACCTTGAGATGATTAACTATCCTTTGTCAGTTTCCTTTAACCTGCCCACATCTTTGCAGCATCCCCTTAGTGGACGTGATAGTTAATTTTATGTGTCATCTTGTCTGAGCCAGGGGTTATCCAGACATTTGATCAAAGATTATTTTGGGGGTGTCTCTGAGGATATTTCTGGATGAGATTAGCTTTGAATAGTAGACTGAATAAAGCAGATTGCTCTTCCTAGTGTGGATGGGCCTCATCCAATCAGTTGAAGACCTGAATAGAACAAAAAGGCTGACTCTCCCCCAAGTAGAGGGAAACTCCTTCTGCCTGATCCCCTTCAAGCTATTCCAAGCCTGGAACATTCGTTCTTTCCTGCCTTCAGACTGCAACGGAAACATCAGCTCTTCGTGGATCTGGAGCCTGTCGGTTTTCAGTTTGACACCATCAGCTCTCCTGGTTCTCTGGCTTTGTGAGGGCAGATCGTGTAGCTCTGCCTGTGCCCTGCCCATCTCGCGGGGCCGTTCTGAGGCTCAGATGAGCCGGGATCTGTGAAAGTGCCTTGTGAGATGCTACGTGTTATGCAATTGTGAGACAGGACGAATGTTGCATTTTTGTTCTCCTGAGGGCTTGTGTCTTCTGCTTGTTTGCTGAGGGAGGGGTTGGGGACATGACACTCAGGTGTGTGGGTTTAGGTCCCAGCACATAGTCACTAAAGACGTCTGGGAACTGTCCTCCAATAAGCTGTTAGTGAGGGGTGAGCTCGAGCTGCGGCCCCCACCCCAGCGCCCCTCTGCACTTGAGCGCATTTGTAGAGCTGGAGGCAGACAAGTCGGGAGCACAGGACTGGAGGCCAGTAGGTCTGGGCCCAAATCCCAGCTCCTCCTTTTTCTAGCCATGTGAGCTTTGGGAGTTCTCTCACCTCCTTACCTTCAGGTTCTCATCTGTAAAACAAGGATGCTAACAGGTTATCATATAGTTATTACCTGTGTGTGCTCCACGGTGTTATCCCTAAGATTGGGAAGTGCTAGTTATTACCACTCTGTCAGTAACCAGCTGTGTGACCTTGGGCAACTCCCTTCACTTTTCTGGGCCTCAGTGCTCTTTTCTCTAAAATATATCTGGAGCGAGTGAATGCATTGGTTTTCCATTGCTGCATATAAATTTCCCCAACTTTGGCTCCTTGAAACAACACACGTTTATTATCTTAAAGCTCCTGTGGGTCAGAAATTGAACTGGGTCTTCCGCTTGAGGCTCACAAGGCTACAATGAAAGTGTTGGCTGGGCTGTGTTCTTACCTGAAGCTCAGGGTGCTCATCCAAGGTCATTCAGGTTGACGGCAGAATTCAGTTCATTGCGGCAGTAAGCCTGAGGCTGTCGGCCCGTAAGGCTGCCCTCCTCCAGAGACAATTCACAACACGCCTGCATGCTCCTTCATGGCCAGCTGGAGAGTGCCCCTCTCAAGAAGGGCCTAGTTCTTCTTTTAAGGGTTTCGCCAGATTAAGTCAGGCCCACCCAAGATCATCTCTTTTGATTAATTCAAAATCAGCTGACTTGGGACCTTAATTACATCTGAAAAAAAAAATCCCTTCACCTTTGCCATGTAAAGTAATATGATCAATGGAGTGATATGCCATCGCCTTTGCCATAGTATATGGGTTGAAGCAAGTCATGGGTTCTGCCCACACTCAAGGGGAGGGGATACACAGGACATAACACCAGGGGCAGAGATCATGGGGCCTGTCCTAGAATTCTGTTGATCACAGTGAATTACTGTATGATGTTTTTAATGTCTATCTCCTTGTAGACTGGAAGCTCCAGGAGGCCAGGGACTGAATGCTTATCTTGGTTGCTGCTTTGCTCCTGGATCCAACACATAGTCCAATCGTGTGCCTCATGACTACATTTCCGTCAATGACGAACCGCATATGCGGTGATACTCCCATAAGATTAGTACCATATAGCCTAGGTGTGTAGAAGGCTATGCCACCCAAGTTTGTGTAAGTACACTCTATGATGTTCACGCAATGACGGACTTGCTTAATGATGCATTTCTCAGAAGGCAGCCCGGTTGTTAAGTGACACATGGCTGTAGATGTTTATGATGGTTAATTTCATGTGTCAACTTGACTGGGCCACGCAGTGCCCAGACATGTGGTCAAACTTGATTCTGGGTTTGCCTGCGAGGGTGTTTCTGGAGGAGATTAACATTTGAATAGTAGACTGGGTAAGGCATGTTGCCCTCTCTAAATGAGTGGGCCTCATCCAGTCAGTGGAAGAGCTGAATAGAACAAAAAGACTGAATAAGAGGGACCTTCTCCTACCTGACTCTTCAGCTGGGACATTGGTCTTCTCCTGTTTTCAGGCTGGAACTTGCACCCTTCACTTTCTTGGGTCTTCAGCTTGCTGACTGCAGATCTTGGGGCTTCTCAGCCTCCGTAATCATGTGAGCCAATTCCTTAAAATCAATTAATGAATCTCTCTCTCTCTCCCTTTTTTTTCATTGTTAATAAAAGCATTTATTTTGCATTTTATACGGAATAACCTGAAGCCTGCATCATGACAGTTACCCAGGGGTTACAGACAGCGTGTCCATCTCAACAGCGTGGTCCTGAGCATTAGGGATCCACACAAACACGGGAAGGAGTTGTGAGGGAGGAAGGGGGCACAGAAGGAGTGTATTTATATTATATTATATATGATATACATATATGTATGTATATACACTATTGGTTCTTTTTCTCTGGAGAACCCTTACACAGTATTCAGTAAGTATTTGCTGCCTATTGCCTGTGACTTGATCATCTGTCAGGTCCCTGCCAGCACTCACACTCATCCATTGAAGAACCAGGCAGTGGAGGGTAGTAGTAGAAGGTCTAGGGAGCACTAGCTGCCCTGGGGCTGGCTTGAGCCCAGATGTCCTTTCACCTTTACTCTCTCCCTCCATCATCTCCAGGCCTTGACTGGGGAGTTAGAACCAGAGAAAAGGAAGAAACAAAACAATAATCTTCCCTATTACTCCTGCACTTCTTTCTGGATCATTTTATTTTTAAGCTTTGTTGAAATATAATTGACATACAATAAACTGAACATGCTTAAAGTGTACAATTTGATGAGTTTTGACATACGTATGTTCAAGATAATGAATATATCCATCATCCCCCAAAGTTTCTTTGTGCCTCTTTATAATCTCTCACTCCTGCACCCCCCGCCCCCAATCCCCAGGCAACCAGCAGTCTGCTGTCACTATAGATTCATTTGCATTTCCTGGAATTATATAAATGGAAGTGTACTGTATGCATTCTTTTTTTCGTCTTCCTTCTTTCACTCAGCATAATTATTTTTGAGATGCGTCTGTGTTGTAGTATATATCAATAGTCCACTCCTTTTCCTTTCTGATGGTATTTCATTAAATGAATACACCACAGTTTGTCTATCTCTTCACCAGTTGATGGACATTTGGGATGCTTCCAATTTTTGGCTATTGCAAATAACACTGTGTAAAAAAGTCTTGGTACATACATACGCGTTCCTTTCTTTTGGACATACACCTAAAATAGGAATGACTCCACCATATAATAGGTGTATGTTTACATTTTTGAGAAACTGCCATGCTGTTTTCCAAGTTAGTTGTGCCATTTTTTGTTCCCCTGGAGGTGTAGGGGAATTCCAGTTGCCTCATTTCCTTGACAACACTTGGTATGGTCAGGCTTCTTAACTTTAGCCATTCCAATAGATGGAGGGTGGTATCTCACTGTGGTTTTAATTTGCATTTCCCTAACATCTAATGACATTGAGGAGCTTTACATATGCTTCTTTGCTGTCTGTATATTTCTTTGGTGAAGTCAAATCTTTTGCCCATTTTTAAATAGGGTTGTTTATGTTCTTATTATTGAATTTTGAGAGTTATTTATATGTCATAGACACAATTCCTTCATTAAATAGATGATATGCAAATATTTCCTCTCAGTCTGTGGCTTGTCTTTTCATTCTCTTAACAGTGTCTTTGAAAACCAGTTTTTAATTTTAATGAGGTCCAATTCACTAATTTGTTCTTTTATGTGGTTGTATCTATGAAATCTTTGCTGAACCCAAGCTTCTAAAGCTTTTCTCCTATGTTTTCTTCTAGAAGTTTTAAAGTTTTAGATTTTACATTTAGATCTGTGTTCCCTTTTGAGTTAGTTTTTGTATATGGTGCAAGGAAACAATCAAAGTTTCTATTTTCGCATGTGGATATCCAATTGTTCTAAGTAGTATTAGTTGAAAATATCCTCTCTCTACTGAATTTCCTTTACAAATTTGTCAAAAATCATTTATCTATATACGTTTGGGTCTATTTCTCCACTGTATTTGTTACATTGATTTTTTTTTTCCTATAGCAATATCACACTATGTTGATTACTGCAACTTTGTAATAGCTCTTGAAATCAGGTAATGCTAATTGTCCAACTTTGCGCTTCTTACTCAAAGTTGTTTTGGCTGTTCCAGGTCTTTTGAATTTCCATATACATTTTACAATTAGTTTGCCAGTTTCTACTAAAAATCATGCTGGAATGTTGATTGGAATTGCACTGAATCTATAGATGAATTTGTGGAGGATTGACATTTAATAATATTGAATCTTCCAACCCATGAACACAGTATATATCTCCATTAATTTTGGTATTTAAACATTTTTATCAGTGATGTTTTATGGTTTGTGGTGTGCCTGTCTTTCACATCTTTTGCAGATTTATCCCTAAGTATTTCATATTTTTTAAACTATTGTAAATGATATCATACTTTATTAATTTCTATTTTTGATTATTGGTTGTTAGTATATAATAGCGATTGATTTTTGTGTATTGATCCTGTATCTTTGAACCTTGATAAACTCACTTATTAGTTCTAAGAGCTGTTAATAGATTCTATTGCATTTTTTTCGTAGATGATCATGTCTTTCTTTTTCTTTTCCAATCTTGATTCCTTTTGTTTCTTTTTCTTTTCTTATTGCACTGGCTAGAACCTCCAGCACAATGTTGAACAGAAGTGGACATTCTTGTGTTGCTCTCGGTCTTGGTGTGTTTGAGCAGTGAGCATTAATCTTTTTTATAGAAACCTTTTATCAGATTGAGGAAGTTCCCTTCTTTTCCCACTTTACTATGAATTTTTGACATGTGTGATGTTACATTTTGTCAAATGCTTTGTCTGCATGTATTGAGAAAATCATATGGCTTTTCTTCCTTTTATTTACTCCTATGGTGAATTACATTGATAAATTGTTAAACCAGCTTTGCATTCCTGGGTTAAATCCCACTTAGTTGTGATTATTACCTTTTTTACATGTTGTTGAATTCAACTTACTAAAATTTTGTTTAAAATTTTTCCATCTATGATATTGTTCCATAGCTTTCTTTTCTTGTCACATCTTTGTATGATTTTGATATCCAGGTAATACTGACCTCAGAATGAGTTGGAAAGTATTGCTCTTTCTTCAGTTGTCTAGAAGACCTGTGCAGAATTGGTATTGTTTTGCTGTAAATATTTGGTAGAATTCACCAATGAACCTATCTGGGCCTGAAGTTTTATTTGTCGGGAGATTTTAATTTCAGATTAATTCAATTTCTTTACTAGATATAAATCTATGCAGGTTATCTATTTCTCCTTTAGTGAGAGTTAGTAATTTGTATTTTCAGTGTATTGATTTTATCTAAGTTGGATTTATTGGCGTACAGACGTTTATAATATTTATTTATTTATTTATTATTTATTTATTTTTTTAAGGAAGATTAGCCCTGAGCTAACTGCTGCCAATCCTCCTCTTTTTGCTGAAGAAGACTGGCCCTGAGCCAACATCTGTGCCCATCTTCCTCTACTTTGCATGTGGGACGCCTACCACAGCATGGCTTGCCAAGTCGTGCCACATCCACACCTGGGATCCGAATCAGCAAACCCCAGGCTGCCAAAGCGGAACGTGCGCACTTAACTTCTGCCCCACTGGGCCAACCCCCAGTTGTTTGTAATATGCCTTTATTATTCATTGATATATGTGGAATCTGTATGGTTGCCATGTCTCTCATTATTTATATTGGTAATTTGTGTCTTCTCTCTGTTTTTGCTGATCAGCCTGGCTAAAAGTTTGTCAATCTTATCGATATTCTCAAAGAACTAACTTTTGATTTCATTGATTTTTCTCTATTGTTTTCTATTTCATTGATTTCTGTTCTAATCTTTATTAGTATCAGAACACTTTACTTTGTGCTTAATTTGCTCTTTGTTTCCAAGCTTAAGGCAGAAGCTTAGGTCTTTGATTTGATGCTTTAGTCTTTTCTTCTTTTCTAATATGGGCATTTAGTGCTCTGAGTCCTCCTCCCCGTCATTCTACCAGCCCAGTACTGCTTTAGCGGCTTCCCACAATTTTGATTAGGTTGTGTTTCATTATTACTCAGTTCAAAATACTTTCTAATTTTCTTTTTGATTTCTTCTGTGACCCAGGGGTCATTTAAAAGTGTGTTATTTTGTTTCCAAATATTTGTGGGTTTTCCAGGGATGTCGCTGTTATTAATCTCTAATGTAATCCAATTAAATTGAGAAAATATATGTCATGTGACTTGATCTCTTTACATTTAGTGAGACTTATTTGTGATACAGAATATGTTCCATCTTGTGAAACGTTCTTTGTGCACTTGAACAAATTTGCATTCTGCTGTTGTTGGCTGGAGTGTTCTATAGTGTCAATTAGGTCAATTTGTTTGATAGTGCTGTTGAAGTCTTCTATCTCTGTAATGATTTTCTGTCTACTTGTTCTATCAATTACTGAGAAAGGAGTATTTTTGGTCTCTAACTATAATTGTGGATTTGCTCATTTTTCCTTGTAGTTCTGTCAGTTTTTGCTTTATGTCATTAGAAGCTCTGTTATTAGGTACAAAAATATTTAGGATGGTTATGTCCTCTTGATGAGTTGACTCCCTTTTCATTATGAAATAACCTTTTAAAAAATACCTAGTAATATTCTTTGAACTGAAATCTGCTTTGCATGACATTAATATAGCCACTCAAACTTTCTTTTTTATAGCTTTATTGAGATATAAGTTAAACAGCATAAATTCACCCAAGTGTATAATTCCACAATTTTTAGCATATTTACAGAGTTATGCAACCACCACCACAATCTAATTTTTAGGACATTTTCATTACCCCCAAAAGAAGCTTCAAATTCATTAGCAATTACTCTCATTCACACTCTTCCTTTAGCTTTAGGCAACCATTTTCAACTTTTATATATTTGCCTGTTCTGGACATTTCGTATAAATGGAATCAAAGAATGTATGGTCTTTGTATTTCGGGTTTTAAAAATTACTTTTAATTAAAATTTTTATTTTGAAATAATTGTAGATTCACATGCAGTTATAAGAAATAGTACAGAGAGAGCACATCCCCCAATGGTAACATTTTGCAAAATGGTAGTACAGTATCACAATCGAGATATGCACATTGATACAATCAAGATACAGAACATTTCTATCACCACAAGGATCCTTCCTGTTTCCCTTTTATAGCCGTCCCCATCTCCCAGCCATCCCCTCCTTAACTTTTGGCAACCACTTGTCCATTCTCCATTTCTATAATTTTGTCATTTCAAGAATGTTATATGAATGGAATCATGCAGTATGTAAACTTTTGGGATTGGGTTTTTTCACTCACCATAATTCTTTGCAGATGGCTGTAGGTTGTTGCATGTAGGAATAAATTTGTTCCTTTTTATGGCTAAGTAATATTCCATGGTGTGGATGCACTACACTTGTTTAACCATTCATCCATTGAAACACATCTTGGTTGTTTCCACTTTTTGACTATTATGAATAAAATTGCTATAAACATTCATGTGCAGGTTTTTATGTGAACATAAGTCTTCATTTCTCTGGGATAAATGCCCAGGAGTGCAATTACTGGGTTATATGGTAGTTCCAAGTTTAGTTTTTCAAGAAACCACCAAAAAGTTTTCTAGAGTGTCTATATGGTTTGCCATTATCACTAGCAATGTACAGTGATACAGTTTCTCCACATCCTCACCAGCATTTGATGTTGCCATTATTTTTTTTTATTTTAGCCAGTTTGACGTATGTGTAGTGATATTTCACTGTAGTTTTAATTTGCATTTCCTTAAAGGCTAAGGATGTTGGATATCTTTTTATGTGCTTATTTTCCGCCTATATATCCTCATTGGTAAAATGTCTCTGCATGTCTTTTGCTCATTTTCTAATTGCATTGTTTCTTAACTGTTGTCAGCTGAGGGTTCTTTATATATTGTAGATATAGTTCTTTGTTAGACATGTGGTTTGCAAACATTTTTTCTCACTCTGTAGCTTATCTTTTCAACCTTTCACAAGGTCTTTTACAGAGCAAAAGTTTTTAATTTTAATGAAGTTTAACCTATCAAATTTTGCTTTTTCAATCTTGCTTTGGTGTCAAGTCTAAAAACTCTTTGCCTAGCCCTCGGTTTTCTCCTATTTTTTTCTAAATGTTTTATAGTCTTACATTTAAGTTTGTGATCCATTTTGAGTTACTTTTTGTATAAGCTATGAGAGATTTAGGTTGAGGCTCTTTTTTTTTTTTGCCTATAGGTGTCCAATTGCTCCAGTACCAGACGTTGAAAAGGCTATTTTTCCACCATTGAATTGCTTTTGCAACTTTGTCATAAATCACTTTGGCATATTTGTGTGGGTCTATTTCTGGATTCTCTATTCTATTCCATTCATCTTTGTGTCTATTCCTTTGCCAGTATCACACAGTCTTGATTACTGTAGCTATCTAAGTCTTAAAATCAAGTAGACTGATTCCTCCCACTTTATTTGTCTTTTTCAAAGTTGTTTTAGTTATTTTAATTCCTTTGTCTTTCTAAATAAATTTTAGAATAATCATCCATATATACAAAAAATTTGGCTGGGATTTTGATAGCAGTTCCATTAATTGGGGGAGAATTAACACCTTTACTCATCTTTATTGAGTCTTGCAATTCACCAACACTGATGTCTTTCCATTTATTTAGATCTTGCTGATTACTTTCATTGACTGTGTACAGTTTTCAACATACAAGTACTGTATATGTTTTACTAGATTTCCATCTAAGTATTTCTTTTTTTAATGAGTGATTGTAAATAGTATTGTGTTTTCACTTTTTGTTTCCATGTGTTCCATGCAGTATATAGAAATATAATTCATTCGTGGATGCTTATCTTATACCTGCAATCTTGTTGAACTCACTTATTAGTTTTAGAAGTGTTTTTTGTAGATCCTTTGGATTTACTACGTAGGCAATCATGTCCCCTACGAATAGGGACAATTTTATTTCTTCCTGTCCAACTGTATGCATTTCATTTCCTTTTCTTACCTTATTGCACTGGCTAAAACTTTCAGCACTATGTTGAATTCGAGCAGTGAGAGAAGATATCCTTTCCTCATATCCAACCTTGGGGGAAAGGATTCAATTATACACCTTTTAATAGTCAGCTGTAGGGTTTTTGTAGTTACTTTTTATCTAGCTGAGGAAGTTCTCCTCTATTCTTATTTCTCCAAAAGTTTTTTTTTTTTTAATTACCAGTGGGCATTGAATTTTGTCAAGTGCAGTTCCTGCCTTGATTGATACGATCATATGATTTTTCTTTTTAGCCTGTTAATATTGTGGATGGCACTGATTAAATTCTGAGTATTGAACCATTCTTGCATCCATAGAATAAAGCCAACTTGGTCAGGGTGTATAATTCTTTTATTGTGTTGCTGAATTCTATTTGCTAATATTTTGTTAAGAAGTTTTGTAACTATATTCTTGAGGAATGGTGGTCTGTAGTTTTCTTTTTGTATATTGTCTTTTTCTTGTTTGGTACCAGAGTAACACCAGCTTCATAAAATGAATCAGAAAATATTGTCTCTTCTTTTATTTTCTGGAGTGGTTGTGTAAAATTAACATTAATTCTTCTTTATATATTTGGTAGAATTCCCCAGTGAAACCATCTGGGCCTGAAATTGGAAATTTTTTGATTACCCATTCAATTTCCTTAATAGTTATGGTGCTACTCAAATGATCGATTTCATATTAGGTGAGCTGTGGTATTCCGTGTTTTCTGGGGAATTGGTCCATTTCATCTAAGTTGTCAAATGTATGTGTGTAGAGTTGTTCAGAGTAATGCCTTATTATACTTTTAATGTCTGCAGGGTCTGTAACGATATCCCATTTTATTCCTGAAGTTGGTAATTTGTGTCTTCTCTTTTTTTTCTTTGTCAGTCCTGCTAAGGATTTTCTTTTCAAAGAACCAGCAATTTATTTTATTATTCTATTTTCAACTTCATTTATTTATGCTCTTATCTTTATTATTTCCTTCTTTCTCTTTTTTTCAGTTTAATTTTCTCTTCTTTTTTAGATTCTTAAGATGGAAATTTAGATCACTAATTTGAAACTTTTCCTCTTTTTTAATGTATGCATTTAGTTCTATAAATTTTTCTATCCGTGCTAATTTAGCTGCATCCCACAGATTTTGATATGTTGTATTTTTGTTTTCACTCAGTTTCCTATACATTTGAATATTTCCCTTGAAACTTCCTCTTTAACCAATGGATTATATAGAAATGTGTTATTTGGTTTCCAAGTGTGTGGAGATTTTTGTCGTATTTCCATTATTGATTTTTAGTTTGATTCCATTGGGGACAGAAGACAAATTTGTATGATTTTAATTGTTTTAAATTTGCAGAAGTTTGTTTTATGTCCCGGAATATGATCTATTTGGTATATGTTCCAAGGGCACTTGAAAAGAATGGTATTCTACTACTGTTGAGTGGAGTGTTCTATAAACATCCATTAGATCCTTTTGTTTGATGGTCTTTTTGAGTTCTTCTATATCCTTGCTGGTTTTTTATCTAGTAGTTCTATCAATTGCTGAGTAGAGTGTCAAAGACCTCAGCTGTAGTTGTGTTTTTTCTATTTCTCCTTTCAGCACTATAAGTTTAGCTTCATGTAGTTTTCAGCTCTGTTGTCTGGGTCATAGCCTTTTAGGATTGCTATGTCTTTCTTAGTAAATTGACTCTTCTATCATTATATAATGTTTCTCTCTATCTCTGGTAACTTTCTTTGCTCTGAAGTCTACTTTATCTGATATTAGCATAGCTACTTCTCATAGATTAACGGTTGCATTATATAAAACTTTTCATCCTTTTACTGTTAATTTGACTATATCATTATGTTTAATATGAGTTTCTTATGGACAGCATATAGTTGAGTCAGTTTTTTAAACCACTCTTGTAATTGGTGTATTTATGTCATTTACATTTAATGTGATTTTGATATGTCAGGGCTTAAGTTTTTTATTTTATTTTTTGTTTGGTCTCTTTTGGTTCCCCTGTTTTCCTTTTTCTGCTTTCATTTGGGTTACTTGAAATTTTTTTAGAATTCTATTTTGATTTATTAATAGTGTTTTTTAATGTATCTGTTTGTATGGGCTTTTAGCGGTTGCTCTAATTATTATATTATATATATATAACTTACCACCGACTACTGATGTCATCATTTTACCAGTTCAAATGAAGTGTAGAAACCTTACCTCCCTTTACATTTCTTTACCACATTTGTGAAATAATTGTCTTAAATAATTCCTGTGCATACATTTAGAACTACATCAGACAATTTTATAATTTTTGCTTCAACTGTCAAATATAATTTAGAACATTCAAGAGAAAGAAAACCTACTGAATTTACTCATATTTTGGCTTACCATGTTCTTTTTTCCTTTCTGATGTTCCAAGGTTCTTTTATTTTATCATTTACTTTCTGTTTAGTGAACTTCCTTTAGCCACTCTTTAAGGTTAGGTCTTCTGGCAAACAATTTTGTTTCTTCTGAGAATATCTTTATTTCCCTTTCATGCCCGAAGGATATAGGGTATATGCTACTGGGCAATAAGATTGTGGGTTGACAGTTCTTTTCTCTCAACTCTTTTTTTTTTTTAAAGATTGGCACCTGAGCTAACAACTGTTGTCAATCTCTCTTTTTTTTTTCTGCTTTATCTCCCCCAAATCTCCCCTGGTACATAGTTCTATATCTTAGTTGTAGGTCCCTTTAGTTGTGCTATGTGGAACACTGCCTCAATGTGGCCTGATGAGTGGTGCCATGTCTGCACCCAAGATCTAAGCTGGCAAAACCCCAGGCCACTGCTGCGGAGCGCGCAAACATAACCACTCGGCCATGGGGCAAGCCCCTCTCTCAACTCTTGAAAAATATTGTGCCACTTCCTTCCGGCCTCTGTGGTTTCTGATGAAAAATTTGCCATAATTTGGGTTGTTTCTCTACTACAAGTAAGGTGTCATTTTCCTCTGGCTGCTTTGAAGGAGTTTTCTTTGTCTTCAGTTTTCAAAAGTTTAATTATGATGTCTTAGTATGGATTTCTTTGGTTTTTATCCTGTTTGGGATTTTCTCAGCTCCTTGAATCTACAGGTTTATGTCTCTTGACAAATTTGGGAAGTTTTCAGGCATTATTTCTTGGAGTACTTTTTCCAGCCCACCCTCTTTCTTCTCTTCTGAGACTCTGATAACAAAAACATTAGATCTTTTGTTGTTATCCCCCAAATCCCTGAGCCTCTGTTCACTTTTTTTCAGTCTATAGTCTCTCACTTGGTCAGAGTGAGTCGTTCCTATTGTTCTATCTTCCAGTTCACTGATTTTTTCCCTCTCTCTTCTGTTGTTGAGTTTATGTACTGAGTTTTAATTTTGGTTATTGTGTTTTTCTGTTCAAAATGTCTATTTGGTTATTTTTTTTATCTTCTATTCTTCTTGCTGTGACTTTCTATATCTTTGCTGAGGCTTTCTCTTTTTTCATTTGATTCAAGCATGTTCATAAGTGCTCACTGAAGCATTTTTACCATGGCTGCTTTCAAATATTTAGCAGATTATTCTAACATCTCTATCATTTTGATGTTGGCATCTATTGATTATCTTTTTAAATTTAGTTTGAGATCTTCCTAGTTCTTGGTAGGATGAGTGATTTTTGATCAAACCTTGGAAACTTTAATAATATGTTTTGATACTCTGGGTCTTATTTACACTTTCTGTTTTAACTGTCTTTCTCTGACACTGCTCCATCATGGGGAGAGGGTGTTGCTGCCTTGTTACTGTTAGGTGGAGGTAGAAGTTCAGGTTTCCCAATCAGCCTCCATTGACACCCAAGGAAAGAGGCTTTTCATTACAGCTGAGCAATGATGAGAGTTCCAGATCTACAACTGGTCTCCATTGATACTACAGTGGAAGCAGCCCCTTTACCGCTGGGCAATGGTGAAAGTCCTGACATAGTCCTGACTATGCCCCAGTGGGGAAGGGGAGGAGTCCCTCATTACTGCCAAGTGGGAGTGGAAGTTCAGAATTTCCATGTGGTCACTACTGACATCGTGGAGTAGGAGTGGACTTAAACCAGCTGGTGGGAATGAAAGCTCTGACTCCTACTTGGCCTTCTCTGACACTACACTGGTGGAGATGTTGGGGGCCCTTGTTACAGCCTCAGGAGGGTGAAATGTAGGCTCCCCATTCTGTCTTTAGTAGCGTACGTTGGGATGAAGCCACAGTTTTTTTTGTGATATTTGGCTAGAGTAAAGAGGTTATTGTCTAAAAGTTTTCTGTCTTGCTAAGATGCTCCTTTCTTGGTCTTTGCAAGAAAGAACAGAGGGTTTTTTTTTTCTCCCTTTTTTTTTTGTCTGTATCCATCAGCATTTCTAGGTTGCTGGCTTCTTCATATATTCCGCTGGGATCATGAGGCAAAAAGAAATCCCAGGAAATTAACTCCATATTGTTCCTGGAGTCCTGAGTTCCCTAGCTGATCTGCTTTTTCTTTCTACTTTTCAGAGTTGTCTTATGTTTTTATATACAACATCCAGAATATTTGGTTGTACTCAGCAGGAAGAGTAGGGAAAAGTACATCTACTCTTTCTTCCCAGCAGAAGTCTGTTTCCAGCTTTCTCATGATTAGTGTTAGTGTGGTATATCCTTTTCCATTTTTTACTTTTAACTTATTTGTGTCTTTATATTTGACATGTTTTTCTTGTTGGAAGTATATAGTTAGATCTGATCATTTTTATCCAGTTTGATAATTGAGATATTTAAACTCAATTTAAATTTAAAGTGATTATTAATATGGTTAGGTTTAAATATACTGCATCACTTTTTGTTTTCTATTTGCCCCATCTATATTTCTCTTTTTTATGTCTTCTTTTGGATAAATTGCATATATTTTTAAACTCCATTTTATCTCACTTGCCATGTTCTTAGCTGTAACTTTACTTTTTTATTGGTTACTTTAGGGTTTACAATATCTTTTCCTCATCATAGTTTACTTTTTAGTGACTTTTTACTTTTTTACTTTTTACTTTTTATTATACTATTTAAAATGTAAGGATCTGGTCTTGCACATGGCTAGTCATGGTTGCAGATCCCAAATTGCAATTTTTTGCTGATCCTGAATAAACCCATTTGTGCTGGGGAAATAACTGGCTGTCTATTTGTTTAAAGTCAAGAAGGCTTAGAGAGGGAAAAGTCTAGGAGTTTTCTGGAGAGAATGGGAATGGCCACACACAGAGAGAACTATACTTTTAATTCACAGAGGAACATTGCCATCTGGATGGAAGATTATATTCTGAAGACTCAATAAGAGTGACATCAGCAACATGGCAGAGTGAGCTGTTCCCTTTGTCTCTCCCCATCTGAATTATAATTAAATGGACATTCATTGACCAATGGAGGAGACCCACAGAGCAGAACAGGGCACTTGAGAGACCCACACAGCTATACAACTGAAGGGGAATGGACTTGATCCTCAGAAAGCAGTGGAGATAGGTGAGTGCTCCCCTACCCCTCTCCAGCCCCAGTGAGCCAGGTCATGGTTCCTCACACATGTATTAGAGGAGGCAGGGACAGCCCAGCCTGGGTGTGAATGCTCTCCCAGCCTATGGGCGTGCCCACTAGGCTGTAGTGGTCCCACTAGTGGGAACACACCCTGGCACGACTGTAAGAGGGGCAGCAGCAACCCTATACATGCACATGAACACTATCCCAGCCCGCAGGAGCCCCGACCATGCTACCGCAGCCCCAACAAGTGGCCCTGGCTCAGAGTCTGTGAGGTAGCCCCACCCACCAAGCACAGCCATGAGTGTGACTGTAAGCAGAGGTGGCAGCAGCCCGGTGCACATGCAAACAAAACACTATCCCGGGCTGCGGGAGTGCCTACCATACCTGCACAACTTCCAGCAGATTGGGGGGAGGGATCAGAAACACATCTCCTGCTTCCCCCCGGTGGTGGCAGGTGGAATCTATGACCTGATACTACCACAAATGTGCCAGCAAAGGATCAATTCATCAAACACCATGATAAACTACAGTAACACTTCCGAGCAGAAGGAAAATGACAAGTCTCCAGAAACCAACCACGAAGTCACAGAAATTTATAATCTAAATGACAGAGAATTCAAAATAGTTGTCCTAAAGAAATTCAACAGTTACAAAAAAACTCAGAAAGACAATTCAATGAGCTCAGGAATAAAATTAATGAGCAGAAGGAATACTGCACCAAAGAGATTGAAACTATAAGAAAAAAACAAACAGAAATTTTGGATAAGGAGAGCACAATGAGATAAAAAACAATCTAGAATCCTTAAAAAATAGAGCTAATGTTATGGAGAACAGAATTAGTGATTTAGGGGATAGAAATATAGAAATGCTTCAGGTAGAGGAGGAGAGAGAACTAAGATTTTTTAAAAATGAAGGAATTCTTCAAGAAATATCTGACTCAATTAGGAAAAGCAACATAAGGATTACAGGTATTCTTGGGGGAGAAGAGAGGGAGAAAGGAGCAGAGAGCTTGTTCAAAGAAATAATAACTGAGAACTTCCAAAACCTGTGGAAAGACCTGGCCTTATAAGTACATGAAGCCAATAGAACTCCTAGTTACATCAGTGCAAAAAGACCTTCTCCAAGGCATATAAAGTAAAACTTACAAAAGTCAATGACAAAGAAAAAATATCAAGGGCAGCAAGGCAGAAGAAAATAATCTACAAAGGAACCCCTATCAGGCTTTCAGTGGATTTCTCAGCAGAAATCTTACAGGCTAGGAGAAAAGGAATGATATATTCAAAATACTGAAACATAAAACTTTCAGCCAAGTATACTCTATGCAGTGAAACTACCCTTCAGATACAATGGAGAAATAAAAGCTTTCCCAGATAAATAAAAGCGGAGGGAGTTCATCACCACTATACCTCTCTTACAAGAAATGATGAAGGAAGGCCTCATACCTGAAACAAAAAGGCAAAGGTCTACATAGCATTGAGCAAGGAGATAAATAGACAGACAAAATCAGAAAACTGTAGCTCTTTATCAGAACAGGTTAGTAAACACTTAATTATAACATAAAAGATAAAGGGAAGGAAAGCATAAAAAATAAATGTTAACACTTAAATTTAGTCACAAACTCACAAAACAAAACAGAATAATTTGTGACAACAATAACTCAGAAGGGGAAGAGGAGAGGATGGAACCTGCTTAGGCTAATAGAGATAAGAGGCAATCAGAAAATGGACTATCTCATCTATGAGATCTTTTGTACAAACCTCATGGTAACCACCAAACAAAAAATTAAGGTAGAACCACAATTCATAAATGAAGAGAAAACCATCACAGAAAACCACCAAGGTGAAATAGCAGTCAGAAATACAAGGGAAAAGACACAATGGAAATATAGAACAACCAGAAACAAGAGATTAAATGGCAATATTAAGTCCTCATATATCAATAATCACTCTAAATGTAAATGGATTGAATTCTCCAATCAAAACACACAGAATAGCTGGATGGGTTAAAAAACAAGACCAAACAATATGCTGCCTCCAGCAAACATATCTCAGCTCTAAAGACAAACATAGGCTCAGAGTGAAGGGATGCAAGACAATACTCCAAGCAAATGGCAATCAAAAGAAAGCAGATGTTGCCATACTTATATCAGACAAAGCAGAAATCAAGACAAAAAAGACAATGAGAGATAAAGGGGGGGCAGTATACAAAGATAAAAGGGACATTCCACCAAGAGGATGTAACACTTATGAATATACATGCACCAAACACAGGACCACCAGAATATACAAAGCAACTATTAACAGACCTAAAGGGAGAAACTAACAGCAACACAAAAATAGTAGGGGCCCTCTACACCCCACTTACATCAATGGATAGATTGTCTAGACAGAAAATCAACAAGCAAATAGTGGATTTAAATGAAACACTTGATCAGATGGACTTAGCAGATATACATAGAACATTCCATCCAAAAACAGCAGAATACATTTTCTCAAGTGCACCTGGGACATTCTCAAAGATAGACCATATGTTGGGAAACAGGGCAAGCCTCAATACATTTAAGATTGAAATCATATCAAGCATCTTTTCTGACCACAATGTTATGAAACTAGAAATCAGCTACAAGATAAAAGCTAGGAAAGTCACAAATATGTGGAGACTAAACAACATGATACTGATTGACCATTGGATCAATGAAGAAAGCAAAGGAGAAATTAAAAAATACCTGGAGACAAATGAAAATACAACATACCAACTCTTATGGGATGTAGCAAAAGCAATTCTAAGACAGAAATTCACAGCATACAGGCCCACCTCAACAAACAAGAAAAATCTCAAATAAGTAATCTTACACCACACCTAACAGAACTAGAAAAAAAAAGAACAAAGCCCAAAGTCAACGGAAGGAGGGAAATAATAAAAAACAGAGCAGAAATAAATGAAATAGAGACTAAAAAAAACAGTAAAAAGTATAAATGCAACTAAGAGCTGTTTCTTTGAGAAGGTAACTAAAATTGACAAACTCTTATCCAGACTCACCAGGAAAAAGAGAGAGAAGTCTCAAATTAATAAAATTAGAAATTAAAGAGAAATTACAATGGATACGACAGAAATACAAAGGATTATAAGAGAATACTATTAAAAAACAATATGCCAACAAATTGGATAACCTAGAAGAAACGGATAAATTCTTAGACTCATATAACCTCCCAACACTGAATCAGGAAGAAATAGAGAATCTGAATAGACCATTCACAAGTGAAGAGATTAAAACAGCAACCAAAAGCTCCCAAAAACAAAAGTCCAGGACCAGATGGCTTCTCTGCAGAATTCTACCAAACATTCAAAGAAGATTTAATACCTATCCTTCTCAGATTATTCCAAAAAATTGAAGAAGATGGCATGCTTCCTAACTCATTCTATAAGGCCAACATTACTGTAATCCCCAAAACCAGACAAGGACAACACAAAGAAGGAAAATTACAGGCCAATATCATTGATGAACATAGATGCAAAAATCCTCCACAAAATATTGGCAAATCAAGCCATTTAATACAGCAATACATCAAAAGGATCATACACCATGATCAGGTGGGATTTATACCAAGGATACAGGGATAGTTCAACATCTGCAAATCAATCAGTGTGATGCACCACATTAACAAAATGAGGAAGAAAAATCACATAATCATTTCAATAGATGCAGAGAAAGCATTTGATAAGACACATTTACGAAAAAAACTCTCAATGAAATGGGTATAGAAGGAAAGTACCTCAACATAATAAAGGCCATATATGACAAATCCACAGCCAACATCAAACTCAATGAGGGAAAACTGAAAGCCAGCCCTCTGAGAACAGGACAGGCAAGGGTGTCTACTCTCACCACTCCTATTCAAGATAGTACTGGAGGTTTTGGCCAGAGCAATAAGGCAAGAAAAAGAAATAAAAAAAATCCAAATCAGAAAGGAAGAAATAAAAGTTTTGCTGTTTGCTGACAACATCATTCTCTATGTAGAAAACCCTAATGAATCTACCAGAAAAAAATTAGAAATAATCAACAACTACAACAAAGTTGCAGGGTACATAGTCAACTTACAAAAATCAATTGCATTTCGGGGCCAGCCCCATGGCTGACTGGTTATGTTCATGTGTTCCACTTCAGCTGCTCAGGACTTCACCTTCTCGCTGAGGCTTCATCAGGCATGCTGAGGCAGCATCCCACATAGCATAACCAGAGGCACTCACAACTAGAATATACAACTATGTCCTGGGGGGCTTTGGGGAGAAGAAGAAGAAAAGAAAAGAAAAGAAGATTGGCAACAGATGCCAGCTCAGGTGCCAATCTTTAAAAAAAAATTCACGGCCAGCCCCGTGGCTGAGTGGTTAAGTTTGCGCGCTCTGCTTCGGTGGCCCAGGGTTTCACTGGTTTGCATCCTGGGCGTGGACATGGCACCAATCGTCAGGCCATGCTGAGGCAGCATCCCACATGCCACAGTTAAAATGACCCACAACTAAAATATACAACTATTACTGGGGGGATTTGGGGAGAAAAAAAAGATTGGCAACAGTTATTAGCTCAGGTGTCAATCTTTAGAAAAAAAATCAGTTGCATTTCTATACACTAATAACGAACTAGCAGAAAGACAAGTCAAGAATACACTCCCATTTACAACTGCAACAAAAAGAATAAAATATCTAGGAATAAATTTAACCAAGGGGTGAAAGACCTGTAATATACTGAAAACTATGACATTATTAAAAGAAATTGAAGAATACATAAAGAAATGGAAAGATATTCCGTGCTCATTGATTGGAAGAACAAACATAGCTAAAATGTCCATATTACCTAAAGTAATCTACAGATTCAGTGCAATCCCAATAAGAATCCCAATGACATTCTTCATGGAAGTAGAACAAAGAATCCTAAAATTTATACGGAACAACAAAAGACCCTGAATAGCCAAAGCTATACTGAAAAAAAAAAGATCAAAGCTGGAGGCATCACAATCCCTGACTTCAAAAAATACTACAGAGCTGTAGTAATCAAAACAGCATGGTAGTGGCACAAAAACAGACACACAGATCAATGGAATATATTTGAAAGCCCAGAAGTAAATCCACACAACTATGGACAGCTAATCTTCAACAAAGGAGCCAAGAACATATAATGGAGAAAAGAAAAAGTCTGTTCAACAAATGATGTTGGGAAAACTGGACGACCACATGCAAAAGAATGAAAGTAGACCATGATTTTACACCATACACAAAAATTAACTCAAAATGGATTGACGACTTAAGTGTAAAACCTGAAATCGTAACTCACCTAGAAGAAAATATAGGCAGTACACTCTTTGACATTGGTCTTAGCAGCATCTCTTTGAATACCATGTCTACTCAGGCAAGGGAAACAAAAGAAAAAATAAACAAATGGGACAGCGTCAGACTAAAATACTTCTTCAAGGGCAAAGGAAACCATGATCAAAATGAAAAGACAACCCAACAACTGGGAAAGAATATTTGCAAATCACATATCCAACAAGGAGAAAATTTCCAAATTATATAAAGAACACATACAACTCAACAACAACAACAAAAAACCAACCTGATCAGAAAATGGGAAGAGAATGTGAACAGACATTTTTCCAAAGAAGATATGCAGATGGCCAACAGGCACATGAAAACATATTCAACACCACTAATTATCAGGGAAATGCAAATCAAAACTATAACGAGATATCACCTTATACCTGTCAGAATAACTATAATTACCAAGACTAAAAAATAGCAAATGTTGGACAGGATGTGGAGAAAAGGGAACCCTCATACACTGCTGGTGGGATTTCAAACTGGTGCAGCCACTATGGAAAACAGTATGGAGATTTCACAAAAAATTAAAAATAGAAATGCCATATGATCCAGCTATCCCACTATTGGTATTTATCCATAGAAGTTGAAATCAACAGTTCAAAGAGATTTATGCACCCCTATATTCATTGCAGCTCTGTTCACGATAACCAAGATGAGCAAGTTACTACTATTCTTTAGCATTTCTTATAGTGTGGGTCTGCTAGTGATGAATTATTTCAGCTTTTTTTACATCGAAAAAGTCTTTATGTTGTTTTTGGGTTTTGAGAGATATTTTGCTGGGTATAGAATTCCAGGTTGACCATTTTCTTCTTTTGTACTTTAATGATGTTTCTCCACAGTCTTCTCACTTGCCTAGTGTCCCATGAGAAATCTATTCTCATTCTTATTGTTCTTCCTTTACATATAACGTGTCTTTTTCCCTAGCTGCTGTTAATATTTTTCTCTTACTGATTTTGAGCAGTTTATGATGTGGCTTGCTATTGTTTTCTTCGTGTTCCTTGTGATTTGGGTTCATAGAGCTTCTTGGGTCTGTCAATTTATAGTTTTCATCATTTTGGAAAAATATTTATTATTATTTAAATATTTTTTTTCTGCCTTTCCTCCCTTGGAGATTCCAATTACGTATATGTTAGGGTGCTTGAAGTTGCCCTGCAGCTTATTGATGCTCTGTTTATTTTTAAAATTCTCTTTTCTGTCTGTTTTGTTTTGTTTTGTTTATATTTCTATTTCTTTAAGTTCACCAGTCTTTTCTTCTGCGATATCTAATCTACCATTAATTATATCTAGTATATTTTTCATTTTACACATTGGTGTTTTCATCTCTAGAAGTTCAACTGGATATTTCTTTGTATCTTCCACGTCTCTGTTTAGTTTTACAACACACGAAATACAGTCAAAGTAATAACTGGTTTAATATCCTTGTGTGCTAATTCTAACATGTATGTCAGTTCTGAGTTAAACTTAATTGATTGACGTTGTTCCTCAGTATGGGTTATATTTTCTTCCTTCTTTGCATACCTGGTAATTTTTTTATCAAACATCAGATGTTATGAGTTTTTCCCTGTTAGATGTTGAATATTTTTGTATCCATTCCTCATTACTTCATCTTGGTTGAAAGAGAAGGTCACTCTGTCCTTTGAGATATGACAGTGGCTGTGGTGTCAAGAGGGGCAGAGCTGTGTGTTGGCACATCTTATCAAGTGACAGCAAGTGAATTGGTTTGGGCTGGTCCTCCAAGGATGCCCAGAGTTTATTCCCCAGTGCTGGAGAGTGGCTTGTTCCTTCCCAGAGCCCTCTCCTTCTGTCATACTCCACTTTCAAGATTATATTTTTTATGGCATATTGGCTTCTTGTTTGGATAAGGAAGACAAAAAATCCTAAACTTCTATTCTCCACCTGAGTTGACAGCAGGGGCAAGAGCCACTCTTCTCCTTTCTACCAAATGTGTTTTGCTCTCTTCCTTCTTCATTCTTCTGTTCATTTACAGAGTAGAGTGCCCTGTTATTTCTACGCACTGAGAATTCTGTGATAAACAAGACAGGCAAAGTTTGTAACCTCCTGCAGCTTATATTCTGGTGCGGGAGCAGTCTAAATAATGGCTTTCAAAGTTATCCATGTCCTAATTCTCAAACCTGTAAATATGCTACCTTCCATGGCAAAGGGGACTTTGCAGACGTGATTAAGTTAAGGGTTTTGACATGGGGACATTATCCTGGATTGTCTGGATGGGCCCGTATAATCACAAGGGTCCTTGCAAGAGGGAGGTAAGAGGGTCAGAATTAGAAAGGGAGATATAACAACAGAAGCAGTGATCATAATCAGAGAGAGACTTGAGGATGCTATGCCACTGGCTTGAAGATGGAGGAAGAAGCCATGGGCCAAGGAATGCAGGTGGTCTCTAGAAGGTAGAAAGGCAAGGAAATGGATTCTTCTCTAGAGTTTCCAGAAGGAACACAAGCCTGCCAACATCTTGATTTTAGCCCAGGGAAACTGGTTTTGGTCTTCTGACCTCTGGGATTCTAAGACAAAAAATTTGTGCTGTTTAAGCCACTAAATTTGTGGTAATTTGTTACAACATCAATAGGAAATGAATATGGAGCCGAATAACAAATGGACAAATAATAAATTACAGATAGTGGTAACTGCTACAGATGAAATAAAGAGTATAAATGGTGCAGTGCTGGAGAATAAAGGGTGTGGGTGATGCTGTGCGAGAGACCCGATTTGGATTGGGTGCTTAGGAAAGTCTTCCTGAGGAGGTGACATTTAATCTGAGTCCTGAAGGATGAAAGGAACCATCCATATTACACTTCCTTCTCTTCCTCTTTCTGGCCCAATACAAGCTCCTCACCCCCTCTCTTGATAAGAACACTGGAATAAGAGTGAAAGATTATGACAATTTGCTTCCAATCTAGAGATTAACAGAAAAAGATTGAATGTAATTTGCAGGAAGAAGTGTTGAGGTTAAATAAGGGGAAGAACTTTTTGGCTGGAAGCTGGTTGAGCAGGGCCTTGTTGATCCTGGAACATCAGCATTATTTACCTTTGAACTTGGAAGATGGCACAAAGCGCAGTCAGGACAACCTCGCAGCTCACTGAGGAGAAGAGGGTGGCCTGATAAGGGAGGTAAGTTGTCCACAGCTGCTTAGCTAGTTATCAGCAGAACATGGCCCGGAGCCCAGGTATTGTCTATCACAGTTCTCTGCCCACCTCCTCTGCCCTAATATCACCAGGATTAATTTCAGATTATTGGGTTGGTCCCCAGGAATCAATTACCTAGCCAAGGCCCCCAAATGGCCTTGAGCACAACCAGCATCTTGGAGGAGGCAGGGAGGCAAGCCCCGGCTCAGCTGGGCTTGTGCAGACGTCAGGAGAAGGAGCTCGGGGCTGGCAGTAAGGCCATCTGATGGTGAGATGTTTGGTGGGAACCTGAGTGCTGACACTACTGCCCTGCTGAAGGGCCAGAGCATTCCTGCTGTCTCCAGGCCACTGAGCCTGAAAATGCTAGCAAGGATGCAGCCAAGATGGTCTGCCACCACCTGCTTGCCGCCACCTTCTGTCCTGTGATTACAGGTCAGTCAAAGCACGAGAAAGACCACTGAGAAGGAGAATTGAGTCAGGATTTCCAGGGCTACTTTAGCCACTGACATGGACCAAGTGCACTGGGAGCTGCCCTAAGGATGCAATCTCACTTCTGTGAAGTTGGCAGATGTCTATGGAAGCTTACTCTGTACCCAACAGTGTGCTGGACCCAGCAGATGGGAAAGGAAATGAGGGGGCAAAGGGAACAAAAGGAAGAGTGGATGTGACGAGGGCTTCCAAATTGGTCTGCCTTATGGAGTCTCAAAGAATGCTGGTTAGTTAAATTCACTAATTGAGAGTCACTGGACACTTGGCTCTAGACACCTGGGACTTTGCTTGGTGCATTTGCAAACATTACCTAACTTAAAGTCTGTAAAATCCCCTGCCAGATTTGTCCTTATGGCCCCCATCCTACACAGGACACAACTGCAATCTGGAGTCGTCCACTGACTTGTTCAAGATGGTAGATGCAGAGCTGAGTCCACTGGACCCATTGCTGCCCCCACTGAATTAACGAGTGAAGAAATGAATGGGAAACAAATATGGTGCAAGCTAGCTTCAATGTGCAAAGGAGTGGGGAGGGTTCTGAGGAACGAAAGATGCCCGTGGACAGGGGTTGTCAGAAAAGGCTTGGCAGGGAAGAGGAGGACTCGGGCCCTGTTCACGCCAGGCTGATCATCACTTGGCGAGAGAAGATATATATGAAAAATGATGGAATAATTTAAACCAATAAATATATCAGGACATGTGAATAGAACCACCACAAATTCTAGTGGGGTGACAGAGGAAGATCCTATACCAGGAGCAGTGATCCCGGGGTTGAAGGGAGGGACCCTGGAACCTGGAGGAAGAGGGCGGTGTCTGCAGGATGGGGAGTTAGCAATATGCTCCAGTCAGCGGGCAGTGGGCAGAGAAGCACATTCTGGGAGGGAATGTGGCATCTAAAGCCAAGCCCTGGCACAAGGTGGGTGTATCTGGGTGCCACTCTGGGCACTGCGTGACTGAAAGGAAGATCTGAGTGGCAGGTGGAGGGGGCACCACTAGGCAAGGACGCCTAAGCCTGCAGGATTCTGAGAGGGGAGTGAATTGGTCCAAATAACTCAGGGAAGCTTGTCCCTTCCCCGAAGCCCAGAGCTAGCCCCAGCCCTAGCCCCAGCCCTGGTCAGGTCGCCTGGGTCCCAAAGGGATGAGACCCCCCAGTCCTTGCTGAGAGTCATCTTTCTGAAGCTTCACCTTTTTTTTTCGGGCATCTTTTATGACTTCCAACTCCTAGATGCCATGGTCTTCATTCCTACTCTGGCATTTGCTGCTGTCCAGGCTCTGGCCCCAGCCTACCTTTGGAGCCTCGTCTTCTGCTCTTATCTACCCACATCCTCTGCTACAGGTGTCCCAGTCTTTGCCTACTCCCAGGATATGCAGAGACGTCTTGCTGTGGAACCACTGCTTGGCCCACCCTTTGCCTCCTCCCATCACCCGTGGCCCTTCTCCCTCCTTTCTTTCCAAATCCAACTCATTCTTTGAGACCTAGCTTAAGGGCCACCCCCTCCAGGCAGCCTACCCTGGCGTCCTTAGTTCAGAGCAGCCTCTACCTCTCTTGAATGTCTATAGAATTGGCTCTCTGTGCATCTCCTTTCACACTTAGCACATGATCTTGGGGTTGTTCATTGTGCTGCTGTGGGGAAGAGGCTATTGGACTCAGGAAATCTGGCTTCAAAGCCCGTTTGACTTTTAATGTGTTAGTAAATCTTTCTGTGCTGTGATTTTCTTTTTTTGTAAATAAATGCAGAGTCTTATTGTATTATAATTCCACTGTGAGGATTAAAACAACCTAGTGTGTAGGATATGACTAATAAACAGTTGGTGCCCAATAACTGGTTATAGAATAAATGCTTCTTCAGTGTGAGGGTTCAGGTATTGGCAGGGGCCAGGTCCTGCTCGTTGAGGCTGTGAGGACCTGAGAGCCCAGCCTGGGCGCGGATGAGGCAGGCAGGGAGAGTGCTAGCTGACCCCTGAGTGTCCGGATGACAGGACCCGTTGCTCTCCAGGCCATTGTTCCTGCTTGCCCTGTCTCCATGGCAGGGGCAGGCACAGTTCTAGGCTCACTGTAGGGTGCTGAGAAGCTGCAGCTCACTGCCAGCCATTATTGCAAACCTCCTTTGTGCTCTTGGTCCCCAGGAATCTGTCTGCTGTCTTTCTGAGATTCTTAAACAGGTTCTCAAATCCCACCCCCAGGGATTCCTGCCTCTCTTTTGTTGGTCACAAAGAGCCCTACTTTTCTAATAAGCTGCTAAGGAGCTGTCAATTACAGATGCAAATGAAGAGGCCGGAAACCATTACTGGCCCAGAAATGAATTGAAGGAACAGCTTCCCTTCAGGCTCCTCGGCTGGCCCATGCCCTGCCCTGGGAGAGCTGGACCAGGGGCAGGACAAGGGGGCTGCCTGCCCAGGCCCCACGGCCAACAGCACATCCACGTTGGGCTTCCTTCTTCCCATGTGACACCTTCTGCTCTGGGAGCTGCTGCTCAGAATCAGGTCAGAACTGCAAGGGATTGTCCATATATATTCTATATACTTTATTGCATGCATGAAATAGTTTATATATACATAATAAAAAATAAATTAGCAGCTATTGGATATATGTAGTAGACGTCTTTTCTTCTTCTAAAAAAATTCTTATTGTTAAGCTTTCTTTTCTTTTACGTGGCCATATGTGTGTCTCCCACAAAAATCTAGGGGAATAGTTGCTCAATACACTTTCACTTAAATTAATAGAGAAAAAAAGAGAATATACGATCCCAAAGTGTTGGTCAATTGGGGATGGGAGTTAGTCCTGAGGCAGCTTATCTTCCTGGGCCTCAACTCCTCACACTCTCTCCCCAGCCAAGCCCCCTTTTCTGGTCCCCAGAGGCCACCTGTTTTTTGTATTCTAAAAAATGAGAAATACTTCAGTGAAATATTTGACCAGGGCACGATAGAAGTAAAGATTAGGAGTGTGGGTTTTGGTATCAGTCTGCTTGGGTTCAAATACTGTCTCCCCCTTCTATTTAGTAAAGTAACGCAACCTCTTGGTTCTTAGGTCTCCTTATTTGTAATATGCAGACAATTATAGCTTCCTTGGCTAGAAATTTGTAAGCATGAAATGACTGTGCATGCAAAGGTTTAATTGTCTAGTGCACAGTAAGCCCTCATTGAAGGTCACAGGATTCTGCCACTTCACAATGAGCAAATGTGTGGCCTGACTCAACCCTCATGATGATCTGGTGTAGGGAGGCCATTGTGTCAGTGAAGAAACTGAGGCTCAGAGAAATTAGCCCAATTTCTAATTGGCTGCTGAACAGAGGTGGGAATCAAGCCTTCATCCCGGGAGTCTAGAATCCTGTTCTTTCCATTACTGGAGCTGACTGCTAAACCTCACTGTGTTGCCTCTCCCAAGGGATTTACATTTTAATGGCGGCCAGAGGTCCTTTGTTAATGCACAGAACTATGAATATCTAATTGTCAAATCTTAAAATACCACCTATGCAGATGGGTGGAAGTAGGTAGTGGGAGGTAGTGAGTTGGGGAAGGGGGGAGGGTTTTCTGGGAGAGAAGAGCAGGGAGGGAAAGAGAAAAAATTTGCTGCTTCTGAAATCATGGCGCACAGGCATAAACTCTTCATGCTCTAAACTGACTTAGAAGGATGAAATCTCAACCAGAATAAGAGGGGGCTAAGGAGGTGGGTCTTGAGGCCTGCAGGGTTCCAGGAAAAGAACTGTTGCACTCGGGTCTTTGGAATTTGGAGAAGCTTTAGACGCTCTGCAGGTCTAGCGGGGAGCTCAAGAGGAGATTCAAAGCTGGAGCAGACATCTACTGAGGAGGACGGAAGAATCTGCCAGAAGGCTGAAGGATGATTCAGTGAGAATCATTAGCGGCAGACACCCCTGGCCAAATGCAAGAGGAAATGGGTTTAAATAATTGCAAAGGGAAATCTTGTTAGACAGGGCATTGAGAAGCCCTAGGCTAGCACTGGCTTCAGACAAAGCCCGACTCAGAGGCTCGAATGATGTCATCAAGTCTCATTTCATCTCCATCTCTCAGATCTGCCCTCCAGAGCTTCGTTCTGGAATAAAATCATCATTGCTATGAGTAGTCCCCGTGATAACAGAGGCGCACCCCTGCATGTTTCACTCAAGCGTTGATCAGGAAACCAGAAGCTGCTTTAGGCATATGGAGGAACAATGAATTTAATACAGGGAGTAAAACCTATCCAACCATTGGATGGACTGGGGAGCACAGGCCAGGAAGGCAGCTGCTAACCTCCGGGAAATCTAGAATGCAGGACTCTGAGGATGGCAGCCACTAGTAGTCTCAGGTGACTGTAGTACCAAATAAGTGACTTACAAGGGAATGCCTGGAAGCCCACAAAACTCCACTCAGCTGGAGGACAAATGGCTGCTGCTTCTCTTCCACCTGCCACATCTTGTGCGAGTGCCTCTCCTTGGTGGATTCTTGTACAGACCAGGCTGGCAAGGGAGTCTGGAAACGATAATTTCCTGATTTTCAGTCCTATGTACCAGGAAAGAGCTGAGGAGGTGGGGACAATACTGAGGGTCAGCAAATAGCCCCTCTCTCAATAATTCTCTTGCAAAGAGTTGATTGTATTTCATTAGCTCTGGTTAGATTGGTGACTATCCCGAACAAAGTACTGGGCCTGGATCTGCCATGTTCTAAGAGTCCACCTGAGTCATAAGACCTCCTGAAGCTGGGAGTTGAGTCAATTCCACTCAGAGCACATGGACTGAGAGTGGAGAAGGGTGTCTCTTGAAGGGAAATTTGGGGTATTGTTACTAAAAGAAGAGGGAACTTATGCTCAGGAACCAGAAAAACAGTCATTGCAAATTCTGTCTTGGACAAAAGATTCAAAAATGAACTTTGGAGCCAAATGGCTACTGATTCAAATACTTGCGTGATTTGGGCAAATGTCTTAAACATCTCGGCACTTCATTTTCCTCCTGAGAGTAATAAGATGATGCTATCTGGTTAACAAGATTGGTATGAGATTCATGAGTAATAAGCGCCTACGCTACCACCTGGTACAGAATGTATGCACAAGAGTGTTAGCATGTTTTCTTACTCTCCCTTCCCTTTATGTATTGATTGATTCTGTAAATATTAGTTGGGAACTTACCATGAATATTAGCACCATGCTAGATGCTGGGAATCAGAGATGAATATGACACAGTTTCTCAGTCTAGGGGGTAAGATCATAATAAATAAATACAAAAAAAAAGTATGTTAAGTGGTATAATTCATTATCACCCAGGGTCTCTTTTCTGATGTATAAATGCAATGAGATGTCACAAATGTCATAAACATCATAAATGACATTTCACTATATAATTAACGTTACCGTTACATATAGTCAGGGCTATTTTGGGAAACCCAGCGTTCTCAGTTGCTGTCATTCTCTGTCTGCTATTGTTGCTTTACCCCCTCCCTGTCCCTACTTGGACCAGAGCTGCCTACAGGCAGCCAACTAGATGGCTCAGTTCATTGCTGCCCCTTCTTCTCCCCCACAGCTTGGTGATCTGCTCCACAAGTAAGAAAGGATGGTCTGGGGGTTCCCAGAAAATCAGAAAACCATCCAGAGTAACTCCCATCACCCTTCTCTGCTTAGTTCCTTCTACCTTGGTTTGGACTGTGCCTGGCTCACCAGGGGCAGGTGGGGTATGGGGCCAGGGAGGTTGCTGGTCTTGGGGCTTCTCGGCAAGAAGCTTTCTAAGACCTGAGGGAAGCATACTCTGGCATTCTATGCAACTCAGCCCGTGAGGGGTTTAACTCCCAAGGAAAAGGTTACAGGAGGCTCTGGCTGACCTATCTCTTCACTTAACAATGGCAAAGATTCTTCTCTGCAGTAACCTTTGGTCTAATTGCACTCGGTATCATTCAGCTGGACTCACGATTCTTTGCAGCGTAGGAAAACGACAAGAAACTGAAGGGCCGTGAAAGTTCAGCCGTTGGCTTTGTGGCTTTTTGCCTCAAATGCCACCCAGGCCCCTGCAGTAGGAGCATGCAACCATGGCTCCGAAGTCTAAATGCCCTGACTGTGGGAGTACCAGGGGGTCAGAGCTTGGCAAGAAGGAGAGAAAGATGGAAGAGAGCAGGGGGACCCCCTGAGGATGTGGTTCCGGTGCCAGCTGCCACAAAGGAGGTATTGAGAAGGGCATCAGAACCTGAACAGCAATCAGGCTGTGTCCACGTGTTGGGGTGCCTTCACCCGAGGGGTTGACTGTGGGGAAGTCAGAGAGTGAAGAACGTGGGGCAGGTCCTTATAAGAGGAAGCAAAACGGAGGGAGAGATGGCAAATGCCCAGCTGCCTCATGAGTATTAGTCTGAAAATAGCAAGACAGGCAGATGGCAGGGTCCTTATCACATCATCGTGGGAAACCGACTGAGCTGAGAGACATCCCAGGGAGAACAGAAGAGCCAGTCCCTACATTCAGCTTGCGCTCCAGTGTGGGGCCTGCCCCTGCCTCCACTCGTCTTTCACTGCTGTCACGGTAACCTTTGTAAAACATAAGCAGAACCATGTCACCTTCCCCCACATCCTTCAACAAGTCTCAGAGGCCTACAGAATAAATTCAAACTCTTTGTGTTTGGTTGTTAAGCTCATCTAGGAATTGGGCTCAATCTACCTTTCAGGTCTCAGCTCCTGTAACATCCCTCTGCACACCTTGAGCTCCGCCCAGCCCGCTTACTTCTCCATTTTCTTAGTGCACCAGCACTGTCATGCCCATCCTCCTTGGCTCATGTGAGCTTCTCTCTATCCGATTGTCTTCTCTTCTTCACCCATCAACATTTTACTTATGTTCCAAGCATGAGATGAAGCCATCCCTCATCTCAGGTGAGAATTTCTGGCTTCTTGATCCTCCTGACTTTAACTCTAGCTAGAGACACACCCACTTCTATGAGGTTGCAAGCTGTTGGAGTCAAGAAGCGTGTGAAAGTCATTTGGTACTATCCACAGTGCCTAGTTCAGTGCCAGTCCTATAGCAAGTGGCCAGTGGATGGTGAATAAAGGAACGAGAAGCCCTCATTTGAGGTGAGCAGTAATGAACCACAGATATTGTTCTTCCAGGAAGGGCAGGGTAGCAGAGAAGCAGCGGGGAGCACGTGTCTCTTTTCCGTTACTATCATTATTCATTTGCTGGGCTGAGCTCAGCAGCCCTGCCACAGAGGGATAGAGTTTGAGGCCTGGAGGCCTGTTCCAAATGGGTCCAGCTATTCTTGGGAGCTTTTGTGTAATAAAGAGAGTCCCCTGACTGGCCCTCTGCCCTTTCCCCAGGCCTCCTGAAGGCTAAGTTATCAGCTCGTACATGGCTCATGAACTCCTTCGCTGGAGGAAGAAGAAAAAGCACGCGAGAGGGATGATAATAATAGCTTACAGATCGTTTACAATGTGCCAGGCACTCTGCTAAGCACCTTGGGTACACTCTCCCATTTACTCCTTAACCACACCCTTGTTGACTTAGGAATGATAAGAATCCGAGGCTCAGAATACTTAAGGCACTTGCCTAAGACCACACAGCAAGTCACTGGGGGAGCTAGAATCTGGACTCATATCTGTCTGACTCCGGAAGTCCTTGTTCTCATTGCCTGCATTTTACAGTCTCAGGGTGGCACAGTGCACCTGTAGCTCGGCCTGCTCCTCAGGAGGACCTCTGTCACCCAGAAGTTGGTCCCAGTTGGTTTGTGAGGGCTGCTCTCATCCCTTGGGTATCAGATATATATGTGTGTGTGTCTGTGTGTGTGTGTGTGTGAGAGAGAGAGAGAGAGAGAGAGAAAGGATTTCTTCTACTTATTCTGCCGCGTGTTCTGTTGGGGGCAGCCTGTGTGACAGAAACACGGCATGCCAATATAGAATGCCTTTATGGCACCACTGATGACAGGGGCTGGAATGTCTCTAGCTGGAGATGAAGTCAGGAGAGATGGATTTGGGCTCAGCTCAGCCCCCTTGTCTGTGGGAGCAGGATGGGCAGAGCGCGGGGGCTGTGTCTCCTGTTCCTGGACGGGGCTGCTCTTCAGGTTGTGAACGGCCGTGTGTGGGAGCCTCTGCCTGCCTCCTTCTAAGAAAACACTAATGTGATAACAAAGCACATTCTAATCACCACATCTAATTACAAAAAAAGAGTAAATCACCAAACAAAATTAGTTTTCAGAGTCTTAATTATCACCAGAAAGTGTAATTAATAAGCGAAAAAGGAAATGACCGAGGGAGTCCTGTCGCCCTCAAAGATGCGCTTCCCTCCTTAGTACACATCGACTCGGGGCATGGGAGGGAGCGGGTGGAGGGGCTGTGCCTCACCAACACTCGGAGCCCCAGCGGGCATCACACATTTCCTAAGGCGCCACACATTCTCAGAAGTTTGTGTGCCTTTCAAACTTGGTTTGCAATGTTTCTAGGTCATTCCTTTCGGGCCCCTTTCTTTCCCAGGCCTCGAGGCCAGAGAAAGGCAGCAGAATTAGAATAAATAGACGGACCCTCCTTCCCTCTTTTCTCCCCCACTGTAACAGGCTCTGGGCCAGAAACTCTCAAACCAATTGATGATAACAAGCTCAAGTTCAATGCCATTGGCTCTCTGGTGAGACCTTCCTGGCTTTTCTTGTCTCTACTTCTCTGCTTGTATTTCTGTATTTATTCATTCATTTTAATAGTAGCATCATATAAATAAAACACCATTACAAAAATGTCGTGGAAAGTTCAAAACTATTCATTATCCATTTCGTACAGATTAAAATTGCCATCAAGGCTGTTTGGATTTGACTTGCGTTCCTTTCCTTCTAATGAGCCGGATAGAGAAGGCAAAAGATGCTAATTCATCCTTACATCTCTATCATATCTCGGCTTTTACTATATAAAGCATCAAGGTCGCATTCTGGGGAAATGTCTTTTTACCAAAGGTGCTATAATAATAATGAAGAAGCAATTTGTTTCAGCAAACTGCCTGCAGTAATGAGGCTTAATTATAACCATGTTATTAATACCGCTGCTTAAGGTAATTCACTTCTGAGCGGGGTGCAGAACAGTAAACTATAATTTAAACAAGAATCGAGACCTAATTTAAATCATCGGATCTACTGCGGAAAAAGGCAAACAGAACGACTGTAATCCGCACGTGATTTAGAGCTCCCCTCGGTGCCATTTCCGGGAGACCGAGGTGACTGTAAGAGGGCCAGGGCACCTGGGATCTGGGGCTCCGTCCTCCTGTCACCTTCCAGGAGGCTTTGTAGGTGACACAGCTGTGGGGATCTGCATCCAGGGGCCTGCTGCCTCTTCACCCTCTTCCCCAAGCAGGCAGGGAGGCCGGGAGGTCTCATCACCTCAAGGACGTCTCCAATGTGCTCTTGAACCCGTCTTAGTTCTCTCCCTGCTAACTTGTTATGAAAACGTGAAGTTTCGTGCTGGAAGTGACCTTGTCATCTGGCTCTCACCCTTTACAGATGACCATACACAGGCCCAGAAAGGGAAAGAACAATCGTATGTCCTCACCCAAGAACACACAGTTGGCTGCCAGGTATGAACTGAGATCTTTTGCCTCTTGCTCCAGTGTCCTTGGTTTCAATGCCCCATGCTCGTCTCACATGGTACCCCAGACATCTAACCGAGTGATTCCCAGACCTGGCTGTTCAGCCGACTCTCCTGAGATGCTAGTTAGAAAATACAAGTTCATTAGCACTGCCCCACCACCTAACTTCTGACTTTTAGTCTGGCTTTGTGCCAGGGATCCATCATGTATTTATCAAGAACCTTGGTTGTTCCAATGCAGGTGGTTTAACGGACCAAGCGTGTAGTTCATTCATCTGCTCAGCAGCACAGTACCTTTAAAATACACAAGAAGTGGTGTGTGTGTGTGTTTTCTTGATTACCTCCTCTGAGTTACATTTATTCATTCATCTATTCAACATTTATAGGGCACCAATTATGTGCAAGCCACAGCTTACGCACATCAGCTCTTCCTAGTCAACTATGCTTTAATCCCCACTGCCGTATTTTCAGTGAATTTTCCTCCTTTTAATGCAGGACTATACTTTACTTTCCATGTTACTTTACTGAAAACAAGCAGGAAACTGAGAACAGACTTGAGTGTGTGGTAAATATTATAAGAGACCATGTCTAACCCCACATTTTATACCAGTGCTCTGTGGATGTTAGAGACCACCAGGGTAAAGCGCTGGCTGTCTGTTTTTACCAATGCTAGCTAACTGAGTAAGACTAGAGAACTCCTGGCTGTCAAGGCTAAGTTAATGAGGCAGTTAGGAATGCTCCATAACTGGGAATTTACAAAGGCAGGAGAGATTTCTGAATCAGAGCAATGAAGACACTATTTCCAGCCCTGACTCCATGATAAATCACAGGGGCCTCTGCACCCAGTGAGTGCTCTTTGACTGACCCCCAATTCCTGCCTGTCCATCCTCCATCCAACCAGCCAATCAGCCAATCTCTCCCATTGTCCTAACTGGATGCAGCGGGGTAGGGTAGGGAGGGAATCCAGTGGCCCGAAACCCAGAGCTCACCAAGGGAGACTCACATACCTTTTCAGAGTGATGTCTGCTTGAGGAGTATGGAGTCCCTCATGTTCCTTGCCCTCCCCTCCCCCAAGCCCCATGCACAGAGGCCGGGCCAAAGCAAATTAAATGTAGAACTGATTGGATTCAAACCCAGAACTCTCTCCTGAGGGAATGCTCCCTAGCACCCTTTCTCCTAAATTCTGGAGAACTTTTCCAAAAGCGTGGCTATTTTCTGAAATGTAAAGTGGGATTTCAAATGGCTCAAAAGACAATAGAGGGGCCAGCCCAGTGGCATGCTGCTTAAGTTTGTGCGCTCCACTTCAGCAGCCTGGGGTTCACGGGTTTGGATCCCAGGCGTGGACCTACACACCACTCATCAAGCTATGCTGTGGCAGCATGCCACATAGAAAATAAAGAAAGATTGGCACAGATGTTAGCTTAGCGGCAATCTTCCTCAAGCAAAAAGAGGACAATTGGCAGCAGATGTCAGCTCAAGGCCAATCATCCTCACCAAAAAAAAGAAAAAAAAGACAATAGAAATCCTTCTTTATTGAAGGGAGGTGAAGGCCTTACTTTGTCCTAAGGTCAGCCAACCGCCTGCTCAGGCCTGCCTCACTTTACCTATGGCATCGCGCACACACATTTCCTGTCTCTGCATCTCCTGAAGAAGCCTGCAGTTCTTTCCCTCTGCCTCCTCTGCTTTCTTTTTCTCTCATCTTTGTTCTTTTCCAAAAGAACTCTCCCTCCTGGGTTTCCTCACTGGCACAGGAGCTCTGCAAAAGCCAAATGACACCAAATGATGTCTCCAGCTGGTGGTAATGATCGGGCTCTGGCTGAACTGCAATCACAATGCTCAGAGCTGAAGACAGAACTCAGCTGTCCTGGGCGGGATGCTCGCTTTCCCTCTGTGTCTCTGTCTCTCTCTCCATCTTTCCCTCTACCTGTCTGTCTGTCTGTTTCTTTTACACACACATCCGCATACTGCATCCCACACATTTCTATTCATACACATGTCCGTGCACATATAATGTACACATGCAAATTCACATACACGGTGTAAACGCACAGACATGGATGCTGGTTTGTGTGTGCAAAGACATATCCCCGTGTGGATACAGATGCAGACACAGCTTCATTTAGCAACAACCCTCCCTCTCCCCTTAATTAACCCCGCCTTCTTTCCCAGAGTGCTGGATTCACCCGTTAGGGGGCCAGGTATCTGGAAAACTAGTGCATTTCAATCCCGGAGACACTGCGAACCCGTCCAAACGTCTGGAGACTAGCTGACGGCAATAGAGGTGGGGGAGGAGAAGGAAGTTGTGTCTGGAGCATTTTCTTTGAAGGGGGCAAATCAAACCCCTCCCCCCGTGTTCCATTTCTCTGCAGCCTCCTGCAGCTTGTTTCATTCCATATTGTGTGAGCTCTGAGGGGCTGTCCAATTTGAGGAACAATAACTATAAAGTCATTTGCAGGGCCCTGCTGTGGCACCGTGTCTGAGTGGCCTGGCTGCGTACTGCACTGACTCCGAGGAACTGACCCTCACTACGGGCCTTGCAAACGGTTCCCCTCCACTATCACGGGGCCCCTGGCCCCCAACCCACGTTCCTTGAATCCTCAGCGTGAACCCTTCAGTTGTGGCTCTGGGACTTCAGAGAAAGACTAGGGTGGGCTCATCCTGGGCAAGGAACGGAGAGGTCTAGGTGGCAGGCAATGACCCCAGAGAATGTTTGGGAGTAGCGGGCCCCCCTGAGGCAGATGAAGGAAGGTACCTGGAGAAATCTTTCTCCTCTCTTAGTATGGCATGTAGCTCGAGTCTGGAGGCTGAACGCCCTACAAAAACCTATGACTTATTGGGGCCGGCCCAGTGGTGCAGCGGTTAAGTTCACACGTTCCGCTTCTCGGCGGCCCGGGGTTCGCTGGTTCGGATCCCGGGTGCGGACATGGCACTGCTTGGCAGCCATGCTGTGGTAGGCGTCCCACGTATAAACTAGAGGAAGATGGGCACAGATGTTAGCTCAGAGCCAGGCTTCCTCAGCAAAAAGAGGAGGACTGGCAGTAGTTAGCTGAGGGCTAATCTTCCTCCAAAAAAAAAAACAACCTATGACTTATTGCCAGGAGCTTCAGGGCTGCATTTAAAAAAACCCGGCTATTGGAACCCCTTTACAAAAGTAATTCTGAATAGATGTCCCCTTCACAGGTCAATTGGCCCATCACCCAGTCTTATGAGAGAATTCTCCCTTCCTCAGACGAGAGCTCCTAGGAGGGTCTCTGCTCCTTGAAAGTACCACTCAGCCTCCCTCTGTCACTATTCCAATGATAGAAATCTCTTTCATTTTATACTTTTCAAAGCACTTTCACATCCATTAGCCCATTAATTGATTCCTTCATTGTACACATTTATTGAACACATGAGGCACTTCAAATCTTTTTAGAGTAAGCAGGATCTCGATAAACATATGCATACATAGTGAGTAGCCACAAAGTGCAAGTTGCTCTGATGGGCACCATGGGGAGTGAGGAGGATTCTGCACAGACAAAGGAGGGGCGGCCTTCAAAGAGAACCCCCCTCCCAACGCTCTGTAAACCAGACAGCAAACCCATTATGCCAGTTTTGCAAATGTGTAAACTGAGGGCTGGTGAGGTTCGAAGACTTGCTTATGGTCATGAAATTGCTTAGAGGCGGATCCTGACGCACCTCCTGATTAGAATTGAATGAGCCCTCCCATTCCGTTTTCTGCAATGCTGCTTTCCAGAAAGTTCTTCCTGTGGTCAGATCTCCCCTTTCCTTCTTCTTTTCTTGGCATCTCTGGAATAAGCTGTCTCAAAGGAAAAATAGTCACATTGCAATTCTTTCTGGACCCACATATATATTGCTTCAGGGACAAGAAGAAAAAAATTTTGTCTTCTCTATTTCCATAAGAAGGTCAGCGAGACTGAGCAGTTGTTTGCATTTCATATGCAGCCTCTCCAAGGACTTTCATTTTCTCCAGCAGAGCCCTAGGGTGGGCCAGGCGGGCCGGCTGGGCGCAGCATCTACCGTACACAGCATTGAGGACAGCGTCTTCCTCCATCCCAGCCTTTCCTCACAGATCGAGAATATGAAGGAGGTCGCCCTCTCAGAAGGTTGGCATTGCTGCCCTCCCATAATCTTGCCTCTGTCTCTGTTCTAAGGAAAGACGTGTGTGTGTGTGTGTGTGTGTGTGTTTTCAAGGGATACGTGACACAGCTTCAAGGTTGAAGGAGGAAGTAATGTAGCTGTTTTCCTCTCTGTACATGTCATCTTGTCAAAAATTCTGAGCCTCTTCAAGCCCCAGGACCTCCTCAAGTAAGGTCACAGTGTCAACCCACGAGCAGCGGGAACAGCCGCAGGAATGACAATGGAGCTGCCTGGACAGCTTCATGGGGCTCTGGCCTCCAGTGCCCTTGCTGCCGGCCTGTGCACAGGATGCCTGGCTCTCAGGAGAGCTGCTCTGGGGCAGGCGGGGCACCTCTGGAGCAACGCCTGTCACCTGCTTGCTCAGGTCATAGGGACAGAATGGCCCAGCCTCCTGTCCCTCTGGAGCAAAGGGCAAGTTCTTGGTTGCAAGCAGGCAAAACTGGCTCTGAGTAAGAGAAAGAGGGCTCTTTGGGGAGGATATCAGGGGCCTGCTAAATGTTTGGAAGGCTGCCTGACTAGGCTGAGAAATGGTCAAGCACTAGGCGGTCCTGGAGAGCAGGAGGCAGAGAGGACAACAATTGCTTTTAAGCAGATGTCTGGCCAGGACATCACCCTGCTGATGCATGGGGCGGCCACGGCCTCTGGCAGCCACACTGTATGGCCACTGTCACTGGACACCTCTTCCCTGCGACCCCCTCTCCAGGGCCAAGGGTCCTGTAGCTCCACTGTCTGTGCCTTACCCACCCCAGAGCTGGGGACCCAGGTGGGAGCAGGTGACTGGGTGGGCCCAGGCCACATCCCAGGGGTGGGGAGTGGGCGAGTCTGGGTCTGTCTTTTTGTTGTGGGACATGGGACAGAGAGACGGAAGACATACGTCCATGAGAGAGATGCTGAAGATCTGGCACTTCTTTGTGGGAGAATTAAGTGGAGGAACGAGACTGAAAGAGGCTTAATAACTCTTTTTAAATAACTGAAAGGTTTTCCTTGCTCTCAGAGCATGATGGACAGATGGCAAATGGAGAATGAAGTGGGCCTGAAGCACTGCAGGCGAGTGGGGATTAGACGTGGGAAGGGGTTTCCTGGCAGCGAGGGGGCTTCTGGGCCCTGGGGTGGATGACTATAGGGTGCTGGGTCCTTGCCATGGGGAGTAAGGGAGATCCCTCAGGCTTTCTCTTTCCCTCCTGCCTCGCCCCCCACCCCTTGGAGGCCTGTTTGCTCTCTCACAGGGTCTAGGGCAGCATCCTTTCCTGGAGATACATGGAGGGGCTTGATGACGGAGGGCAGGTGGGCAGTGGCTGAAGGATGGGGTTCTTTATTTCTGAGAAAGTGAAAGAAGATACTATTAGGACTTTCACCTTTAGCCCCAAGAAAAACGAGACCAGGAGGAAGCTCCCAGCTTGGAAAGACAGCATTCTCTAAGCCAGAAAACACAAATGCCGTCCCACCTGGGGGATCCCAAGGGCATCCCAGAGTGTCTCAAGCCATCTAGGAAAGAGGCATGCCCAAGGGCCCACTCTTGCCCAGAATATGCACGCTCAGTTTCCTGTCCCTTTAAAGCACTCCCCGCCTGCCACCATGGCCCACATGGAAATGGGCCAGCCCAGCAGCTCTCAGAGGAGCCGAGCAATAAATGATGAGCATCTCCCCTGAACTCATCTCCCCATGCCCGGTGTTTAAAGTGAATTGAAACGAATATCTGATAAATGAATAAACCTGTAAATGGAATCAAAAACCTTATGAACCTGAAGGAGAAATAGGAGTCCCAGGTCTGTTAAGTCTAAATTGAATAAATCTGATCAACTCCCTGACAATTTCTGCCAACGCTCCTGAAGAAGAGGGAGAGGAGGGGTGAGCAGAGACGGGGCAGAGGAGGGGGACAGTGAGGGAGGGAGGGCGAGGCAGGAATCGCTGCAGTAATTAAGCTATCACCCTGAGCCAACAGAGAAGGCCCAGGCGGCCCCCAGCTTCACTCAGTTTGACTGAATAAGTAGATGACATTAGGAGGCACTTGCAAGACTGGCTGCTCCTATGTGTCTGCCCCAGAGGACACCTTTGGAGAACAATTAGAAATTTGTACAAAGCGGGGCCAAAGTCCCACTTTGGACCTTTTTCGGGGAGGGACTGTGGAAGAATGGCAGCCTGTAACTTAGCTACTAGGCCTAGGTGAGATTAGCTACTGGGGGTGGGAGTCCTCTGTGCGTGGGAGGTGGTGGGGTAGCAGGTATTGGAGGTAGGGAAGTCACATTCAGAACGAGCTCAGAACAGAGATGGGGCCAGACAACTCCTCCCTTGCTCTCCATTGACCTCTACCACTTTCTACCGATTGTGTTGGGCAAATTACTTTCTGTAGTGGTTTTAAAACATGGCTACAAAATTCGTTAACACTCATCCCAGTGAAGGTGGTGGTGGTGGTGGTAGTGGTGGTTGGGGGGTGGAGAGGGTTTATGTTCTCTCTTCTTGAGTATACGTGGGTTTGTGACTGTGTAGACCAATACAGAGTGGTGGCATTGATGCTGTGTGACTTTCAAGGCCCTGTTGGAAAAGGTCATGCAGCTTCTGCCTGATTCTCTTGGGATACTCTCTCTCGGGGAAGCCAGGCGCTATGTAGGAAATTCAGTTAGCCCGAGATTGCCATGCTGGAGAAGTGGTCCAGGCCACAGTCCAGCCGAGCTCCCAGCTGACAGCCAGCATTGATGCCTGGCTGTGCCAATGAACTCTGTTGTCCATCCAACCTAGTGGAGCCTTGGATGCCTGCAAGCCTAGCGCACATCTGACAACAACGGCCCCCACCCCAAGACCTTCCCAAACTCCTGACCTGCAAAATTATGAGCCCAGAAAATGGTTTTATAAGCTGCTACATTCTGGAACAATTTCTTAATAATAACCAAAACACTTCTCCTCTTCAGTCTCAATTTTCTTCTTTAAAATAAAGGGATAGACTTGACAATTTTTAAATCTATATTTTGCAAATTATAAGTAGTAGATGAACATGGTATTTTTCAAAAGAGTTCAAACAGCACGAAAAGATAAAAACAGAAATTAAGCAATTTCCTTCCCTACTCTTGAGTTCTTCCCACTACTGGGAGGTAACTACAGATCCTTTCAGAAATGTTTTATGTGATTGCAACATATACAATTTATACCTTTGAAAGCTACACACAGAGTTATAACATACATAATGTTTTGTAATTTGCTTTTGTCATTTACTAATACAGATTGGAGATATTTCCATATCAATGTATACACACACTTACCTCATTCTTTTTATGGCTGCATAGTATTCCATGGCATGGCTGACAATTTGTTTCCCCAGTCCCTATTGTTGAATGAGTTGTTTCTAGGTTGGTTGGTTGGTTGGCTTTTGCTATTGTAGTACTGCAACAAACATTCTTTTACACTTATTTATGCCTCCTTATACAAGTGTATTTGTAGGTTAAATTCCTAGAACTAGAATTCCTGGGTCAATGGATATATGCATTTAAAACCTGATAGTTATTGTCGAAGTTGACTTCTAAAGAGGTGGCCCAAATTCATATCCCACCAAAGAGAGGGCTAGTTTCTTGCTGTCCTCATGATCTTGCAAGTTTTGCCAATCTTCTAGAAGAAAAATGGTGTCCTGTTTTTAAGTTTTCATGCCTTTAATTGTGAGGTTGAAAATTTTTTATACGTGTATCGATGATTTTTAATTCTTTTTTTTCCTTTGAACAGCTTATTTATACACTTTGCCAATTCTATAGGTTTTTCATCTTTTTCTTTAAATGGATTTGTAAGAGCTTTTCTTACATAAACTTTTTGCTATTGTACGTTGCAAGGATTTTTCCTACTAAACTTAATTGTTTTTTGACCTTATTAAAGGTGTTTTTGTGTATAGACAATTTTATTTTTTATGACATTAAATTTATCAATCTTTTGAAGAAATAGCTTTTGAGATGCATTGTGTTTTCAAAGGTCTTCCCTACTCCAGGATCATAAAATAAAATCATAAAATAAATTATGCATATTTTCTTCCAGATATCATATTTTACATTAAAATATTGATCTATTTGGATTTTATTTTTGGTATAAGGAGTAAGATAGGGATTCAATTTTACTGTTTATAAATAGTTAGACTAGTGCTGTCCAATAGAAATACATTGCAAGCTACATATGTAATTTAAAACATTCTACTACCTATATTTAAAAATGTAAAAAGAAACAGGTGGAAGAAATCATAATAAGGTATATTATTTAACCCACCATATACAAAATATGATTTCAACATATAACCTATATAAATATTATAAATGAGTTATTTTACATTTCTTTTTTCATGCCAAGTCTTCAAAATCCAGTTTATATTTCGGGCTAGCCACATTTCAAGTACACAACAACCAGGTGTGGCTAGTGGCTACCATATTGGACAGCACAGGGTTAAACGATAACCCCAAAAACATTTGCCAAGCCCTCTTCCCTCTCTTGATTTGAAATGCCACCTCTATCAGACGCTACATTATTTTGTGTATTTAGGCCTGTTTTTGATCTCTGTTCTTTTCCATGGAAATGTATCTCCCTTCTCAACCCAGTAATAGGCTATTTTGATTACGAGAGCTTTAAAATATTTTTAATACCTTGTGGAACACTTCTTCCACCTTATTCTTTTTGCTTAGAGTTTTTCTGGCTCTTCCAGTTTAGTTCTTTCTCTAGATCGGCATTAATATCTAATATTAGATATTATCTAATACTATAATTATACTATGCTATAATATATACTATATATTATATTACTATAGTATAGTATATTACTATACTATACTATACTATAATACAATTATACTATGTTATAGATACTATCTGTACTCTATTACACTATACTACGGATAATATAATATTGATCCTACATAATATTTAATATAAGATAGACATTAATATCTAATAGTATATTATTTTGAATAGCAAACAAGCTATATTGTTGGTAATGACTGGGGTCATAATGGATTCTGGGCCAGAAAGTGGACTTCTAAGGGCCCATCCTCTGTAAATTTCACTGACTCCACTTTGCTGCCCACAGAAGGAAAGCAGGGGCTGGTGGTGGCCACATCCTCTGACCAGTGTGGTGGGCTCATTTGTGCTGTGTTTGGAACATGTGTCCCCACCAACTGGGTGACCTCCCAGCTGGCAGAGGAGCCCGTGTGTGTGGCGTTAAGATGCATGGTTAGGAAATCTTCAGTGGCAATAGTTTAGAAAGTCCTCCACACTAGAATTGCTGGGGAGGCTGGCTGGGAGGAGGAACCGTCCTTGTTCCCTGGGGATGAGTGTCTTGAAGATAAGTAAGAGGAGAGTTGGAGTGGGAAGAAAGGAGGAATGAAGGGCTAAGATGAGAGGAAAAGGGATGGGCAGGGGGAAGCAAGGAGAAGAGAAGGAGAGGGGAGGGTAGAGGAAGAAAGAAGGGAAGGTGAGGGAAGAGAGGAAGAGGGGCGCAGAAGAAGGTTTTTAACAGGACAGAGGAGGCTGACAGAGATCGGGGGAAGGGGGGTGTTGAATCTGAGGAGGAGAGAGATCTCTGCTGGAGAGGGAGAGACCAAGGCTCCAGCGAACCTGGTGGGGCAGGCTGGGGAGGCCTGGAGCATCTGGGACCTCTCATCACCAGACCTCTTGTCAAGGCAGCCTCATGACCATGGCGGACAGGAGTCTCCAAAGAGTAGACAGGAGGGCTCTGATCTACAGATGTAGGGGTGTCCCTGGAGACAGGGTTAAGGGTCTCTGGGGCAGCTTGGTCACCTGCCTGATTGCCAGAGTCCCATTGTGCCAGGAGCCCAGAGCAAAGGCTGACAAGCCCAACTTCCAACAGTGCCCGTGGTTGGAATGTAGCGAGTCTTCTTTCCCCTTGAGACTGGACTGTCCGGGGTGGGAGAGAAACAAGGAGGATGGATGGGTGAAGCTGCACTCACACGGAGGCAGAAGGGTGAGGGCTCATCAAAGACTCAGTCCCTGATACCACTCCATGTGACTGTCTTGTTGGTTAAAAGCAATGGGATGTCTCCAGGCTTCTTTCAAGAGAAGGGAATGGCCTCACCCTCAAACAGCCCTCTGGACTCTCAGGGTCGCCTCTCCTACTGGGATCCTCACACCAAACCGGGACATCCGGAAGGACAGGCAAGTTCTCTGCAGATTGCACCGAGGGAAGCTGAGGCCCGGAGGGACAATCCCACTCACCCACAGCCACCCAGCAGGCCAGCGGCAGGCCCAGAACAGAAACCTGGCCTCTCCCATCCTGTTTGAACGCCCTTGCCAGTTATTTTCTTGTTCCTTCTCTGTCTAGAGAAGCAGAAAGAAGAATGTCAGGCATTGACTCTGAGCCACTGGATTTTCAAGGAGTCACAGGGTCACACTGAGACGGAAACAAAAGGGAAAAAAACCCATCTTCACAGTTTCCAGGAGATGTGCAGCCTGTCTCCACAGACTGCTTGCTCCTCATCACAACTGCGACAAAATGCTATTTTCCTTTCAGTGGTGTGCACAGGTGCCAATCCAAATGAATATTATTCACACACTTCTGTCCAAACACTGTGAAGTCTTCAAAGGTTGATTAAACCTCTGACATTGTTGCTTTATTTCTCCTGCACTCCCCGCCAGGTGAAGACCTCCCTCCTGTGACCTCACCCCTCCTACTCCTCTGTCCTTCTCCATGCATCCCCCTTCCCACACGGAATTCAGGTGTCCCAGGAGAGGATGGTGTCTGGTCTCCTTGGGAGTGGGGAATGGCGGGGAGCCTGGCTTGGCTTTGTTTACTGAGGGATCAGGACGCAGGGTACAGTGAGGGCACCTTGTGTGTGATGGGGGCTGCTGGTGGGGGCACTGAAGGGTGGGGAAAGTGAGGGATTTGACTTTGATTACCCAGCAAAAAATCCATTTCCTGCTAGTAATGACTGGCTGGTGCATATTGGAAATCACAGCCTCCCTGCTCGGCTCTCCCCATGTCATTAGTCCCCAGTGGAGCGATGTCTCATTGGAAATCACACCTGGGGAAATGAGGCGCGATGTGCAGCTCGACAGACCTGCCTTCTCTTTGCAGCCTGACAGTGGCGACTTGGAGGTGCCCCGCACTGCCCAGGTTCCCTGGATAACCCACGAGATCCAGTAACACCGGATCGTTCTTCAGGTTTCCTTAATCTTACTTCTCTTCAGAGGTGGGGGGTGGGGAGGGGCGGGGCTCCAAGTCTTAAAACATCGCGGTACCACCTACAGCGCTTCACAGAGTGCCTGGTGCCCAGGAATGTTGGGCTATGAAGTCAGTGCAGGAGGGTGACAGCTTGAAAGAGCAAGGGGCCCTCCAAAGGCCATTCCCTTTTTTTGGAAACAGAATCCCATTTCCTCTGAGGAGCCACGCCTTTCCTATCCCAATCCAGAGGTTTGGGTGGGCTCCTCTCTGTACCTTCTACCCCACCTTCAGGGATGGACGTACCACCAAACATTGGCCAATCAACATTTGACTATAGCGATTTATCTAAGGATCAGTGTGGAAACCCAAGCGCAATGCTGGGATACTCATGGGAAAGAGGCGTTCTTTCTACCTAGAGCTGCCAAATTGATTACAGGTAAGACTGCGGCCACACTTGACTATCTTGACACCACATGGAACGACCCCACAGTGGCTAATAAAGACCCAAGAAAGTGGAGACACATATACAATCATCTGATTTACAGCAAATGCTCCACTCTAATTCAGTGGGGGGGAAGGATGTCCTTTTTAATAAATGGTGTGGGGTTAATTGGATATTCATGTAGAAAAAATGAACCTTGACCTCTGCCTCACGCCATTCACAAAAAATTAATGCACGAAGGATCATAGATCTAAATATGAAAGCTAAAACAATCACGTTTTCTTACAAAGGGGAATATATTCATGCCTCTGAGAGAGAATTTTCTTCAACAGGATATACACACCCACTCACACACACACATACAACTAAACATAAAGTACATGTTAAATCAGACTTTATTAAGGTTAAGAACTTCTATTCACAAAAAGATACTGTGAAGAGAGAGAAGAAGCAGGCCAAAGATGGAGACAAGATATTTGAAACTTATATATCAGAAACAGGACTACAATATTCAGAATATATAAAGAACTCCTACAAACCAGTAAGCAAACGACAGACAAACCAATTAAAAAATGCTAGTGGGGGTGTAAGTTGAGATAACTGCTCAGAAAACTATTCTGAAGTATCTATTAAGACAGCCTACATACTCTCTATTTTCTAGCAACTCCACTCTTGAGTATATATACCCAACAGAAATGAGTGCTTTTGTCCACCAAAAGATGTGTACAAAAATGCTCATAGCAGCTTTATTCATAGTAGACCAAACTGGAAACAATCTATGTGTTTATCAACAATAATTTGTGGTATATCCATATAATGGAATACTGCACAGCAATGAAAAAGAACAAACTCCTGTTACGCACAGCAAGAAGCATGAATTCCACGATCATAATCTTGACTGAGCCAAGTCAGCCACACAAGAACACCTACTGTGTGATTCAATTTACATGAAATCAAGATAGGAAAGACTAAGCTATGGTGATAGACGTCAGCTCAGTGGCTATTGTTAAGGGGTTATTGATTACAGTGGGGCAAAAGAAAGCCTTATGGGGTGCTGGAAATTCTATATCTTGATCTGGGTGGTGACTTTGTGTGTAGGAAATTACTGATGTGTGCACTTCAGTACCTTTACTGTATGTAAGTTATACTCCAATTTAAGACCAAGGATAGTGAAGAGAAGGAAGAGACTGAATCTTATGATATCATTTGAGCACCTAGACCCAGCCATGCCTGAAGCTAAACATTCCTGGGCCTCTTGGGAGCCAATTAATTCCCTTCTTTGGCTTGAGTCAGTTTGTGCTTGGTTTTCTCTCACTTACTACTAGAATTGTCCTCACCACTATCATCTGCCCGCTTCCAGGTCAGAGCATTCCTCCTTCAGCCTCAGCAGATGTGGGAAGTCCTACATGTAATGGGTTGCCAGGCAAGCAAGTTCCTCAATCTCTTTCTGGTTCTACTAGGAGTATGCCATGGGGCAGGAATCCAACATCTGTGTGCCTCAGTTTCTCACTGGTAAAATGAAGCTGATAATAGCACCTACCTCATACAGCAGGTCAGGTCCCTGTGTGGAGTCTCAAACACCTTCTGTTCTTCTTTCTGGTCCTCATTTAATTAATGTGTGTGACTCTAACTCCCATGGGGACAAGGATTGCTCACAACCATATTTCTAGTGTCGGCGCCACCCCTGGGGTTTGTAGAGTCCTAGGCAAATGTTCTTTGTGAGGCCTCTGTCTATATAATCAATTTGAGTCACACAAAATCAGTGTGTCAGCACCATTCTGGCAGGCCCATCATGTGGGACTCCATGAAAGAAATACTGCCACGGCTGGAGGGAGGGGTCTGTTCACCAGTGCCCACTCCTGGAAGAGATTCCATACATAGGTGAGTCTCCTCGGAGCATCTGGTCAACCCCATGTATGTGTGCGTGTCTGGGAGTCGGGTGGGGAGGTGGGCTGGAAGCTCAGGGGATGCTCTGAAGGGGAGAAATAGGGATGGAGCTCATGTAGGAGACAGGTTTCCCACCTGGACAGCATTGCCAGCTCCAGCAGCTACCAGGCACCATAGAGAGACTCAGAAAAGTCACAGGAAGACTCTCCAAAGCCCAGGGCCTTGGGGGACAGGCCCCTTTTGCGGGGGTCTCAGGTCAGGACTGCCCCATGGAGCATCTGGCACATCAGTAGTCCTCAATCCATGTCGTTTGAATAAATGAGTGAATGAAAGAGTTCATGAGGATTCTAAACACGTGGTGAGTGGTGAGTAGTGTGGGTGGTTGTATTATTGTCCCTGAGAGGAAGGAGCCCTCCTTGCTCCCATGCCCTGCAAAGCAAACAGTCGGGGAATGGGGTCTTGTGACTGTGGATGGAGTGGGTCAGCCTCTCACAGGGTCAGGCTTGGGAACAGTCCCATTGTGGTCCTGTCAGAGAGCACAGATTCCCAAGGAGGAACAAAGGGGCCTGGAAATCAGGCCAGGGAGGAAAATGTCCTTGGGGGTTATTTAGCGTTTGTTAATTGGTCACCTCGTTAGCTGCCCCTCTGCAGCCTGATTCTAGCAAGTGAGCTCCTAGCAGGGAGGGGGCCGCCCTGGCCAAACCCGGCTCCGCAGACTCGGTAATAAGGACGGAGCAATTACGGGGACTTCCAGAGCCAATTCCGTGCGGAGCGCGCCAGGCCGGGCTTTGTCCTGCCGAGAAGAGGAAAAGGTCAGCGTGCTCCGTGGGAGGAGAAAAAAAGACCCTTCACAGCGCAAGAGCCGGCCCGAGGGAGGGAGACAAAGAGAAGGAGGGCTCTGTGGAGGTGAAAAACTAAAGAAAGAATGACATTTGGAAGCGCCTCAGAACGAGGAGAGGAGAAGAATGAAATAAAAATTACAAGAGAGAAAGAGCCGGTGAACAAACCAAGAGAGATGGGGGGATAGCTCTGGAAAGCAGCTGGCGAGGCGGCCCAGCGAGGGGCTGCCTGCGTAAGCTGAGCCCATCATAAACCCTCTCTCGGCCTCAGTTTCCCCATCTGTAAATGGAGGAGCTCTCTAGGTGTGACCCTCTGTGGGTCTCTGATTCTGTGCCTGTGCCGGCATGTGAAATGGAGGGAGGTGGGGCTGAAGGCATTACTAGGAATGCTAATTTCTGCTATTCCCCCTGACAGGAGCTGAGGCTTCCGGGGACGTCCTGGGGGCGCAGCGGTTAAGTGCGCACGTTGGGCTTCTTGGCAGCCTGGAGTTCGCCGGTTTGGATCCCCGGTGCGGACACGGCACTGCTTGGCAAGCCATGCTGTGGTAGGCAACCCACTATATAGAGGAAGATGGGTGTGGATGTTAGCTCAGGGCCAGTCTTCCTCAATAAATAAATAAATAGCGCTGCTCCCTGAACATTCCTCCACTTGTCCCACCCTCTTGGTGAAACCATGTGACTAGATCTGCTCAATGAGCCGTGAGCAGCTCATGTCGCCTTTCAAGGCTGAAGCATAGAAGAGCGAACAAATGACCTTTTAGCTGTCTCCTCCCTGGGGTGACAAATTCCAAAGCCTGGGTCCCCGAGTGACCAAGTGGAGCAGAGACCTCCACCCACGCATGTGGAATAAGTGTCATGAATGAGAAGTAAACCTCTGTTGTCTGTAAGACTCTGCCATGTGAGCTTGTTCCCTTCAGAAGCATAACCATCTGTTTTGCCCAACGCACAGCTGAGTTCAGACCCTCAGGAATGTTCTTCTGGGCACTTGCACAGCTTCCTAAGGGCAATTCTGTCTCCTGGGTCACCCTTTCTGGCTCAGCTGCCTCACTGCTACTGATCTGATATGTGTATCCTTCTTACATACCCTCAGTGGTTCTCCAGGGCCCACCAACTGGTGAAAAGCCAGCTCCTTCAGGGCTGCGTACAGACCCTGCAAGTTCAGTTTCAGACCCAACTGAGAGTTACGTAGTCTGGAGGGAAAGAGAAAGAGAAGCAGAGGTGAAGGACGTGAGTCACCCTATTTGCAGAGGCCCAGAAACCAAGGTGTAGACTTGACAAGCGGGGGTCACGGTCTCTATGGGGCTGGCTGTCTATGCAGTCACTGGCAGTCCTGCTACCTCCCTGCCCCCTGAGTATACTTGTCCGACAAACCCACATCCACTGGGATGAGAGGATGTCTCTTTCTTTGGTGGAATGGAACACACTGAACTGAGAGAAACACTTAGCAATCTTTGCGAGACCTGCTTCTGGATCAGCCCTCTGGGCCTGAGCCCCATGGGATGGAGGGAGGTGCGGGCTCTTTCTTAATCAAGGCATGGGTATATTTCTTTCATAGTATGTGGTCTGCTCCACCAGGACTAGGCCTACAGGAGTTAAGGGGAACCCAGAAAACCATCATGCTCCATTCCTAAATGCCTCAAATGTCACAGGATGGGATTCCTGACTGGGTGGAGCGATTTTCTCCGCCTGGCTTGGCCCAGCCCAGGGAGTCCAGGCACAGGATCAGGCTCTCATGTACTCACTTTCTTCTTCCCTGGGAAGAAGAAAGACATCAACAATAACAAATGCAGGGTCTGTCCACACAGGCACTGGCTTCTGAGTCCACGGGGGAAGAGTGGTACTTTTCTCCTGACCCTTCCTCTTCTTTGTTCCAGAAACCATTTGTCATTGTTCCCAAGAACCCTTTCCTAGGGCCTATCAATAGGCGTGAGTGGGTGTGACACAGGGAAAGGGTTTCTGCGTGAAATCGGGAGACTGAGGCTCCAGGGGGTGAGGTGAGGATGCCCAGCATCCTTCTCCTCCGTCCCTGAGCCCTCGTGTCCTCATCCCCAGAACACCTCCCTCTGCTTCTCTCCTCACCAGCCCAGTCTCTTCCTAGGCTCTGAGTCCTGCTCCAGGATCCTTTGCTTCTCTTTTGCCTGGCTCCCCTCCACCCTTATCACCCGCAGCAGTGGGTATTCATTATTTAAACAACCCATGCCTCTGAAGTCTTATTTATCCAACATCTTTCCACAGCATATGTCAAAATTTACAGTAAGTGCATTCATCCCATAATAAACATTTGGCTTTGCTGGTCTACCGGCAGCAGGGCTAATTAGGGAGAGCGATTCCCTTGTTATCTGAAGGGAGGTCAGACACAGCAATTAGCATCCTTGCATAGCTTTCATAATTGTGACTTTGAGGCTAGGCCCTTTGGTGCCAGGTGGGAAAGAGAAGTTGGCAGGGAGGAAAGGGGAGGCTTCCCCAGCAAGTTCTGGAAAGCCAAAGCTGGGCTTTGAAAAGCAGCCTGACTAGTTTGTTTCCTGGGCTCCCAAGACTCTGCCTGCAGTCTGGGCTCCCTGCTTGCCTCTCCCCTCCCAAGCAGGTCCCAGTCCTGAGAATATTTTCTCCCACTCACACCTGTCTGCCTCTCCATGGGCATTCAAGAGGACATTTCCACTTGAAAATCTTGTCATTGCTTCAAATCGAAGGCATCCAAACCAAGTGGACACATCTAACAATCAGCACTTTAGGATTTGAGAGAAGCTTAAAGGTCATCTGGTTCATCTCTCACCTCCTGCCCTTGATTGTCTCTGTGGAGCCTCTACCAAACACTTGCTCAGCTTCCATGGGGTGCTGTGGGACATCCCTTCCCTGGGGAGGAAGGAGCTCAGGGTTCCAGCCTGGGCTGGGTTCTCTAGGAGCAAGAATGAGTTATGGGCATGGCTGGGGCTGATTCCTGGGTGCTGCATGTTCCTTCCCTGGCCAATGCAAACTTGGAGACTAAGAAGTTCAACGGGGAAGGTCCCAGGGAACATGTAGAGAGCCAGGTCGAGATCTGAAGCAAAAAGTGATGAGAGAGAGCAGGCAGGAGCAATGCGGGTCAAGAGGAATGCTGTTTAGGAGTTCCCAAGACCACTCTCAGGTTCAATCGTTCACTAGAAGGACTCACAGAATTCAGCAAAACTGTTAAACTTGCAGTTAGAGTTTATCACAGCAAAATGATGCAAATTACAATCAGCGACAGAAAAAAGCACATAGATAGGGTCCAGGCACGAGCTTCCAGCGGGCCCCTCCCAATGGAGTCATCCAGACAGTGCTTACTTCTCCCGGCAACAAAATGTGGCAACACTCACAAGTATTGCCAACCAGGGACACTTACCTTCACCCTGGTATCTAGTTTTATTGGGGTCAGTCATGTAGTCATGGGACGCCTGCCTGGGGAGCCTTAGTCTTCAGCCCTTCCAGAGGCCAAGCTGCTATTGAGTGGCCCACGGCCTCCAGGTAAAGAAAGACTCTTACCAGGCAGACATTCCAAGGGCTTAGAGGTTGCCTCCCAGGAGCGAGGCAAGGGCCAAACGTTTCTTACCTAGAAAGATATCCAATCCAATGAGGAAGCCAAGGAAGTGTTAGGAGGGCAGCCCCAGAGGGCATGGAGGTGTAGGTCTGCCTGAGAAAAAACCAGTTACCTTTGCCCCTCCCATTTCCTCAGGGACAGGTTGGGGTGAGCACCAGCATCTGAGCCCAGAGAAAGCCTTGTGGTGCCCTCTCCATCTGGGATACGCTGGTCTCCAAGGAAGAAGTCTGAGAGAGGAAGCCGACTGTGGTGGAAGGTCAACAAACACTAGGGTGGGGAGTGTTGGGCTAAGGCATGGAGCTCCTCAGATACGCATCCCCAGCGAACAGAACTTTGCCATTGAGAGGCAGTAAGTGCATTGAGGTTCCAGAATTAGATGAGCCTGGGTTTGAAAGCCTGTCTCTACCGCTTCCCAGCTTTGTTGCTTGGGTAAATTATGGAACCTCTTTGAGACCAGGTTTTCTCATCTGTCCAAGGAGGGTGGTCACTGTTCCTGTGTCACTGGGCTGTGGTGCAGTTTGCATGAGATGAACGTGACATAAACAGTAGCTATCTTCATTCTCATCATCATTAGCTCTTGAAGCAGAGTTCATCTTTAGAAGCTTTTGGCTTCTACAAAGTTCTTTCTTATTTTGAGATAAGACCTGTTTTTTCTTTTTTTTTTTTAACAACTTCCTTGTTACACTGGCCCAGCTCTTCATCTCCCCTTTCTGTCAGTGGCACCACTATTTTTTTGAGAACCATCAATTATTCATTCATCTATTCCTTCACTTGTTCATTCGATACATGTTCGTTGACATTTGTCTGTTGATATTGACATTGTGCTAACTGCTATAGTGATAGAAAGAAAAATAAGACACTCGTCGCCCTCGAAGGACTTATGGTTAAGTGAAATAGCAAGCAACTGCATAAAATAAACAGTTAGAACATTTTGTTTGGCAAACGTCTTGAGTCCTTGAGGCATAAAAGGAGGAGGGGCCTGTTTTATCTACTCCTTCACCTCCCAGATGCGCCTTCTCACTTGCCTTTATTCGACTCTTGAGATAGCTTCCAAATTCTCCTTCTTTTCTGTTCTTGTTGCTGTGGGTTCAAGAATTGTAAATAAATTCCATCTCAGGTTGGCGTTCACAACGACTGCCAGCGGTGTCTGAGGGCTGCATTGAGAGGGAGCTGCATCTTGGCCAGTGAGACTGGATAAGATCATCTCTCCGAAGAGAATGTGAATGAAAGCTGTGATCACTGGATAAAGCTGACCTTCTACTGCTGGAGCATACCCAAGGCTCACACCAGACAGACGCCCTCCCTGCATGCAAGCCCTTCATGCGATGCCCTTTCTTTGACTCTCTGTCAGGAAGGGAGATCCACACCCCGTGGGTCACAGTGGTCTCGCTCTTCCTAGAATAATGCCCATTGCTTGACTCCCTGCCTCACGTCAGGTGCGAAGTCTTCACTTTGGATAGTTCTGGGACAGAATTACCCCTTTTACACTTTGGTGTTCTCCTCATCCATCCCCACCCCCAAGCTAGCACAGGTCTGGGCTTGTGGTAGGTGCTGACTGATTGATAGACAGGCATTCCAAGTAATTATAAAAGGCTCGCGGAAACCTTTTGGGTTAGAAATGCCCTTGCCATGAGGCCTCTAGAAAAGGCCTTGGCCAAAACTCTGCAAAGAAACAGTGCGATGTGGACGAGTCACTTGCCCGCTCTCTGCATCTCTGCGGCTTTTACTGAGTCCTTTCTTGCAGCAACACCTCTCTGCTCTTCCCTCCATGCAACCCAAGGCAAAGTTTCTAAGTGGACCTGGGAGTACTCGCAGCCTGGCTGGAGCCCCAGGGATTGGAGTGGAATTAAGCTGTGGATGTGCACTGTGTTAAAACTGCCTTCAAACTGATGATGACTCAGAAAGGAGTGTCTCTGAGGGAAGGGAGGTTTGGGGGCCTCTGGCAGGGAGATGAGAGCTCCATGGAGAAGTCAATGGCAGAGAATTTGAAAGCTGTGATCATTCTACAACCTGACCTGCTCCAGTCCGAGTATAGGGAGACGTGAAGGGTTCCTGGGATGGGGAAATGTGAAGCCAGGGGTAGAGCGCATGAGGAGCTGTCGTGATGAGAGGGCCTGTGGCTACCCACTCCCTAGGAAAGCTGGAAGGGGAGAAGATGACTGGCAGGCCCTTGCTATTAATCTGGAAACAGGGTGCTCAGATCAGTGATAAAGTGAATCCAAAATTTTTGGAGGTTAGCATTCAGGAAATGTTCTTTGAGCGGGCTTCAAAGACTCAGAAGGGAAATGCTGCTGTAAAGTCGTCTCCACAGCCATCCATCATCCATTCCTTCAATAGCAGGTTCTGAACAGCTATTAGGTGCCAAGAATGGTGTCAGGCACCAGGGACACAGTGAGAAACAAGACACAATCCTTGTTGTGGAGGCTGTAGGATCCATCCAAGACTCTGAAGCATAGGAAACAAGACAGCAAGAAGAAGCAATGAGCTTGGAGAGGTGAGCTGGAGTTAGACAATGAAGTGCCTTGAACACCGCGCTGGAGAACTTAGTTTTTATCGGGTGGGAAACGGGACAGTGAGGAGGGCATTGAAGCTGGGGAAGGATGTTAGAAATGCTGACATGGCAGCAGCGTGGAGGATGCCTCACAAGAGAACAGCTGAAGCCAGGAAAGCCAATGACGAGAAAAGTCCAAGGACTTTCGGGGTAAGACTTGATTTGAGGAATATATAGAAAACTATCCTACTCAAGGAACCATGGGCACTGAGAGAAACCACTCAGTTTTGAGGTGGTATGGAAGCAAGATAAACTAGCAAAGAAGATTGTGACCCCAAATATCAGATTAAAGGAGGAGCAAATTCATTCACCTGCTATGAAAATTCACGTTTCAGTGGTACCACTACAGGCTCTGGGCTCAGACAGACACACAATTTGACATTAACTAGTTATGCAAATTTGACATGTAAATTTACCTCTCTGAGACTCAGTTTCTTTGTCTTTAGAATGGGCTCATAGAGTGGTTCTGAGGCTGAAAAGAAGTAAGATATGTGCAACGCTTAGCATAACGCCTGGAATGAAGCACATTCTCAGTAAGGGTTATTTGTCATATTTATTATTAAGGATCAATTGATAACAGTAACATTTATTGCCCTGGAGTGTCCTTTTCTCAGAAGACTGAAGAAGAAAAAGGGACAGGCTGGTGGGCTAGCCTGTCATGCAGCTATAAGACAGTGCTAAAATCTAGGAGTTGCGCATGGCGAATATGGAAGCAACTCCTGAAGAGGTAAGATGTAATTCTGGAGTCTGAACTAGGTGTCTTTGCCTTGTGCTGTAGGTTTTTCTCCCCTGACTTCTCCGAGAGAACAGTGCCGTGTCTCCTGGCATTCCAGAGGGGATACCGCGGAACGGAAGAGGAGACTTCATGCAACCAGCCTGTTGCCCTGACACCAGCTTTGCACCTTAGTGAAGACACAAAGCACTTTCGTTACAGGTCCCAAGTTAACCAGGCCCGTCTCTCAGTCATCCTTTCTCTCTCTTGCCCTCTCCCTCTCATACACACACATGCTGTCTGTCTTTATTAAAGAGCAAAGGGAAATTCTCTGAGGGGACATACAGCCCTTCTGGGGCTACCTTCTAAAGAGGAGCCAAAAGTGGGTGGGCTGCTGAGCAGACCGCCCTTGAAACCTGCTTTCTTCACCCACTTGGCTACTCCTTCTCCAGGAATCTTTGAGGACAAGGTAGGAGAACTCAGGACTCCAGATTTAGCTACCACAGCCCTGTAACCTCGCTTTTGCCATAATTGTCTCCCAGTGTCCCCACTTTGAGATAACCAGGACTCCACATTGTCTCTCCTTCCACTCCTTGTTCTCTTTTTATCCATCACCATAATCTCCCTTTATGGAGAACTTACTATATGTTAGGAACTATGCTACATACTCTAGTTCATTTAATCCTTACCTATCTCTGTGAGGGAGGTAATACTATTAATCTCATTTTACATATGAAGAAATCAAGGAATAGAGAAGTTAAGCAAATTGTCCAAGGTCATCTAGCTGAAAATTGGCAGAGTCAATATTCAAACTCAGATCCATTTCACGCTAAAGCATGATTGCTTAACCTCAAGACCAGCAGTTCTCAAAGTGTGGCTCATGAATGCCTGGGGTTCCCTAGATCCTTTACAGGGTTCTCTGAGATAAAAAACCATTTTCATGATGTTATTTGCCTTTTTTCACTGTGCTGACATTTGCACTGATGGCTCAAAATCAATAGTGGGTAAAACTGGTAGCTTCTTAGCCCAAACCAAGGCAGAGCCATCATACTGTACTACTAGACATTGTATTTTTCACCAGGACACAATTGCAGGAAAAAAAAGCTACTTTACTTAAGAATGCCCTGACGAAGCAATAAAAATGTAATTTTATTAAATATTGACCCTTGAATATGTGACTATTTAACATTTTGTGTAATAGAATGGGAAATAGGCAAAAATCACGTATGCTAAATATGTTGTCTTAAGGAAAAACACGTGTCATTATTTGAGTTGTGAGCTGAATTATAGCCACTTTTTCATAAAACACCATTTTACTTGAAAGAATGACTGACAGATATTATAAATATCCAGACTTGAATATTTGGAAAATCCAAATACCTGGATTTTTGCAAATGAACACAGTGAGACTATTGCTTCAAGGAAAACAATCAATGGCATTTGTTGTCAATGACAAGATTCATGCTTTCAAGAATATTAGAATTTGGGAAAATTTGAATTTGTACTGTATCAGTCATAGTTTAGTCAGAAGACAGAAACCACATAACAATTTGAATAGGGAAGGTGAAATATGAAGAATTGTAAACTATTTATAAGAGTAAAAGAAACCTGAAGAATATCCTATAACCAAGGTAAGGTACCCAAAGAAGGAGGAAACTTGGGAAGGGGTTCCTTCCTCAAGGCCGGGGTTCTGACTTCATAGGAGATGATATAGTTGTAGCCCACTGGATGATGAAGTTGTCCTGGGCTGTAGCTGGTCCACAGCCAGTGAGCCAGGGCTGGAAGGCAGGAAACTGCCTGGGGAGTGTCAATGAAACTTGGCTGGAAGCTGTCTGTAGGGGATGCGGAACATGCTGGAAAGCCAGCTGTGGCACCTATAGAACTCACCAGGAAGATCCTCTCTGTGGTTCCAGGGAGGCTGGCCACAGGCAAGTGCCACACTGGTGGGCAGAACTTCCTGGGAAGCCACTGGGGTGCAAGGGAAGCTGCTAACAGGGAGCCGCCAGACCATTGGGTGTGACCCCACTGAATGTCACTTGCACTGCTGGCCACCATGTGCCATAGGAGCAAGCTGAGAAGATCACTGGAAGCAGGAAGAAACACTCTTCCCTCCTCCAGTGTCCTTCCAGTGCTGTCGACTGACAAAGCTTAATTGGCCAAGTGGCAAGGAAGAAATGTTCCAGTATCACAAGCAGGGATGAACTTGGAGCTGAGCAACAATAACTTGATAACTGGTACAGTCCACCCCTTTGCCTACTCAGCTTCTGCACACAGTTGGACTTCTGAGCAACACTGAAACAACTCTCTTTCCACCTAATAAGATACAGCTGTTCTTTGAACAAGTCAAGTTCTTACCTCTTCCCCAAATAAGGAGATGCACAGTGCCAGCAGTCACTGTATTCCTTGCTGGCTATATTAACTTCTCCTTAAACAGAGCCACAAGACCACTAAATAATACCTAAAGACTAAATTATAAAGTTAATGTCCGAAAACCTATACATAAAATGATAATGAGGGCTCATCTCCAGCAGCCTGGCACCTCCCCATAGGTGTCTTCTTTTGGCACCCCAGAGGGTGAGTTGCCCTGGCTGGTGTGGCACTTCTTTATAGACAGCATCCCAGAGGACAGCTTTCTGGTGAGTTCCATAGATTCCCCAGATGGCTTACCAGTGTGTTCATCACACCCTCATAGATGGCTTCCCTGCAGATTTCGTCAGCAGCCCATTGGGGAATTCCTGTTTTCCACTTCCCTGTTTGCCAGCTCAGCCCACCATCTATGGTCCAGCTTTGGTCCTGGGCAACTCAGCAAACTTCCATACCATCCAGTGGGCCGCAACCATACCTTCTGCAATGAGGTCTGAAAGTGCAAGTGGAACTTGCACTGTGAACTTCCAAATGTTTGAAGACTGTTCAGATGAGATCAGAGGTGATATTAATGAATGTGATTTCCCAAAATTTTATAGTGAAATGCATTGACATTTACGAGACCTGCGTAACTCAGTGGACCAATATTTCCAAGTGATCAATGCAGGACGTAAAAATTCCTTTCAAAGTAGAAGATAGACCCATAGATTTTAATATAACAAAGAATGAAAAGGCTTCCAATTCTAGGCTGCAACTAAATTTTAAGAAACAACTGTTTGTTGAGTTTTGATGTAATTTCCAAGAATATCCACAATTATCAGAAAAACAATCAAAATGCTTCTCCCTTTTCCAATTACATATCTGTGTGAGGCCATATTTTCTTCATATAACAAAACAACATATCACAACAGGATGTATTCAGAAGCAGATAAGAGAAGCCAGCTGGTTTCTAGTGTGGCAGACATTAAAGAGACTCATGGAAGTGTAAAACAATGCCACTGGTCTCATTAATTTTGTTTTGGAAAATTTTTTTTAAATAAAAAAAATTATTTATATTAACATGTAATGAATTTATTATTGTTACGTTTAAATGAATGAATACATATTTTTAAATTTTCTCAGTTTTAATTTCTAGTACAGTAAATATTGATAGATATAACCTATGTAAACAAAAACTTTTTGAGGTCTTCAATAATTTTTAAGATTATAAAGAGGCCTTAAGATCAAAAATCCTGGGTGCTGCTGCTCTAGATTGGAGTAACTTTCCTTCCAAATGTGAGGTCCCTGATCTTGAAAGTGAAGAGCAGGTGGGACCTTGTGGTGTCTCAGCCATGGGGACACCTCTGTATCAGGAGTTTAAAAATTCATAAATATTTGCATTCAGATGCCCGGAGAGGCTTCAGAAAGAAGCAGAGGAACGTCTCCTGTTTCATTTCTTACAGCATAGCACAGGGCAGCACGACAAAATTCCAGGGAATTTTGCCTCTATTAATGTTGTCACGTGCCTGTGCCTTTGTTGAACCCTAGCACTTACAGTGGAGACGTTTCTGTTGTTCTGAAGAAGTCTGACCTGAAAGGGAGCAGTGGATGAGCTTGTATGAAGGGGCTTCTGTCAAACTAGGGGACACCCCATGTGAGCATCAGGGCATGCGGCTGCTCTGGTTCATGTTTCTTCCCTTCATCACTCTGGGCTTCCCATCTAGTGAACAGAGCCTGGTGATGACAATCTGGACTCCCTTTTGTCTTTAAGTATGTTGCTTTCACCTTTTCCCAGTTCAATGTAGCATCCATGCACCTTGTCTGATTTCTTCTTGCTAGACTTTGGGGAGTATGCGAGAGATACCCTTGGAGCAAGAGTAATGAATAAAGACCTGCTTATTCAGCACTCGTAGGGAGGTGCTCACTACTCAAGATGCCAGGAGCTCCCAAGAGGGTTGGAAAAGTCAGAGAACAAACTCTCTGAATTGGAGCTAAAGTATAGGAGCGGGCTATTTTATCTTTGCTAGTTATATGGAGGGGCAGGGGTTGACCTTGGGAGGGTTCTTTGTGACTTAGGTAACACTTGTTTGAAACACATCCCATTGAGCAATGTTGGAGATGTCCAGTCTCGCTGCCATGATTAGGCAGACATCACAACATCATCGAAATCTCCTAAGATTCAGCAGGCCAAATGGGTGGGGGTCTCTCCTATCTCATCTCAGGCCCTTTAAGAGCCAGAGATACCCAGAAGGGGAGGTATAGAGAAGGGGGACCAAGAATCTGCAAGATGGAGTCCCACCCAAATTATGAGGTGGGAGCAGTACCCTGCAGCCACGCGTCACCCAAACAACAGACACAAATTGCCCTCCAGTGAGCCTCTGGTGGGCAATTTCCCAAGAGTAGCCCCACCTGCACCTTCTGTCCCAGGTTTCAACGGCCTGTGAGCTCAGCCCAGGAGGCTTTGGGTTGACCAGCTCAGCAGAGAGGAGAACAGAAGGGGAAGCCTCCTCAGTCACCTTTGAGATAAAAAGGAGAAAATGAAAGAAGAGAGAAGGAGAAAGAGAGAGAAGGAGAAAATCAAAGACTAATCCTAAAAATTTTCCTTTAATCTTAGAGCTTCCAGACCTAGTTTCCCTTTCATCTAGGACTTCGACGTTATCTAGTTATTTTATGGGTAGTGAAACCAAAAGGCGAAGGGAGGGTGGGGGGAGATTAAATTAATGAGCAGGTAAGCAGGTTTATTATTTTGTCTGATCCTTCCTTCCTTCCTGCTAATTTCTCTGAGCCAATTTGGGAGGCAGAGCCTATCACGTTAACTCAGAGACAGGCTATTGTATCTATGTTCTTTCTGAAGCCATTTATCTGAAGGATATTAAAGATCCAATTTACATAGACATTATGGCGTTGTGAGGAGGGTGTGTGCACGTGCGTACATGAGAGACAGAGAGAGAGAGAAAAGGAGCTAGGGTACCCATCCAAGGGAGCCTGTGCTTGTGCGAATACTCAGCCTGCATTGAGCATTATCTCCCATGAGGCTCTCAAAGAAAGTTTGCAACCACTCAACAAGTTAGTTCAAGAAGTCATTGGGCCCTGACAGAAATCAGGCTCCAGGCAATGGTGGAAAAGTTTACTAAATGTGTGATTCAACCCTCGGGCTCCTGCATTTTCTTATCATCTCTACAAGGTCACAATGGAGGAAATGAGTTTGATATCTGCCTAATTGGATGCCTGATTGTGTTGCCCCAGCCCATGTGTGCACCTGTGTGATGAGGAAAAGGGTAGGCTAGATGCTGGGAAGAAGAGGTCAGCTTCCAGGTTAACCCAATCCAGTGCAAAGAATCCTTGGTTCTGCACCAGGGAACTGAGTGACCTGGGACAACCTATATCATCCTGGTGAGAGGGTGTCATTTTATTCACCTTAAAAGATAGATAAAAACACCTATCCTGCCTGTGACCCTGGTTTGTTATAAGAATGAAATGGAGAGAGATGCATAGCAGCACTCCAAATAGAATTTGGCAGACAGGAGAGGATAACACACCCAGCTATAGAGGTTTGTTGTGAAGATTCTTTCAGCAACAGCCAATTTCCCTTTGCTGATGTTGGGTTCTCTGAAGAGTCTTCTGGTAGATAATTTGGCCTCCTGAGCAGACCTATTCACCAGCCGACACCTATGGCAGTGCCAGTCATCCTAGAAGGGAAGCTGCCATTGTGAATGAGTGCTGGCCTTCACTTCCAATTCTTTGGTTCATTGGTTGGTTCTTTCATTCATTCAGCTCCCATTCACGGATGACCTAGTGCCATGGTTCACAGCCTTGGCTCCATTTTAGATCACCTGGGGAGTTATAAAAACCTCTCAGGCCCTTCCCCAGATCAATTAATTCAGAGACTCTGGAAGTGGCTCCCAGGCACCAATATTTTTATAAAGCATCCCAGGCTGTTCTAATGAGCAGCAGGGCTGAAATCATTGACCTCGTGTATGCTGTGCACTGTGCTTGCCTCCAGCAGATACGAAGATGAATAAGATGCTCCTAACTCAATGTAAACCATCTCCCTAGCACCAGATCACCCCTGGGAGACATAGGGGGATTACATTCTTGATTTAAACTTCCTGATGACACCACAAAATGATCTTCCCATCTACCCCTCCCTCATGAGCCCAGCCTGTGGCCTGACTCCCTCAGAATAACAGGCACTTCCCAAATCTCAGGTACCACTAAGCTCACCTTCACCAACCAACGCGGCCTCTCTCCCTGCCCAGGCATCTCCTAGGTCCTCTGCCTGCAACACAGATGGTGAAGATGGTTTGGTGAGGCTCAGCCTGTTCCCCGTTCAGGTTCTAGGCCAGGTCCTTCTGGAATCCATGGGGAGACCATAGTCTCAGGAGCTGTCTGCTTTATATTTCTTTCTTCCAGGAGCTCCCAGAAGTCTAACTCTTTTTCTCCTTCTTGAAGCCTGGATTCCCTTTGCACCTGCAGCTAAATTTATGGTTTGTTTCTGAAATAATGTAGCTCATTTGAAAAGGAGAAAAGATGCCTATGCTCTTATCGATGTGTCTAGGTCAGGTGTCAGGTGATGAGCTCTGCCCACTTTGGGTTTTTATGATTTTCCCAGGTGGCACCTCCTCCAGGCAGTAATCTTTCAAAGGTCGTTTCCCTACACCACGTCTTAAGCCTCCATACCTCGGTTAGGTTCGCCGCTCTGCTCGCTGTCCTCAGCAGCCCACATCCTGTCTGCTTAGCCCCGTGCCTATCACGAGTCGAGGAGGTGGTAGCAGCTTCAGTCGGGCATCTGGCTCCAGGCTGGGAAGGAAGTCAGGCTTCCCAATCAATTGTTTCTTCCTTTGCTCTCTCTTCAGAGCTGGCCGCTGCAATGGGGTGGGATTGTGAAGTATCATCATTCAAGTCTGTTAAGAATCTGTTTCTTTCTGCGTTCAAAACTTTGTTCCATCTTCTCAGGGACTTAAAATACTGTCCTTGAACCGAGACAGGACCCTCGCACATTAAACACACTCGCAACTTCAAAGCTGTGTGTTGCCACGGAAGGTCCCAGGGGAGAATCAATATGGGATATGTGTTTGCTGTAGTACAAAGAGAAGCCTCGCTTCTTGATGGAGTTGATCTGAGGGGCGGGGGTGATGGAGGGGTTTGTTGTTTGTCTCCAAAGGAGGAGAGGATTCGGGGAGGAGAGGTTTAAACTCCAGGAGGAGCTGCTGGCCTCAGCAGCATCCTTCTTAAGGAGGATCATGGCTTCCTCCTAGAGCAGAAGCGAGGAAGATGCCAAGACCCCTGAGACTCTACAATGCCAGCTGTTCCTGCCCTTGAATAATCATAAAAACACCACCATTTGGGTAGCACTTTTGCACGAACTACCTCATTTACTGCTCACACTAGCCCTGTGAGTAGGTAATGCTGTTATTACAATTGTCAGATGAAGAAATAGAGGCTCCCAGAGGACAAATCGCACGCCTGAGATGGCCCAGCAAACATTGGACCAAAGTTCTTTTCTTTTATCGAAGGTGGCAAGTAGATTTCAATACCTGATTGATTGATAGTTGTTTCTCTGAAAGTAGGCTGAGTTGAGAAGCATTTTGACATTGCATCTGGGCTTGGTGGGAAAGAAGTCTGCAGTTGGTATATAAGGTAAACTTATATCTGTCATCCAAGCTGGGCCACTTTTGAGTGAAAGTTGCTGTATTAATAATTATGCCCGAACAACAAGTGTAAACGGGGACTGTCCTGGGTGAACCAGGAGAAGTGGTCACCTCAGTGAGAATCATGTATTATTTAGGTGTGTGGGTGACATGGTAGGTGGTGGTTGCCAGTCTGCAAGGAATATGTCAGCTCTGACTTATTTCTGTGATTTCTATGAGGTCTTCTCTTCTCATTCCCACTCCCAAGGGGCAAGCTCAGCCTTTCATGTCCACCAAAAAGTTGAGAGGAAGGGGCAGTCACAGATCAGAGGTCGTCTAATGCAAGTGCCATCCAGACCGTAACGTCTTGCCATTTGTGTTCCCAAATCCCCCATCTCCTGGAGGGAGAGCACCCAAATAATGAATATAAGGGAAGGGAAAGCTCACAAACTGAACACTTCTCTTTTTTGACTGTAGCATCAATATTACAAACATTGTTACCCATCCTCCAGCTTGGGGATAGCCATAAAATTTCTCAAAGCCCACTCTGTGCTCTTTGGACAAACCTTCGTTCACTGCTGGAATTTGCTGCGAAACCCTCACCATCTCTTGCTTTGTCTATTTCAACAGCCTCCTAACTTGTCTCTGCTTCCACTCTTGCCTCTTCTATTTCATTATCCCCTCTGCTGACAGACTGGTATTTCTAAAAATTCAATTGTAACTATATCACCTCCTAAACATCTTCCTAAAAGTCTTCATTGGTTTTTCACATCTGAATGTTTGTGTGCCCCCCAAATTCATGAGTTGAAGCCTTAACCCCCAAAGTGATGGTATTCAGATACGGGACCTTGGGGGGGTGATTAGGTCTAGATGAGGTCACGAGGGTGGGTCCCCATGACGGGATTACTGCCTTTGTAAGAAGAGACATCAGAGAGCCTGCTCTCTCGGCCTTCATGCACACACTGAGGAAAGACCACGTGAGGACACGGTGAGAAGGTGGCCACCTACAAGCCAGGAAGAGAGGCCTCGCCAGAAACTGACCACGCCAGGACCTTGATTTTGGACTTCCAGACTTCAGAACTGTAAGAAATAAATTTCTGTTGTTTAAGTCCTCCAGTCTGAGATGTTCTTATGGCAGTCCAAGCAGACTAGGGCACATCTAAAACATTAGGCTCACATTTACAGCCTTCCACATCACCCTCCATGACTTCCCTGTACAGGCTATACTCTGACATTACTAGATTATTCACCATTTTCTGATTACATACATGGCACATATTTTCATGCCTCTATACCTTTGTACATGCTGTTCCTGCTGCCCAAAATCTCTTTCGTCATCTCCATTAATGTCTGGTCAATGCCTCCCTCACCCTTAAAGCCCCAACTCCTATCAAGCCTTCTCTACCCTCCAACCCTAGTCAAAAGTGATTTCTCTATTCACTTTACAGCATGATATCACTTTCAGCATGCATACCGGCTTATGGCTTTATCCTTCCCACTAGATATGAGCTCAAAGGGGTAGGAGTTGTATTGTATTCATTTCTAACATGATGCCTGGCATACTAGGTGCTTGAATAACGTCTGAGAAATTAATAAATGCACAAAAGATGAATGAATAAGTGAATGAATGAGTGACACCAGACCCTTGGACAGAGCTTCTCTCTACTAGAATGTTCAGGCCATCAAGGAAATGCACTCTTGGCTTTTAGGGAGTTCCCTCATTGAAAGAACCAGGGAGCAGGAAGACCATGGAATTAGCCATGGAGGCTGAAGAGATCTATAGCTTTGCCTGCTGTCCTCTGGGGACTCACTTTGGGTAGAGGCCAGAGGGCAACAGTGGGGAGCAGTGGGGTTGGGGATGGGAGGTACCCCCTTATGTGGCCCAATTAACCTGCTAAGAAAGCTCTACTGAGAAGTAGAAAGTGGGAAAAGAGCAAACAGAGAATGAGCTGGGAAAAGAAGCTCTTCTCTTTACTTTCACATACCCTGTGCTCTGCCCTAAGTTCTCTCTTCTGCCTCAAAGCTATGAGTGACCTTCTTTGCCTGCCCTGAGCAGCATTTGCCACTTTCCCTCCCCTTCTTCCATGACCTTGGCATTGCCCTCTGGAGAGCCTCCAGGAGTCTGCTCTCCCTGAGCTTCCTCCTCAGCCTCCTTGTTGGGAACGCCACACTCAGCAATCCCCCCCCACCTCCACCCCAGGTCCCCATCAGTTTCCCCCAGTGATGTTGCAGATGAGTAGGGTGCAGGTAGGATCGGGGGAGAAATGTGGCCTGGACCTGAGCCTGAAGTAGGTCATCCAATGGGCATCAGCCCCTGTGAGCTGCCCCAGCCTCATTCTGAAACCCAACTTAGTCCCCAGGACCGTGCTTTGTGGGGGGTCCTGCTGTACCTTTTCCCTGGCCTCATCACTGACCCCTTGCTGCAAAACTGTTTATCCACATCGCTCCTCTCTGCCCCAGCACATTTTGGCAGCCCAATTAGTGCCTTGCAGATCGTTTCTTGAGTCTGAGCAATCCGCCTACCCAACCTTTCACCTCCCGATTTCGCTTTCCTGCCCTTGCAGAGAGATGTTTGACAAGCTCTCTTCCATTTCATCTTTAAGCAGCTGACATGCTCAGAAGCTTTGCTGCTGTCTTCCAAATGAAAAGCAGGTTAATTAAGGCATATTTTCTAGCTTGTTTTTAAAAGGGAAAACAAAAGAGAGAGAACAGGTATCCTAGTTAATGGTTTCTAATTGTTTCTTTCCCGAAAAATCTTCAGCATAAAACAGCCTAATTGAGTACTTCCTAATCTGGCACTGAAGAACTGAGTGGAGTTGTGCGGGGCCCACAACCTAACTCCCACTTTTTTTTCAAGATCCAGCTCACATGCTGTCTCATCATGGAAGCCTCCTGCCCCTTAGACTAGGTTAGGTGATTATAGTGGACGCTGTGTCCAGGACCTTCTGAAAAACTGAAGGACACTGCTAGCTGCTGGGAAGGTTGTCAGCAGACCCACCACTTGTTAACCCTTCTTAGGCATTGCCCTTGCTGAAGAGAGTTATCTTGTCCAAAGTCATGCCCCTTCCTGGGGCCACCTGCATCCAATGATTGGTCCATGCAGAGTTGTCAAGGCCTCGGCCCTTCCGTTCAGCTTGGTATGGTTCTGAGATCCCATTCTAGCTTCACTTTCCTGTGGAGTTGGCTGCAGCCTTTCATGAGACCGCATTTCAGCCCAACTCCCCCCTCTGCCCAGTCTCACTTCCTTCCCTTCCCCACAGGTCTTGATCCTGTGGGAACTCCCTAATAAGCCTCCTACATGCTAATCTCCACATCAGGGTCTGATCGCAGGGCAACTGGAGCTAACAGTGACCCTCCTCTGTGTTACTGTAGTATCCTTTGTGGCCATCACAGGCAGTGTGCTGTACTATGTTGCCAAAAGAGGCATTTTAGGAGGGGCACAATGCGATGAGGCCATTTATGATTTTTCGTCCAACAGAGATGTCGATATGATTCTTTCCAGACTTCTCATGCTCTAGTAACTGCTACAAAATACTATCTACCTACCAACCTGCCTGTGATCTATTGCCTATCTGTCTCTCTCTCTCTCTCTCTCTATCTATCGTCTATCTATCTATCTATGCTGTTGGTGCCCCACCCAGGTCACCTTTGCTGGCTGGTGTACCCATCTCCCAGTAGCTGTAACTGTTGGCTCATAACTATTCACAGCTGCACCCTTTTCTGGAGAATTTCCTTTGGCCAAACAGGAGCTGCTTCATCGTGGAGGCTGTGCACCCATCTCCCCTTCCCCAGTGTCAGGCCTCAGCCACTGGCTGACTGGCATGCGGGTAAAAGGGCAGCCCTCATGCCTCAAGATGGGACCAACTCTGCAGTAGAATTTGCACTGCAGAGCTCCCCATGACATCAACTGAAGCTAGTTTCCAGCAAGGAGCACACTCCTGCTCAGCTTTTCTTTCCTCACCCTTTTTGCTTCCCTCAATACCCGTTTCCTGAGTATTTTTCCCCAATAAATAACCTGAACAAAAGTCATTGTCTTAGGCTCTGCTTTTTGGAGAGCCTGACCTAATATATTTGGTATCAAGCGTGGTCCTGAAAAAACAAGCAAGCAAGCAAACAAACAAAAAACACGAGCAGGGACTAAGTATGGGATTCTGGAATTGGATTGCAATGGAGACCCCATTGTGTGTAGTAGGTGGATTGATTGTCCCTGGCAGGCTGGAGTCGTGTGATGGCTCAGGTCTTTACCTAGCTGAACTGGAAAGGGGATGCTCTAGCGGGGTCAATGTCTGGAGAATTTGGGAGGTGTATTAGTCTGCTCGGGCTGCCATAACAAAATATCACAGCCTGGGGGCTTAAAAAACAGAAATTTATTTTCTCACAGTTCTGGAGGTCAGAGATCAAGGTGTCAGAAGATCTGGTTTCTCCTGAGGCCGTTCTCCTTGGCTTGTAGATGGCCACCTTCTTGCTGTGTCTTCACATGGCCTTTGCTCTGTGCAAGTGCATCCCTGGTGTCTCTCTCTCTCTCTCTTCTTATAAAGAAATGACTCATATTGTATTAGGGCCCCATTTAGCCTTGATTACGTCTTTCAAGGCCCTGTCTCCAAATACACTGGGGGTTACAGCAACATATAGATTTTAGGGAGACAGAATTCAACCCACAACAGAAGGTAGGGGAAAACAACAACTGTAAAGACTATGGAATTGGTGGCTTTTGCTGAGCACCGTTGACTTGTCAAGAGAGAAAATGGCAGGCACAGATCTATTAATTAACAATTTAAAGCAAACTTGCAGCATTTAAAGAGAACTTCCATTCCTACAGATCATTCCTATGATCTGGAAAACCCACCAGCTAACTGTGCTCCGCAGGGGGGCCTGGATGACACTGTGACTACTAAGGTGATAAGGGGCACCAACATCACCAGAGGGTTCAGTGGTAGGACTGATGGAGATCCTGTTACAGAACTGGGCTCCCTAGTAGAAATGGAGATGTCCCAGATTAGCAGAGGCCAGATGGTAGCACATAGTTGTCAGAGGCAAGGTGGGCACAATTACGTAATGGGCAACAAGGTTGGAATGGCAGCCAGAAGAGCCTGGCCAGCAGGGGTTTCTGGAAATGGTACATAGATCACAGTGTTCCCAGAGGCAAGATAGATGGGCAGCCAGTAAGGATACTTATATATATATGAGTGGATGAGCAAGAATGGATGAACATAAGGCCAAGTTCAGCCACTCCAGAAAGTCATGATCCCTTGCCTGGTTTCCATACCTGAGCCAGTTCTCAAACCCAGAACATACTTACTAAGGGAGAAGCCAATTCTCATGAAGAAGGATCCTACAACTCCATGACAAGTGTATACAGTAGTATATGTACACAGTAATGGTTCCTCCAGTTCTTCTGCAAAGGACCTAGAGTTATTTATCTGCATAACTGGGAATAAAGAATACCCAGGGCCTTCTGATGTCTGTTGGAGACAAGGTCTGAGTTGACACTGATACCTGGGGACACAATGCACAATTATGTTGCCTTTGTTAGCTAAGGAGGGGCCAGGTAATAAATGGAGTTCTGGCCCAGAAGTGTCTCCAAATATCCACCTGGTGGTCATTTCCCTGATTGCTGAAGTATAATTGGAACAGACATAGACAGCAGAAGATATAATCTTTACTTGGTTCTTTGACCTTATTCTTACTGAATAAGAAAGGCCAGTAAAACCCCCTGAAAGTCCCCTCCCTCCACCAGGATGGTAAATCAAAAACAATATCACACTCCAGGGAGGATGGGAAAGACTAGTGTCACCCTAACTGATTTAAAGGATACTGAAGTAGTGGCTCCCTGTCATAGTCCCATATAATTCGCCAGTGTGGCCCCTGACAAACTCAGGTGGATCACGACAAATATTGGTAGACTACTGCAAGTTTGACCAGGTAGTAGTCCTAATTGTAGCTGCTATATTAGTCATCTTATACTTACTAGAGCAGATTAGCATGACCTTGGATAAATGGTATGCACTGTTGATTTGGTGAATACATTCTTTTTTTCATATCCATAAGTAAGAAGGATCAAAAGCAGTTAGCATTCACATGGAACAGACAACAGTGTATATTCACCATCTTGTCTTAAGGGGAATGTTAATTCTCTGTTCATAATATAGTCCAAAGCATCCTAGACCATCTGGGCATTCCACAAAATATCAGAATGGTCCACTTGGACCCAATGAGAAGAAGTGACAGATACTCTGGATGCCATGGAAAGGTACATGCTTTCCAGAGGTTTGGCGATAAACCCTAGTAACAGGATTCTGCTACATTGCTGAAATTTTTAGGGGGCTAATGGCCTAGGGAGACTCCCTCCCCAGGACAAGTTATTGATCCTTGTACCTCCTATCAACAAGAAAGAAGCATAACATGTAGTAGGCTTCTTTGGATTTTGGAGGCAGCATATGTCACAGTTGGGAATGCCGCTACAACCCATCTATCAGGTGACATTGGAAGGCCCCTAGCCTGGATAGCGCAAGCTAGGTCAACCCACCAGGCCAGTCACTTAGACCAATAGAAGTGCTAGCTAAGTGTGAGGGGGAATCTAGCATGAGTGGTGGAGGTAGAAGATAAAGAATAGTAGTCATGGCCTTGGGAACAAGCGGCAGGGCTGTGGTTCATTCTATCAACCCTCCTTTTGTATGTTTTCCTGGAAATTGTGACCTATCAGAATCCTGGAGACACAGCGTCCAGATGAGATAAACTTAATGGGAGGAGTAAGTGGATCAAAGCTGTGCAAAGGTGGACTGTAGTAGATGCTGTTTGTGCCCAACCCAGACACCTTTTATCCACTGTGAGTGTTGGCCATCTGACTTGGGAGATGACAGGCTGATCTCAAGATGACCCAGGAGCTGTATCTCAGCCAACGACCGACTGGCACCAGGAACAAATGTCCTCAAGGTGGGACTAACTCTGTGGAGCATTTAGTGCTCTCTATTTGAGCTTCTCCCGGGATCAGTCTGAAGCTACTTCCCAGCTGAGACAACATTTCCACTCAGCTTCCTCACCCTTCCTTGCCCTCTCCTACTTCCCTCACTCTTACGAGTGATCCACCGCAATAAATCACTTGAGCAAGACTTCCTACTCAGGTCTGCTTCCTACCCAACTTAAGACAATATATACATCATGTCTGTGTGTATTTATTACCTTTTAACACAATACCTCTTTCTCCAATGTTGCCATCCAGTGTCTACCTCACAAACCCTGTTGTCACATTTGCACTCCCTGAATCATGTTCATTAACTGCATAGCCCACACACATCTAAGCCCAATTTACCCTATGCTTTCTCATGGCTCAATTAAGTAATTCCAATCAACGTGTTGTGAGAGCTCGAGAATTCTGCACTAGGAAAATTTTACTAGTTCAAACTGAGGCAGTAGGTGGAACCACATCACAAAATTGAACTTCAACTTCCCGAATTCCATCATAAAAAGTCCAAGAGGGAGGGAGGGAGGGAGAAAATGAGAGAGAGAGAGAAGCTTTATTTACCTATTGTCCTCTCTTCCATAGCTCATATTTAAAGATAAATAAAAGGAATTAATTTTGGGCTTTTGAACTTCTGAGAGCCCATGTTTTGGAGATTTTAAGGATTTCCAAGGAGAATTTTGACAATACTTATTCTTGCCTTGTGTGTTTGACTTTAAAGGAGACTCTCCTGTGATAAACTATTGAATTATTATAGAATTTAGACTCTTCATTTCAGAGTAGGCTTCCCCACTTTGGTCTGAATTAGTGAAGTTTGACTAAATGTGGACAGCAAATGAATTGCAAATTATATGTAAATGTGTATAAATTAGCACCAGTTATTAGAATAATTTGCATCAACAGCTCTATAATTAGGCAGCAGCCTGGGAAAGAAGGGCAGTGGGCAAAGGATCGAGGAACCTGGGAAGGTATCCTGGGAGTCCTGGGGTCCCCACCTCTATGTTAATGAGGCCCCAGTTTCCCTTCCCCAGGTCCCGTGGCACAAGACCTTGGGGGTCTAAAATCCATACCACGGCTTTATGTCTGGTTCTTGCTAAGTTTCCTTGTTGGTGCTGCTCAGGGAACTCGGCTTTTCCTGCTCAATGTGGCACAGTGGGAGCCATGGATTTGCAGTGTGGAAGTCAGATCTACTGCTTTCAAGATGACTTTGGCCAAATCGTTCTCTGATCCTCAGTTTCCTCATCTAGAAAATGGGATTTGGACAAGTGCTCGCTCCTACACTATCTCCCAGTACTATGCAGTCCAGATGAGACTGTGTATTGAACTGTACAGGGCTCTACGTGCATTTGATATTGTTATGAGAGCTGTGTTCATCTAACCAGCAAGTGGCAGATCCTGGATGAAACCCAAGTCTATCTGGCTTCCCAGCCCTCTGTATCGCTGCCTCCCAATGCCCAAGCAGGAAGCACGCATGAAGAACAATTTATTCCCATGTCATCCATTCTCCACTCAGCCTCCTGCCTCATGTGGGTGTGGGTCTCTTGAGGCCAGAGATGGTGTCCTCCACACCTTTTGCACCCTGTCCTCAACAGACTTTTTGGTGGGCTGTGCCCAGGTGAGTGCCCAGTTCCTGAGTATGGACTTATTGAGAGTTTTGCTCTTCCTCTTTCCCTTTAGGCTGGGGCACCAAGGGAAATGACACAGAGCTCCCATCCCCTTGTCTATAGCTACCCTTGGACAACCCGCCCTTGAGCAAATGAGGGGAGCTTCAGGGACACAGGAGTTGGAAAGATTGTATGATGAAAGAAGTGACCACCTACTTGCCTTTGGAATGAATCATATGGATTTTTTAAGCATATTTGCCACTTTATTTTCCATGAAAACTCACATCCATGCTCTGAACCCAGCCCAGAGGACAATCAGTAGGTGGAGGAAAAGCATGAAGATGTGTGTTGTCCCCGAGCAGATACCTGAGGGCTGAGCCCTTGTCACGGAAAGAGCAAAGGGTTTGCATTCAGAATCAGGACTCGTTCCTGCTCTGTGATCTTGTAAGCCTTCTGAGCCTCTTTGTATCCTTCACAGAGTGGCCGTGAGGATGAAATGAGATTTTATGTGTAGTAAAAGGAATTGGCCGTTATTTCATTCTGGTCAAGGACCCCCAGCACAGAGCAGCCAGATCTTCAGTTCCTGCCTGCATCCAACCTTGCTTGCATCTGTCGCTCCATCCCTCAACACACACACTGGTCTTCACTCGTGGAGAAACGCTGGTCATTCCGACTATCTTCACTCACACTGCTCTCTCTTCTCCGAATGCCTTTTCCTGCTCCATTTGCTTGGCCAACGTTTACTGACTCATCCATCCATTCAACAGATGGATGTTTATTGAGTATCTACCGTGTGCCAATCACTGTGACAGGCATTGGGAACACAGTGGAGAACTAAACAAAGACATCTCCTTTCCTCGTGGAGCTTACACTTTCTGAACAATTTAACACTCAGCTTAAGTATGACAGTCTTCCGTGACATCCAGCCACTGTTGGCAGATTTAAGCACCCCTTCCTTTGTACCCCACCGGTGTCCAAATTTCTCTATCATAATGTCTTTAACGTTGACATGCTCTGCCCCCACGCTCCTCTCTTTCCCCTCTCCATCTGCCTTTCTTTCTTCCTTTCTTCTCCCCTCCCTCCCTCCTACTGGCAGCCATCTTCTTTGTCCTTCCTTGGAATTTATGAGGCCAATCCCGGAAATGAGAGGGTGACTACTTTCAGACAGATAAAAGAAAGCCCTTCTTTTCCCAGCAGATAATTAATTTGTGTCACTTGCTGGTTGTGGAACATAATTGAGGCCAAGGGCTTAAGAAGGCCCTGAGAAGGAATTAGACACGTACTCACACCAGGGGGAATGTATCACTCACTCTCGGTCCCCATCCCTGGAGGGTGAGGTTAGCAAGACCTGCCCTGAGCTGGGTAGCAAAGAGCTTCTCAGCTTATTAAGAGGCCCAGGCCAGGTACAGTGTTCACTTACCACACAGTGAGCTGAGAGCTAGCTTCCTGGCACCAGTGATGGACTTGTCATCAAAGGGAGGATGGCAGATAAATCGGAAGCCTTGGATTCAAGTATGTCATTTTACTAGCTGATGATTCAGACATATTCCTTAACCTCTCACAGCCTCTGATTCCTTGAAACCCATGAATCCCGTGTGTTTCTCCTCCCTGGGCCATGGAGAGGCTCTGGGAAGCGTTGTGTGAGAAAGAGTTTGGCCAGCTGTAGAATGTAAAGGATTGAGTGTTCCATGGCTGTTCATCCTGTTTCTCGCCTTTGGGCGTAGTGAAAGGCTGGACACTGGGGAGAGGATGCTCTCCAGAAGCTTAAAGTCTAAAGCTGCCAGCATTGATCAAGACTGCAAGGATCATCTTGGAGGCACGTGGTCATCTCAGGTGAGATCCCGGGATCAGAAGTGACTCAGCATCCCTGAGACCTGGCCTGCACCTGGCTCCAACCAGCTGTGAGGTCTTGGCAACTCCTTTTTCCTTTCTTGACTCTCAGTTTCTTCAGCTGCAAAATGGGCATCGGGGATTGGAGCAAAGAGAATTGTACCAGATCGTGATTTTCCAAACTGTATTCCTAGAACATTAGGAAACATTTCAAGAAAGAATGGAGTTTCAGAAAAAAAAAATTCAAGAAAAAGTTAGAGAAATGCTGCATAGTATATAAGCAGAGTGCAGATTTGCATAATGCATCTCTTAAAAGGCCTGTAATAGGGAGAACTGTTTCTGTTTCACTTGGTTTGGCCCAAGTTTTGCAGAATCCTTATTAACGTCCTGTGGAGGGTGATGCTCTGGGGAACAAGCTTTGGGGTGCATATGACAAAGGAGTCTCTCGGGTTCTTCCCTGTCAAACATTCCGTGCCTCCATGACACTCACACAACAATTCCCCACACATGGGGTGGGGCATCCAGCCCCACAACAAGGATTGGCCAGTAGTCAACGCGGTGCTCTTTCAGAATGTCCTATTGAGTCTGTCTCTCGTTCTTCCCGGCTATGCTTTTTATGGTTAGGTGACATTCAGCCAGCTTTCCCTGAGCAGGCAACACCCGACAGAGGGAAGGGCAGGTGGCAGGGGATCTGGCAGAGAGGGAGCCTCAAGTGGGTAATTGGGAGCATGCTGCAGGTGCTGGCACGTGCACATGTTGCAAACTAGCCCCCCGAGACACCATGTGAGCTGAGTCTTGAGAACCGCTAGCAGGTGTGATGAGCCACTACCTGTGGAACTCCAGCAAGGGAGCAAAACCACGCAGCGCTCCTCAGGTTTCCACAGACACACACTCTGAGCCCTTGGACTGTGCCAGATTCTACATTAATTGCTGGAGACAGAGGTGCCTCAGACCCAATCCCTGACCTTGAGATGCTCTTAGACTGGGCAAGAGAGGGGACAAGAGACAGCACGTAAATAGCTGACAGCACGTAAATATCTAACAGCACTTACTCTTGTGCCCTGGCGGGCAGTAGCACCTGAGAAGTTGGTTCAATTCAGATGCCTGGCTTCCACCCCAGATCTCGAGTATCAGCATCTTTGGGGTGGAGCCCCAGCACCTGTACATTATGATATGTGACTAGATGGGGAATTAGTGAATCACCTGGATGGGGTTAATGGGAAAAGCATGCACTTTGGAGGAAGAATGTTGGCTGGGTGACTCTGGACAGGGCCTCCAACTCTCTGAGCCTTAATTTCTTTTTTTTTCCCCGGCTTTATTGAGGTGTAATGAACAAATAAAATTGTAAGATATTTGAAGTGTACATGGTGATGATTTGACACATGTATACATTGCGGAAGGATTCCCCCCATCAAGTTAATTAACACATCCATCACCTCACATTTTTATCTCTTTTTTTCTTTTTGGTGAGAACTTTTGCATTCTGCTGTCTTGGCAAATTTCAATTATACAACAGAGTGTCATCAACTATAGCCACCACATTACACATTAGATCCTCAGACTTAGTCTTCTCACAGCTGAAAGTTTGCACCCTCTTACCAACCTCCCCCCATCTTCCCCACACCCCAGCCTCGGGCAACCACTTTTTTACTCTCACTTCCTGTGAGTTTGACAGTTTTTTAGATTCCACATATAGGTGATACCATGCAGTATTTGTCTTTCTCTGTCGGGCTTATCTCACTTAGCTTCATCATTGAATGTGCTCATGCATTTGTGGGAGTGACATTGGAACTCCGTGAGTAAAGCCCCCAGCACAGAGTCAGCTGCCACAGGAGCTCAGGGAGTGGTGGCCATTCTCGGTATAGTTACTGAAGTGTGGTGGAAACACAGAAGACAGAAAAGTCACCCATCAAGCCACATCCACAGGTCTCACCTTGGAGGGCAGGGAGGAGCCAAGTTGGGTTCTCGATGTGCCTGGAAGCTGCTGGGCAGGGAGCACTGCACATTGGGGTGAAGAGATACCATTTAACTGCAGAGGTTGACCCTGGGCCAGATGCTTCAGAGCTTTGTATAAGGGAGGATTTGGGGGCGTTGTGAAGTTCTGTAGAATGGCACGGCTCCGTCCCACCAAGATCCAAATTCCCTGTTACAGCAGCTCCTTTGGTCTGCTTCACACGTTTAGTACCAAAGCACTCACTTTCTTCCAGCATTTATTAATTTCCTGTGGGCATGCCTTGCTGCCTTTGCTAGCTCCTGAAGGCCAGGAACGGGACATTTGACACCTCTTCTTCCCTAACCTAGTGCTGGGCAGACAATAAGTACTCAGTAAAAACCTGTGGCTAATTGATAATTGATCTGTGGCAGCAGGGAGGGCTGACGCCAGCTGTGGCTGTTTTGTCCTCAATTTGGGTTGGTTTCCACCTTTGAAGAGCTTGTGCATTATTATATTATCATATTATGCAAACCAAATATCCTAAAAAGACAGATAGTTAACAAACAGACTAGTAGATTAGGGATTGCCTGTGGGATTCATCCTAATCAGCCAGCCTCCTTATCTGCCTGTGATCAGGGCCCCGAATCTTTATCATTCAGCTGAGTGAAGCAACATACCAGGCTCCCAGAGGAGCAGAACGGGATTTCAATTACATATCCATTTTTTTTATCACTTCACTGAAATAACATGGGCTCCCTGGCTCTAAATTGCTGAAAACCAGTTTAAGTTAAGGAGACAAATAGACACTAATTACAGAGCGAAGTGGAGTCCAAAGCATCAAGGCACTTGGCTGAGAAATGCCTTCGTCACTCCCTCCAATGCAAAGCTGGAAGAAATGGAAGTTTCCTCTCCTGCCGCTCCACCCTCAGGAACCCCTCCCCTGAGGAGGGTAGAAGTATGAGGGCTACACAAGAGCCATCTGGGAAGAGAGGTTTGCAAGTTCCTCTTTTAGCCCTGGCAAGCTATTAACTTGAAGACCATGGCATCTGTTTCTTTTGTATAATAATCTGTGCTGTTGTCTACATTCTGATCTATTTAGAGCACCCTCTATGTCCTAATAAGTACTACAGCTTCCCAGCGAAAAAAGGAATAATACATCGGCATCAGGTGACCCGACTAGTGCCAGCTCCATGACCCACTGGTTGTGTGACCTTGGACAAAGAAGATCACCTCTCTGCTTCAGTGTCCTCTTCTGTACCATGAGATCCATGGTATACTGGTAAATATTTAACCAGCTCTCCAGGAAGGAAAAGCCCTTAATCATAGCTTTTGCCAATTTCCGTGGTGTAAATACTCCCACAATGGCCCAAGTCAAGCTGCCAACCTGATGTCACTGAACAAGGAATTGAGAAGAGATGCCCACACTCAGCGCTCATGAGCTGGCATGACATGGTTCCAGCATAGCACTGGATGAGCTCTCTTCCATCATCAAATCGAATGATAATGTGATGGCCATCCAGAATGCCTTCAATCTCTCTCCCCGTCTAGGTAAATACATATCCCAGCTGTTAAAGCTAAAATTGGATGGCAGGTACCAAGAAAAGTGTCTAGCTCTGCCCATCTCAGAGATGGAGTAGGAGCAAAGGAAACTGTTTTCAACATGAGATAAAAATAAAATACAGAAATTTTGTTCATTATTTATATCAGTATTTAATGAACATTTATTAATAAAATGTAATAATCATATTCAAACTTTCATTGAAGGGAAAACACTCTTCTTTGCTCTTGTGCCTTTGTGAAGGAGAAGATGGACCATTTATTCTACGTCAAGAGAGTTTGAAGAGGGATGGGTTGACAAGGTGCCTTCTCCCTGTCTGTCATGCCCAAGTCCACGTGCTCAACAATGCTGGGTGGCTGTGTACTGATGAGACCTCATGGTCATGGGAACTTTCCTCCTTCACAAATGGCAGAGATCTGATAATCAGGCACGGAGTACTGACTGGACCATTCAAGGTTCCCCAACGTGCCTCCTGTGGCCTGTGCCTCCATTCATTTGCCCATCACAACTGCCTCCTCCTCTAGCGTTTCTGCAGACCCTTCCCTACGTTATATCGCCTCTCTTTCTTGGACCCACCACAGCGCACTGGCCTCTCTTATAACACAGGTCTTACCCTGCCTTGACTACCGTCATTGGTGCGCTTGTCCGATCCCCCAACCAGACTGTGAGCATCTTGAAGGAAGACATTAGGTCTTATTATTCATTTTTGTATTTCCTGCAGTGTGCTCAATAAATGCTTTTGAATTTTAATTGAATTTGTGTGACTAGAAGTTGATATAGTTCCTTAATTTAAAGAGATCTTTAAAAAGTGGGTTCTGAAGTTACGTTTTGCTGAAGAATATGCAGAATAACTTTATAAACAGGACTGTTGATGTGCACCAGAGCAGTAGACAACCAAATTCTTAATACGCTTTGTGAGATGCCAAAAGCTACACCCCCACCTTCTCTCACACAAACAGTAATTCACTTGACATTCCAATATTAGTCAGTTCTTCAAATAAGGAATCCATTCATACCCACATTCATTAATTTTATAAGTGAAATTAATTGACCAAGAGTGTTTTCAATATCTTCTGAGCACATGGAACATTGCTAGGTGCCTTGGAAGGCAGAGAAGTGGTGGAATACAAAGTCTATGCCCTCAGGGAGCTTGGAGTTCAGTGGGGAGGACAAGGTCAACATATTTGAAATATAAGTAAGTGGTCGGGGGTGGTGAGGGAGTATTTGACCTGAGCCTTCAAAGATGAAGTCGAATTTGGGTAAGAAGAGGAAAGAGAAAAGAGGGAACTAGAGAAGCACAGGAGAAGAGATAGAGGGAGAAAAAGAGATAATTTAGGATGCCAAGGGAAGATGCGGAATAGGGAAGAGTAGAGCATGAATGGTGGGCAGGAGTCTCGACTGCCTGGGGTGAGGTTTGTGAGGTTGAGAGGCAACGTTACAGGTTTGTCTGAGAACTAAAAGATGAAGGCCATGACTCTCTGTTGAGTTTAGACTTTATCTAATAAGCCCTGGAAGCCACCAAAACTTTTGAGCAAGGAAGTAGCATGATGACAGATACTAGAGAGTATGAAGCAGAGAGTAGAAGGCAGCTGGAGTTAAGAGCCTCCAGCGAGAATAACCAGGAGAACCGGAGACTCTGGATTTCAGGGCCACGTGATGGCAAGGAGGATGGAATGAAATGGACAGGAGTAAGAGACCCTAAGAAGGAAGAATCAGGATAACTTGCAGACCAGTCGAACCATTCAACAGTGAGTCACAGATTAAAGTAAAAGGTGACGGGTGGGTAGCTATTGAAAGGATGCAGATGATGAGAATTAGAACTGAACCTAGAAGTCATTGAGAAACCCAGGGACACCCGGGGGCCAGCTCCTCTCTCTCTCTCTGTGTCTCTCTCCCTCTTGGGCCACAAGGTTGGTCTTTCTTTGGAGCCTAGAATCAATCTTTCTTCCTGCCCAGCTTCTCCGCTCTCTTCTCTCTACCCACTGGCTTTCTCTGATCACATACCTTTTCCTCTCCCTCAATAACTTCAGCTTTTCCAGGTTGACCACACCCTGCAAGCTCTCCCACTGCTGTGTGACTCAGCTGCTCAATACTCGCCTCTTCACATTTCTGAGAGAGGCCATCTGATTGACTCAGTTTTCCGTACCGGTTACATTACAGGATCATAGGTTTCCAGCCAACCCATGGCTTGACTGGTCTGAGCTCAGGTGCCCACTGCTCGTCCAATCAGCTGTAGCCTGGAGGTCGGGTGGGGGTGGGGTGGGGCCAGAATCTGAGTCACATGATAAGAAGCGATACCCCACATGCTGTAGGGAGGGCCTTAGAGCTTTTTCTAAGGGAGGCATCATGACAGTGACCTCTTTACATATTCTTTGGATTTAGAGGATAAAGATACTGAGAGATCAAAAAGGACTAAAAGGTCATGAGAGACTAACTGGAAGAACTGAAATGGCAGTGACAGAAAAATAAAGAAATGTAGTGGGAAAGCTGGATAGGAACAGGAAAATGTTATGTTCATTTAGGAGCTAGTTGAATTTCACTTATTCATTCATCTAGCAAATATTTATTGACTGCCTACTATGTGCCAAGGTTGGCGCTGGGTGAGTACTGAGGGATTCATGGGCTTAAAGCATTGAAGATGACAATGGAATCCTCAATAAAATGTAATAATAATGATACTGCTCATCTATTAAGCTCCTACTGCATACAATTGTGTTTTTGATATACTATCTCATTTAGCCCTTATGGCCATCTTAAAAAGAAGAAATTGTTCATTTCATTTTTACAGTTGAGGAAATTAAGGCTCAGAGAGATCAAGTAACCATCCTAAGACCACACAGATCAACAGATGAATGGGTAAACAAAATGTGGTATATATGTACAATAGAATATTATTTAGCCTTAAAAAGGAATAAAATTTTGATAAATGCTGCGACATGGATGGAGCTTTGAAAACATGATACTAAGTGAGATGAACCAGACACAAAAGAACAAATATCATATACTTCTACTTGTGTTGTACCTAGAGGAGGCAAATTTGTAGAGACAAGTGGATCAGAGATTACCAAGGGCCGGGGGAGAGCAGTGGGGAGTTATTGTTTAATGAGTACAGAACTTTTGTTTGGGGTAATGAAAAAGTTCTGGAGATGAACAATGGTGATGGTTGCACAACGTTGGGAATGTACTTAATGCCACTGAATTGTGCACTTAAAAATGGTAAATTTTATGTTACGTATATCTTGCCACAATAAAAAAACAAATTGCAAACGAATTACTCTGGCTGCTGTGTGGAGAATAGATTGCGGGGTTTCGTGAGGGAGGAAATGCAGAAGACCAGTGGGGTGCTGTCTATCACGGGGTCTTGTTGAGATGACGGTGCCAGCAGAGATGGAGAGAAGTGGTCGAACTGAAGACCTGCTTCAGAGGCAGAGAGCTGACAGGATACTCTATGCACATGGAAGGTGAGCATAGGGGGACTGCGTGTGACACCCAGAATCTTGTCTTGAGGCACAGGATACATGGTGGTGTCAGGCCCTGATATTTTAGCTAAAGTGCATCAGGGGGAAGAAGCATTATGCTTGCTTAGTGCCAGCCAAGGGGCAGACAGAATTCTATGGAGACAGATTTGGGCTCAATATAAAAAAAATCAGCAGAAAACATTTCTAATAGAGCGATTCAGAGCATGGCATGTGCTGCCCATGGGTTAATGATCTCCCGTCTGAGGGCACGTGAACTGGGCACCCCCTCAGTGAGGGTGTCACGCAGAAGATACACGTTGGACCAGATGATCTTTAAGATCCTTGCCGATCCTCAGATTCCTTCCTCCCAGGTCTTTGGAGGACTTTGCAAATGGGATTTCTGTTGCAGATTGAGAAAGAAGCCAGGTTACAATAAGGTAATGAGGCTGCGGCTGGAGACCTTGTAATTGAGATAATTGTCAAGAATCTCATCACTAGGGAAGTCAGTGTGGTCAAAGAGGGTTTTTTTTTTTTTCTGTTTTCTTTCTTTCTTTCCTTCCTTCCTTCAATTCTTCCTCCTCCACTGGTCTTTCTCTCTCTGTCTTTCTCTCTCTCCCTCCCTCCTTAATTTTTTCCTTCATTCCTTGCCGCCCCCTCCCCCCCCCCCCCCGCCCCCCTCATCTCTCTTTCATTTTAAAACGGAGGAAAGTTATCTCACACTGGCTGTCTTCTAAGAGGGCCTTGGGCACTGGATGACTCGAGGCTGGCTGGTCATCTTAGGTTTGCATTGGGACCCATGGAACAATTCCTTCCTGCTAAGCCGGGTCCCAGCTCCGCATTCTTGCAGCCACCACAGTGATCCCCTGACATATCCTCACAGACAAATCCTTGGCTCAAATCACTTCCTGCTGTGCACCCATAACACACAGATTGGAGGTAACTTTACTCGGGAGAACCAATTAGCACAGACCCAGGCTGGGTAATTACAGTTTGATAAGATCCTTGCAGCCGATATCCAGGGCAGATAAAGCTCTGGGAAGCCATTTCTCAGCAGGACTTGGAGGGAACAGTATTACAACTTGCCTTTCCTCCTCCCTTCTCGGCCCTTGGACTCCTACCCCTGACTCTCCCCAATTTAAACTGGCCCCAGAGAAGAAGGAGATGGGAGGGGACGAGAGGGAAAAGATGAGAGACCCTGGAGGGAACGGCTGCTCCTCTCCCCAAGCCAGGGGCACTGCCTGCACCTGCGTGTCCATCAGCCCTACGAGGTTGCTGTTAACCAAAGCTGGGGAGATGGGACAACTAACGAGGAGAGCCAAAGGGCTGTAACGAAGTGAGCAGAGAAGGAAGAGGACTTTGCATCCCATCTCCACAGATGGGCGATGCCACGGGGCTCTGCTCAGAGTGGCCTCTGGCCCACGGTCACCCTCCGTGGTCCCTCAGACCCGGAGTCTCCAGTCTCCTTCCCTTACATTCCCTTTGGACCTGTGCAGAGGCCACTGCTGTGTGTGAACCTGTTTCTCTTCATCCTCCTACTCGAAGCCACTTTTGTCTACCTGGACCTCCCCAAGTGCCCCTCAGTGGCCTCCCCACGGCCACTTGGGGCTCCCTTATTCCACTCTATATACTGTAGCCAAAGGAATTGTTTGAAAATGCAAATTCAGGTATGTTGTTCCCTTGCTTAAAACCCCTCGATGGCTCCCCACTGCCATCAGGACAATGTGCAAACACAGCCTTGGCATGGCTGGGTTTTTTTTTCTTCACATCTTTTAAGAAACAAAACATTGCAGATACTGTTGAGAATACCACTATCCACCCCCATTTTTCTTTTCTGAGGTCTTCGGCTATAAACTTTTCTGGTAACTTTAAGTTTTATTTTTTAAATTACCAAACAGTAAAGTTGAATTCTATTTTTAGTGTTCAGTTCTATAAATTGTAACACATGTAGATATATACACCACTATCACAATCAGAATACGAAACAGTCCCATTGCTCCCGAAAAATCCTCCTTGTGTTGCTCTTTGTGGTTACACTGTCCCCCTCCTTAATCCCCAATATGAACTGATCTGTTCTCCATCACTGCAGTTTTCTTTTTTCCTTTTCTTTCTTTCTTTGGTGAGGAAGATTGGCCCTGAGCTAACATCCGTGCCAATCTTCCTCTATTTTCCTCTATTTTGTATGTGGGATGCCACCACAGCATGGCTTGATGAATGGTGTGCAGGTCTACCCCCGGGATCTGAACCTGCAAACCCCAGGCCGCCAAAGTGGAATGTGCAAACTTAACCACTAGACCACCGGGCCAGCCCCCTACAGTTTTCTTTTAAAGATGTGATATCCATGGAATCATTCCGTATGTGACTGTCTGAGGCTAGCTTCTTTCACTCAGTGTAATATCTTTGAGATCCATCCAAGCTGTTGTGCGTATCAATCGTTGTTTCCTTTTTATGGCTGAGTGCTATTCCATTTTATGGATGAAAACCAGTTTGTTTATTCACTCACCTGATGACATGGCCCCTTTTTTTCCTGACATTCGTACATGTTGTTCCTTCTTATGGGAACATTCTTCCCTCTCTCCTCCTCTTTGCCTAACTCCTTATCCTTCTTCAGATAGCAATTTAAACAGCCCTTCCCAAGGGAGGCCCCTAAGACTCCAGACAGGACTAGGTCACCACCCAGTGCTTCCTCCACGAACATGTTCGTCACCCTTCAGGGTAGTATCTGGTTAAATCATCTGCCTTCTCCACCATCTGTAAGCTTCATGAGGGCACGGGTCAGGGCCATGTTGTTCCTTGCTATATTTCTATCATCTGGCAAGTCCTGATAAATATTTGTTAAATTAATGAATATGACTTGCTTTTATATCCCTAGGGCCTTGTATCATCCTAAACATTCAGAAAATCACAATGGATGTGTGACAAATTAACGAAGAAGTGCTTTTTGGTGTCCATCTCTCAATAGAAACATATGTTTATTTTGCTTTTGTCTACACCGCTCAGACGCCTTGGCCAACCTTTCACAATAATCTGAGCCACTAGTCTTTTTTCTTCCCCACAGAACTGCAAAAAGAAATTGAGGTAGCTTGTGATACTGATACACTACAATAAAACAGAAATATAGATTGGGATAAAGTGAAATTGAGGAGGAATAGGATAGGAGAGCTAGGAAAAGCTAGAACATACAAATTCATGCCATAAAATCTGAGCTTCCTAGCAACCAAAGACAAAAGGGAAGCCAGTAGTGACAGATTTTGCATTGTCCATTATTCAAAATTATACCAGTTTCTCTGGAGAAGCTGAAGCTAAGGGAAATTTCCTATGTGGGACTTCAAACAGGAACACAGAGATCTAACAGGCAATTTAAAAAATACCACTCTACTGTTATGTGTAATAGCTAGGTGCGTAACTTTCCCTTGAAGCATTTCTTCCACGCAAACTTAAAACCGTATGCTTAAACACAGGTCAATAATCTGTTTCCACAAGGAGCCAAAACTATCTGGTCCAGATATGAGGCTCTCTGATCGCCTGGCTTGATCCAGGGATAAAATCTAGCATCTCTAGAGGAGATGGGCTGCATATCCTTCAGATAATCCTCCATGAATATTATTTCTTGCACTGGGCTTTTCATAGCAGCCAGCAGCAGACAATTCGAGTTTATGTTTCCCAATGAGGGTGTGGGGTGTTGGCATTCTGTGCTGTCAACACAAGGCAGCACACATCCTTCATAAATCTACCAAGTGGGCGGTGGAATTGGCATCCTCTTAGGAGATCAAGTGGCCTAACCAGGCTCTTGCCTTATCAGGCTGCCATTTCCCCACCATGCTCAGCTGGGCCACAAATACAATAAGACCATGGAAGAGAAACTAGGGTCCCTCTTCCCTCCCATGGCCCAGGCATATCCAATACCAGGAAAAGCCGTTTGGAAAATTTGGTTCAGTTTCAGGAGGATTTGAAAAAGAGAATTTTAAGACAATCCCAGCTCCTGGGATTAAATATTCCGAAGAGAATGAGACTATCAGCTAACATTTGGATATAGAATGCTTTGCAATTTACACAGTCTTTTCATTTGTTGTTCACAAATGCAGGGCAGGAGATGTGCTGGGCAAGGCTCGCCATTATTCCCACTTCACAGACGGCAAAAAGATACTTTGAAAGTTAAAAGAGTTGCTGGAAGTCACTCAGCGTAACGTGTCAGAACCAATACTTTAGCTTTCCTGGACTCAAATCCTGTGTTCTTTGCACTTCCCATTTAATATATTAACATGCTAGAATACTCCGTGCTAATGTAGTTTAGTGATTCCTAGAACTGGAACAGAGAGAGACAACCTTTATCTTTAGATCAAGAAGAAGGAGTTTCCAACAATAATAAAAGGGATTTGGGTTAGACATTAGGAAGATATTTCTGCCAGGGAGAGTTATAAGAATAGGCCACTGGGGGAGACTCTGGAATTTTCTTACTTATAACCTTTAAAAATGTGAGTGCCACTCATGGTCTGGGGAGAATTTGAGATTGTCCTGTTTAGAGAGCCCATGTCTGCCTTGCAGTTCCTTTTGCCTGCCCTCCTATCCTTCCAGAGCAGAGGGCGGTCAGCCCAGGGCACCTGCCATTCATTGACTCATTCATTCAACAATATTCGCTGTGTTGAATCATGCTATCAGAGTCTCAGCAGGAGATGTTTTCACCCCAGAGAGTTCAGAGGAAGAAGCTTTAAAGGAGAGACTAGTCACAGAGACGTGGGCGGGCATGGTGAGGGATCCGAAACCAGGAAAAACAGGGCAGCCAGAAGAGGTCGAGTTCCTGGAGCTCGAGAACACTAGAATCACAGGGAGAGGCTGTCTGGCAAGAGCTGTGGCCCTGGAGGGACCCTTCTGCCAGATTCCCAGTGTCAAAGCCTGGAGGGAGTAGGGAAGAATCACCCCACCTCCCTCTCCGCCTGCCTTCTGATCTCTCTGATGCTGCATTGGCCACACCCAATCAGCATGAAGAGTGCCTGGGAGGTGCAATGCCTGGAGGTTAGCCTCCTGAGGCCAGAGCAGGGCAGAGGAGGGTGGAGAATGGGCCAGAGTGGAGCAGGGAGCAAAAGGAGAACAGCCAACACAGTAGGAACAAAATCCCTGCCTTCCTCCAGCTTTCATGGACCAGGAAACTAGACAATAGATAACCCCCCTCTCCCTCCAAAAGAGAGAGAGAGGGATGGTACAATAACATAGCAATGAGCGCTGTGGAGAAAAACAGAGCAGGCAGAGAGTTGGGAGTGGAAGGGGAGCTGTTTTAAGTAGAGTGGTCACTGGTTCTTTGAGGAGGTGCCATTGTGCAGAGATCCGAATGAGGTGAGGGACTGGCCACTGGGCCCCACTTAAGGGCCAGGCAACCTGGTTCTAGGGAGGGGAGCGAGAACCTCATGGGGAAAAGTGATGTGGACCCCAGGGAAGGCTGGTTCCGCAGAGCGCCCCCTGCACATCTGCGGGCAGAGCTGGACCCAGTGATGAGCCCCACCCCACACGTGACGCAGACCCCATCTAGGAAAGAACGGCCGCTCCCAAAAGGAGAAATGCCACTGTAGGTGTGCCTGAGATCCCTGACGGCAGGCATGAGCCCAGAGCTTCCACCGGCTCGGCTGGGCTGGCACGCGCCCCTCACACCATAGCAACAGACTCCTCCTGATGAGGAGGAAGCGGCTGCTCAGCCGTGTGTGCGGGGGCTCCGGGCTTCCTCAGCGAGAGACGAGGGTGGGGAAGAAAGGCCGAGCTCACCAATTGCGAGGCAGTGACCCAGAAAATGCCTCAGACGCCTGTGGCTTCTCCCTCAGAGTTTGAAGAGAGTGGCAGCTGGTGGACAGGTGGCAGAGCACCCACACTCGGCCATGCTTCTTCTCCACAGTGGTCCTGGGCTCTGGAGTTGGCTATAATTGGGATCGTGAGGGACTCACACCCACCTTCCCCCCGACACCCACGCAGACACGGTCTCTCTCCATCTCTCCCTCTCTCACACACGCACGCACACACTCCCAGAAATACAGGGCTCCATAAAAGAAAAGGAACACTAAACTAACGTGTGGTTCTGAGAAGGCCTCTTGGAAGAAGTGACAAAGTGAGACCAGAAGGCAGAGTAGGAGTTAGCCAAGCAAAGAGAAAGTGGGACAGCATTCCAGGCAGAGGGAACAACGTGCAAAGGCCCAGAGGTGAGCGGGAGAGAGCCAGCTTGCCCGGCGTCCGGAACTGAGAGAAGCTCAGAAAGGCTGGAGCCGGAGTGCCAGAGATCCTCGAACACAGAGGCGGCCAGCAGCCTGGGATCATCCACGTTCTCCTTCCGGTCCCACCTGTGAGCTCCTGACTAGAAAGGTGACACTCTTCCTATTTCTGGAGCACTTTACAGTTTGCAAAATGCCTCCATGTCTGTTTTTCATCAGTTTCCATGTCAGTTATGACGAATAGCAGAGCTGGGATTGTGAACACGGGTGAGAACAGAGGCTCTGTGATGTTGAGTAGCTTGTTCAGGGGCACACTGCTAAGAGTCAGGACTCACATGTTGGGTTCCCAGCTCCTAGTCAGATGTTTGCCTCACTGCGGCCCTGTTCACCTGGGGCCAAGGTGACCAGCACAGTCTGAGGTTCTGCAGCCACCAGCCTGCAGGCTGGACCATATTAGAGTGATGAACTGACCCCTCCAACTGGCCTCAGGCTCATGCCCTGGGCACACGCGTGTGTCAGTGTGAGCACACTCAGCCTCCAGGAGGTCCTGCCTGGCACCGGGTTCTGTGGCTGAGGCCTTGGTCCCTCCATCCCATTCTGCTCACTCCCGCGGGCAAGGGGTCCCTACGCAGGGCCCCAGCACTGTTTCCAAGGTGCTTTCCCAGCTCTGAAGATGACAGGAGGCTGCAAGTTCTCGAGTGTGAAAAAGCTGTTTTGTAGCCGCTTGTCTCTCTTGGATTCGCCCACTACACTGCCTCCTTCCACCCCGCTCTTCAGCATCCTTGTTCACACTTTCATCTTATTGCCGTGTTCCTTCCTCCCTTGCTCTCAGGCCCTTTATCCGTCCTGGGCCCTCTGTCCTTCTCAGGCTTTGTCTCCTTTTCTAGAAGCTTCTCCTAGTTGCGGCCCAGCGTCTCTAGTCCTCCTACTCCTTCCCCAGGTCTCCATCCCCTCCCAGCCATACTCATTTCCACAGCAGCACCTCCCTAGAGAGAGGAACTCCACCCTGAAGGAGCTGCCTGGAGGGCTTGTCCTTGCTTCCCAGATTCGAGTTCAGGGAGTCAAGTGGGTGAGAAGGCATCAAGACTCGACTGCCTCTGAACGGGGGCGGGGGGGGGGGGGGGGGGAAGAGAGACAAGGAGACTCGGAGACTCTGAAGGAAAGAGCAGCTATTAGTCACCAGGGGAGAAAAAGAAAAGGAATTGGTCAGATAGCGGGTGGTCCAAGAAAGCTCACACAGCCAAGATCAGCCCTGAATGTAATAAGAGAAAGGAATTAGAGTCAGGCAGGGAAATGCATGGCTGCTGGCCTGGCTTCCCTCCCTACTTCAGCCCAGGGGTGGGGAGAGAGGTGAGCAGGCAGGCCCCTGCGGTGGACGCCCAATTGTGTCTTTGGAAGCTGAGGGGAAGAATAACAGGAGGCAGAGAGAAGATGTAGGCAAGAGAAAAAGGGGAAAATAGCTGCTAGCACCCTCAGGAGCTTCCGTTATCCTTTATGCCTCCCAATAAGATGACCCAGTGCAGGGCCCTTTGTAGCTGGGAGCTTGCCCTTCCTCCCTTCTTTCCCTTTTCACATAGTCTATTTGTCACATGAACAAATTTAGTAGAGAAAATTCAACAGTAGTTGATGGCAGCTACAGGTATCAGACTCTGGGTGACTCATGGTCCATGCTCTGAGGATGTTCACAGTCTAGTAAGAGATAAAGGCACACCCGCAAAGATTCAGCGCGGCTGACAAGCACAGTGAAAGTGATATGTGCAAAGTCCAGCAGAGGCCCAGCTCTGTCTAGAGGGCTCAGAGGGCTTCACAGAGCGTGGCCTCTGAGGTGAGACCCAGAAAACAAGGCGGAGTTAGCCAGATGGGTAGAGAGAAGAAGGGCAATCCGAGCAGAAGAAAGAGCCTTGTTCAAAGCCTTGGAGTTGATGGGCATGGTATGTTTGGGGGGAAACGAGGGGATATAGTAGCAAGAGAGAAGAAGCCAGGAGAGGCTAGTAGCTGATGTCCCCTTTAGGGCACCCATGGACAAGTGGCAGAGGGATGGAAGAGGCATTCAAGAGGTGTCCAGGTTCCTGGGCTAAAGGAATTGCGTCCACTGCCCCACACTGGTCTATGTGACTAAGCCACACTACCAAGGGGAAGATTCTGGGGGAAAAGTGAGGGGACCAGGAGGCCTTTGTTTAGGAGACCTTAGAAGGAGTTGGATTTTTTTGTTAGCCTGGCTTTTGGGAGAGGCGACAGGAGTTGTACATCCCATTCTTTGCTTCTGTTTCTAGTCCCAGAAGATCTTCCTCAACTCCCTTTTCCACTGCTGGGATGAGGTCCGTCTCCATTCAACCATAATGGCCTCAGGCCTGAGTCCACTTGTTTCCTCCTACCCTGCCCCACCCTCCTTCTATGGCAGATAGAGCCTTGAGGAATCCCAAGGAGAATTAGAACAGGAAAACTTTAGAAGAGGTTTTCTTGTTTTAAGTGAGTACAAACAATTTAGAAAGCAGATTGGAAAAATGTTTCACAAGCGTCTGTTTAAAATCCCTTATGGCTCCCCACTACCTGAAGGGTAAAACACAAACACCTTAGCATGGTATACAGGCTGCCCCATCTACCTACTCAGTCTCATCTCCCGGCCTCAGGGAACCTTCTGCATACCATTTCTATGCTCCAACATTATCAACCCACTAGCAGGTCCTGGAATATATTGGGTTTTCTTGTGCTGTCATGACTTGGATCTTGCTGTTTTATCGGTCCAAAATTTCTTTTCCCACCTTATCTACCAGGTTGAGATGTCCTACAATTTTCAAGGATTTGCAAGTAAATTCTTTTCCAGAAGGGCTTGCTTGACCATAATCCTCTTTCTGAGCTCCTTAGAATCAATTCCTGGGGGTCCGTAGCTCGGTCTCTACCACAATAGCGGAATTGATCGAACTGTATCATTTATGCGTTTATGTCCCCACCAGCCTGTGAACTCCAAGATGGCAGAAACTGGCTCTTCCATTTTTGTATCCTTGGTGCCTGGCACAGCCTCTGGTACATAGTAAGTGTTCAGTAAACATTTGGTGAAAGCATGGATGAGCCATAAAGCTTATTCTATCCCTCAATCTCTAGTAATGTCAATTGTAGGAATTTATCCTAAGGAAATATTACAGAAGAAGCAACAAGAAATGTGCACACAGGTATTCATTGCAGGAGTGTCTTCATTAGTAGAAAACTGGAAGCAATCTAAACGCTTACAATAGGGGAGTTGTTAAGTAAGTTACAGACTATTGTACTACCATTAAAAAGAATAACTATGGAGACTATGTAACAGGACAGAAAAGATTTCCCATAGAACCCATGGTTTTAAAAAAATGGTCTACAAAGTTGTTTGTTCACTCTGATTGTAATTGTGTAAAGCTATGATCAAGGACTAAAAAAGAATAGTTTAGTCAACTAGAGCGATTTATTTTCCTTCTTTAGAATTCCTTTTAATGCTTTTATGATAATATTTACGTGGAGAAAGGAAAAAACTATTCAGCTGCTGAGCCACGCAATCCAGGGGTCTGCCTCTAAGAGGGGTTTGGAGGAATATGTTGTCCTTTTACACATCAGCCTTAAAAAGCTATTGATAGCCCTAAACACTCTAGCTTTTCCCATTATGATGCTGTGAACTATAACATATTCAAACATTCTTAAAGCTTCTTGTGTTTTCAGCTCATGATGTTATAGAATTGGATCATATCTAATTTAGCTTCTTTCTTCCCAGCCCAATAAAGTGTTATCTTTGATGTGTCTGCATAGGGTGCTTCCCATGACCACCTGCATCCCTCTGATCATTCTGTCCTTTCCTTCCTGGATGTTTTCCTTAACTATGTCAGTATGTGCATATTAGCTGTTTACCAAATGCTTACCACGTGTTTATTTTACCTGGTACTGTCCTGGTCTTAGAACTAAAGGTCCGTTGTCCTGGGAATCCATTCAGCCCCAGGCAAATCAGGATGGTTGGTCACCCTAGGCTCTATTTACTGTATCAAAGTTATGGGCCAGATGGGCAAGGTCATGCCCTCAAGGAACTTACATCCTAAAAAGTGGGAAATGACCAAAAAAAAACCATGATTGCTGCACATGCGTGTGTGTGAGTGAGCATGAGTGTGAGAGTGTGTGTGTGTGTGTGTGTGTGTGTGTGTGTGTTGGGGCAGAGGATGACTGTAGAGGAGATGGCATTTGAGCTGGGCAGGGAAAGTTCTCCTAACAGACACAAGAGGTTGCTCCCAGCAGCCTTCTTGAGTCTCATGCTCAGTCCCGCACAGCACTCTGTGTGGTGGCACAGTTACTTTCTCCAAGAGAAGGATAATGGTCTTGTTTGGTTTCCAGCACGCTTCTCTATGTGAGCCAGCATTGGCCTTTTCTGTCATCTGCTCCCTGGTTCTAGTCTTCTTGGAACAGGAGGGAGCTCAGGCATAAGCCCCTGTCTTTGATCATATTTGCTAGTTAGGCGTGCATACCTGAGGTTTGAGCCTGAATGCTTTTCTCCTTGCCCCAGTGTGGTAATGTATGCTCTATGCCTTTTCATACCAAGGCACCTGCCACAGGCAGCCCTCTCCTGGCCTTGCCTGCTCTCTCTGGCATCTTCCTTCAATGACAGATGGCACAAGGGACCTGGAATGTCATGGACTAAATTATGTCCCCACTCCCCCCGAAAATCACATGTTGAGCCCTAAACCCCAAATGTAACTGTATTTGGAGATAGGGCCTATATGAAGATAATGAAGATCAAGGGAGGTCATCAGCATGAGGCCCAAAACCTATAGGACTCGTGACCTTAAGAAGAGGAAGACAGACTGGGAGCTCTCTCTCTGCAAGCACACAGAGGAAAGGCCTCACGAGAGCACAGCGAGAAGGTGGCAATCTGCAAGCTGGAAGAGCCCTTACGGGGAGCTGAAGTTGCCAGCACCTTGATCATGGACTTCCAGCCTCTGGAACTGTGAGAAACAAATTCCTGTTGTTTAAGTCACCCAGCCTGTGGGACTTTGTTACAGCAGGCTGAGCTGACTAACACAGGGATGCTTTTCCCAGGTGACAGTCTGCTCTCCTCAACTGAACTACAGCACTGGGAAGCAGAGACCCAGTGTCAGACCTACGGATCCTGCCTGGGGCGTTAGCGTGAGGCGGAGCGCAGCGCAGGCGAACAGCAAAACCCCATTCATTTCTTGAGGGATGACTAGGAGAGAGGAGACCTTCAACAGCAGGAGGAAAGAACTGGGGTCTTAGGATAAGACCATCGGATGTGTGGACAAAGGAGCCAGTGACCTTGCCTCGCCCTTTCTCCTTAGACATCTTTCTTCACCCAAGAGTGGAGGCACAGGTCATACTTCGGGGATGTTCTGGGCATTTGCTGTGATTGAAGGCGGGAGTCTGGCGACCTCTTATGTTCTAGAATCCTGAAATCTTTCTTTGGTCGTTTGCTGGACACATATTAGAGTTATGAAACGATTTCGTGGCATCTCATTTGATCCTCACAACTAGGCTTGAACATAGGGACTTCGCATTATCCTTGTTTTACAGATGAGAAAACTGGGGCTCAGAGGCCAAGGCCCCTGTACAAGGTCACATACCTCCTAACGGAGAGACCCTGGCCTCCACTATGGGGCTATTTCCCTCCCAAGCCTGCGATCTTTCCACCCCACTCCCCAGGAACAAGGACCCCATCACTCGGGCCAGCCTAACCCAGGCTGCCTGTCTGACCAGCTCCCGCACGAGTCCCTTCTCATTGCTGTCCTGCGGGTCAGGGAGCACGTTTCCCGGGTGAGAAGCAAGCCCCGAGCTATTCATCCTACAATTGCTCCTTTCAGCCCAGATTTGTTTTTTGATTTGTTTTCTGTTTGTCTTTTCTTCTGGGGAGGGAGAGAGGAGCAGGCGAGCCTCAGCCTTGTTCTGAGAGCTGTGTGTTTACTTCTCCTTCTGTTGTGTGGGGATTTTAGACGACGAAGCTCTGATTTTTCTGCCTCCTTAGGAGACTTGCTCAATTTTTTAAAAACATGCTGGCTCTGGTGCTACACGGCTGCCGACTTTGTCTGCTGAGGAAGCCATGGGCCTCAAAGCCGAGTGTGCGACTGTCTGCGGCCGTTCCCCCACCTCGTGTGGGGCGTATGAAAGGCATTGACTTGGTGTGCTTGGCTGAAGTTGAGAGTGAGAGCGAGAGAGAGAGAGAGAGAGAGAGAGAGAATGGGAGCAAGAGAGACACACCGTGTATGAAGGGGACTCTGGAGTGAGGCTTTGCCAGTCTGCATTGGAGTGCTTGTGCTTGAACATACAAGCGCGTGTCACAGCTCTGAGACACCGCTACATGGCCACAAGAGAAGGTGGGCAAGCATGCATTCGCTTTCAGTCAGGTGCACACATTTGAGGGAGCAGCTGCTGAACAATGATGGGGGTGCTTAAGCATGCAGAGTGAGGAGATGTATGTCAGTCATATGTACTTGGACATGCAAGTGTGTTTCCATACCTACGTGAGACCTTGGATGTGAAGACATCCATGAAACCCAGATCACTGTATACTTGCCTACGAGCAAGAACGTAAAGGAACAGGACGGACGTCAGATGAAAGCGTGAGAACCTGTGTGCATCAAAATGTGTATGGAGCCGGGTCAAAGCTTCAGGACACCTGGGCTCAGGTCACCTACCTCTGACGATGATAGTACGTATTTTTAAGCAGATACAGGAGTAAGCAAAGATCCACACACGTACATTCGTGTTTCCGTTTGTGTGAGCACCCCAGGGTATGACTTTGTGTCGGTGTGAGTGTGCATTCCTGAGTGTGTTTGGAGTTCTGCAAGCAAATGTTTGCAGGGGGCACAGGAGAAGAGGAGTCTGGATGTGGGTGTGAGAATGTCGGGGTGCATTTGCATGGTGCTTTCCTGCATTTGGGTTTGCTGTGTTCACAACCCTGGAGACTTCAAAACAGCAACAAAAGCAATGACAACAAAGAGGAACGGAAAATGGTCTAACACTGCATACATTTCTGGAGCCTCGGGAGCTTGCCTCATGACGGCTACAATTCCAGCGGTGTCCGTTACCATGGCTATCACTAGAAAGACACTGCCGGCACCTCTGTTTGTTTTTAAATCCCCATCACTGTGACACCCCCTTCTGAAATCCCAACCCCGTTCCCCGAGTGCTTCCTTCCCTTTCAGGGAAGGAAGATCAGGAGATGAGAGTCCAATTCCCTCCAGTCTCCAGGGGGCACCTGGGAGGAAATCAACCCGCCGACTCTCCTCTTTCCCTCCGCCAAATCCAGGTGCATCTGGGGAGGACTCAGGACCCCAGGCTCCTGGAAAACCAGAGAGCTCAGAGAAGATGGATGGCCTCCGGCTTGTCTTCGGATCTGATCTTCTGGCCCAGCCTAGGATTAACTGGCTGCCAGGGTCTGGGAGGGGAAGGCTAAGGGCGATGCAGAGGGTGGAAGCTGCAGACAGTGGAAGCTACAGATTTAGATTTGCTGACTCCACCACCCCAAGCCAGAGGAAAAAGAGACTGAGGGAGCTGCAGACCACAGAGCTTGGGCCCAGGCTGGGTGGAGCAGGCTTCACGCCATCTCAAATGCCCACTCTTGGCCCCCTGCCCAGTTTGTGACTGGGTGACGGGGAGGCTGGAGGAACTGGGAATTGCCATGAGAGAGCTGAGAACCTGGGCCAGGCTGTGGGGTGCTGGCTCCTGCTCGCAGGTGCTCTAGTTGCTGGCTCAGTTCTTCAAAGACAGGGCAAATGAAGCCCAGGTCAGGGTCCCTTTGCATATCAGCTAGTGAACTTCAGGTATTCCAGGGCACATGCTGGCCTGACAGCCCCGGCCCTTAGGTGAGAGGGGCACAGGGAATACCTACGAGAGAGAGGGGCATTCACCAAGCAGTCCCCACTGGAGGCAAGCAGCAGCCCACCCTGGCTTTTCCCACCAGACATTCAGCTCCCTGTGGACAGGGGCTGTGTCCTCCTAGACGCTGCTCAACCCTGCCTCCTCCAGGACAGCGTCCTCCACTGGGCCCAGGTTGCAGCAGGTGCTCAGTAAACGTCCCCTGAATTCAGAGCACTGGACTGGGAGCCCTCAAACCTGAGTGTTCCCACCCTGGACTTTGACTGTGTGTAGGGGCAACCATTTACCTTTTCTCGGTATTGCTTTCTTCATCTAAAACATAAGGAGCTTCGATTGAATTATCTCTACACTTCTAGCACTGACATTTCATGATTCTATTAACTAATTGAATTGGATGGACATTATGGAGAATGTTGAATAACAGGCTAATTTTTCTTTGAACATTAACCAGATCCCCGGGCTGTGTCATAGTCAGGTCAGAAAAAAGCAAAATGTGAAATCATTTTACCTTCTCCCCTTTTCATAAGTGAACAGATTTGCTAAGTCATTCCTGAAACCTGCCATGGGGAACTGGAGGTGTGTTCCGGTCCTCCTTGCGTTTCTGGTGGTTAGCATGCTTTGGGTACCAGCTGGTCCTTCAAGCCAAGGGGACCATGAGCTCCCTTCAGCTGGAATATTCAGTACTTTCTGTTGCTTTGGGGAGCAGAAGTGGGTGCTATAGAAGAGATCTGAGTTTGAGAAGCAGATCCTGGCTTCTCCAACAGAAACAAGCAACAAAGATAATGTCTTTGTGGAACCAAGGGGAGTAGCTGCTGGAATTCTTTCTCTGACTCCTGACTTCCTAGGTCACCCTCTTAATAGTCTTTTATTTCTTTCTCATAAGTGTTATGGCTTGAACTGTGTCAACCCAAAATTCATATGTTGAAGGCTTTGGCTCCAGTACCTCAAAAGGTGATCTTATTTGGAAATAGAATTGTTGCGGATATAATTAGATAAGACGAGGTCATCCTGGAGTGGGGTCAGCCCCCTAATACAGTATGACTGGTGTCCTTATAAGAAGGGGAAATTGGACACAACACATGCACAGAGGGAGAACATCATGTGAGGATGAAGGCAGACTCAGGGAGATGCTTCTACAAGCCAGGGAATGCCAAAGATTGCCAGCAGCCGGCAGAAGCTAAGCGAGAGGCCGGAACAGATTCTCCCTCATAGCCCCCTAGGGAACCAATCCTGCCAACACCTTACTCTCAGACTTCCACCCTCCAGACTGTGAGACAATACATTTCTGTTGTTTAAGCCGCCCAGGGTGTGGTCCTGGGTTACCGCAGCCCTAGCACGCTAACCCAATAAGAGATACCACCTGCTGGAGAAAGCCATGTGTCTCGGCCATTCCCTCCTCTTTGGTACCCCCACCCCCACCCTCGACTCCACCCAAGTATATTAGGATATTAGAGGGACTGTCGGAGCAGGTAAATATGCTCAGGGAAAGTGATTTTTCCAGCCCAGTTCAGCTTCATAAGTACTACTGTGGATCAGGGAGTCTTCCGTGCTATCCGACCTCAAACCCCATTCTGCTCCAGCTCCAGCTTGTTTTTGTCTTATTTTGCTCTCAAGAGACTCTAATCAACCAGAACCCCCGCCTCCAGGAAACAATCCTTTGTTGTCTATAGGTTACAAGTGGAATCTCCTTTCTACAGCAGCTGACCGCTCCCACCCTCTAGAACAAGGTAAACCTTCTGCTCTCAGCCCCGACCCCGCCCCAACTCTCAACCCTCCAAATGTCCATGCCCGTGATGACCTTTTCTCCCACCTCCCAGAGCAAGCTAGACAGGCTCCATCTCCTCTTCCCGCCCCCAGCCTCTCCTGTCTCCTCGGACCCTCCACACAGGCTGTCCTTCCCAAAGACAGCGCCTGTTTATGTGCTCACACATGCCTTGTCTCCAAACACAGCGTAGAAATAAGTCGTAAGGACTGAGATGCAGCGGCTGCGAAATCTCAGTGACCGATGAGAGGGCCTGATTGCTTGTGCATAGCTGCTGAAAGGGGTCTTGACATTTTAAGTGCTCGTCAGAGTGAGGAATGACAGCGGCAGACAATGAGACACTTCCTCTTTGCCTTTTGCTGGCTATTAATAAGTGTTTCTGATTCTGCAGATGTGGGAGAGATTCTGGGCCACTGGGTTGGGTGTGCTGCATTTTTTTTCTCACTTTGTCTTTCTCCCAGTCCCCATTTCCTCCTCTCTCCCCTGCCTCCCCCTTCCCAGCCGCCAGTCTCTTTCTCTCCTACGCGCTGCCGGCTGTTTGTCTTGGAGTCGGATTTGTTAGTGCCCAAGAAATGTCATTAGGCAGCTGGACTCCGACCTGCTCTTGGCTCTTTGCTGGAATTCAATTTCTTAGTCTCCCTAGCTTGGACCAACTGCCAAATCCCACTTGTTTCCCCTAGGGCTGGAGAGGAATAGAAGGGATATGGCAGGCTGGCAGAGAAGATAGACAAGGGGTGTGAGGCTAGAGTTGGGGAAGCGGGTACCAGGGCATTGGCCGCACGCGGGGACCATTGAGGGCAGCCGATGCAAGCTGGGATAAAGGAACCAGGCCTTGGCAACAGACAAGTGCAGAGAGAACTGGGAGTGGATTCATCCCTCCCTCCCTCCTTCCCCTCTTTGGTCTTTCTATCAGCAAGGACTTCAGAAAAGCCACAGTGCCTACGTCTTCCTCCTCAGCCCACAGGGGAGGGGTGCTGTGTCCTGGCCTCGGAGAGAATTTTGGCCCACCACATCCTTTTGCTTTGCGGGGTTCCTACCTGGTTTCCTGAATCTTGCTGCTCATTTTTCTGAAATCCGCTCTCTCCCCAAATCAGAGGGACCAGCTACTCCATGTGCCCAGAATTGAGGAGTTGTCCTCAGTGCTAAAACCGGGGCCATTCCGGGGAAACCAGAACTGTTATTCACCTGACTCCAAATCACCCCCATGACCTCTGACTTGGCTTCTGACATCCCTTCTCAAGAGGTACCTTCCTGGCTTTGCATGCACTTTGTTGGAACAGGCAATGAACAGTGAGGAGGGTGCAGAGGGTGGGCTGAGATGAGACAGGAAGGAACCTTCAGACTAGAGCAGCATGGCCTTTTCATCCCAGTGAAAGAGAAAAGAGATGTCCAGCCAAGGGCGAGTGACACTAGAGATGCCTTCCAAGCTGCGAAGCCTCTGTGTCTTTGGAGAAAATAAGGCTTGGGGAAACCAAGCAAGACAAGGAGCAGCGCCCTGCTCCCAGGGGCCGCCTGGCTGTCTGTGCTCCAAGCCCTTGCCCCTCCTCCCACGCTTCCCTGGCCAGCCCCCTCTAGCCAACCCCCCTCCAGCCTGGCTTCACTGGAGTCCAGCTCCAAAGCCTTATCCCAAGCCCGCAGCCTTTGGATCTCTTTATTCTGATTCAATTACATACACAATATGAGCTTTGCAAACAGAAAATTACACGCTGCAATAATTGAATTCTTTGCTGGACTTGAAGCCTGCTGGGCTGTGGTGTGGAGCTGCTCCCGGATACACAGCCTCGCCCTGGGGCCCCACCTGCACTTAGCAAAATAATAACTAACATTTAAACACCATTTTATAGTTAATGGTCCTTCTACCCCTACTATCTCTTTTGAATGTAACAACCAGGTGAAGTAAGCTATTATACACCATTATGGTTATTATTCATCATTCTCTTTTTACAAATGAGGAAACTGAGGCACAGCACGATTATAGGATGTCCTTGAGGTAATGGAACAGATAATTGTGGCAAAGACAAGATCCAAATCCAGGTTTTCTGAGACAAATTTCATGTTTTTTCCCAATCCAGCCTGACTTCCATTTTCTGCCCACCCTAACCACCACGTGGGCCTGGGTCTCCTGGTCCCCCAGGTTTCATGGAAAAGAGGATGGTTGCTTTTCCTCCTTCCCACAAGTCTAGGCCTACGTGCTATTGCAAGAGCTGTGGATATGATTGATCCTGCCTTCCACCATAAACCAAAGCCACAGTTTCAAAACCTTCTAAATACCTGCAAACAAAGATTATCGTTGGATACTCTAAAGAGTATTATTTTCTTTCCATTGGTCTAGAAATCTTCTCCCTCTAGGACCAACAAGGCAACTACTTTCATTTCATTTCCCCTGCCCTTACTTTAAAATAAAGCCAGACTAATTCCTTAGATATACGCAGTAAATATGGCAGTGACTTCTGTCACCTTTGTCAGCATCCTTCAACGAATGTTTATTGTGCATCTGCTATGTGCCAGGAATTTGTCATCTCATTTGATCTTCACAATAAATTAATGAAATAGCTCTTATTATTTCTATTTTAGAGGTGAGGAACTGGGGCTTAGAGCAGCAGAAAAATCTTGCTGAAGTCCTTACTTCCAATGGGGACTAGAAGCCGAGTCCACCAGGTCCAGAGCCTGTGTTCTCAACCACTGTGCCACAAGACTGGTTAGGAGTGAGGTTCCCTCCTTCCTGGTTCAGATCAACCTCACGTTTGAACTGGACTATTGAACTTCCTCCTTAATGGTCTCCTTGATTTTGGTCTTATGTCCATTAAATCCATCCTCTATCCTCAGCCGGTGGGTGACTTGATCTCCGACAAAGCCATTTCCAGACTCCAAGAAAAACTCTATAGCTCCCAACTAGTTACAGGAAAAAAAAGCATTCATGCTCCGTGAAGCACTGGACAAGGTACTCTGTGATCCCCTCTTATCTTCTGACCCCTGTCTTCTGCCTTTCCCCCTGCATTATACTCTGTAGTTATGGTAAACTGCTTATATGTCCTCTGTCGCAAACACCAGGAGGTTTCACATCTCCTGTTTGCTTCCTCTCCCTGGAGTCCCCTCTCACTTTTCTTTGCTGGGCTTAATCTCACTTCTTCGTCAAGCCTCAGATTATACATCATCCTCTCCAGAAAGCCTTTGCCAACTCTCAGTCTCCTGTGGTGCGATTTCATGGTTCCCATGCACTGCCTTTAGAGGACAATTTCTTGTTCTTCTGTCTGTGTTCTCTAGTCCTGCCCTCCAATCCTGGACTGGAAGTTCATTACACAGAGACTGGATCATTCTCTCTGTGCCCCAGCAGCTAACACAATTCCTGGCTCATAGCAATCATTCATTAAATATCTGTTGCAAGTCTTTAAATCACTATGTTTAGCTGATGACACTACACGCGTAATCATATCCTCCTAATGACCTAACCTCAGAAGATTTTCCATGATTCCTGACACTCTGAATATAAAAGGAAGTATGTGCCCAAGTGACCTGGGGCTGTATGTACCACCAGAAACTGTTTCCTAGAGATGCAGAAGAACCCTAGAATAAGAAAGTCTCTTCCTACACAGCAACTAACTTCACGCTGATTTCCTAGAGGGTCCTAGCAAATGGGAAGGAAAGTTTGAAATAGTGCAAATTTCGCCTGTCAATCTGAGGATACTCTGACACACAGCTAGCAGACAGGTCAGAGACACAGTTTTCTTCCTAAGAATATTTCAGGCATGATTGTCCTAAAAGGAAACCTGGAAAAATGAAGACATTTACCGTGCTCCTAATAAAGAAGATTCAGCATCGCAAAGACGTCAATCCTCCCCAAGTACATCTATAAATATTTAATGCACTCTCAATCAAGATCCCAACAAGATTTCTCATAGAATTTGACAAGCTAATTTTGAAATCCATATTGAAAAATAAATATCAGGAAAATCAAGATAATTAAAAGAAAGAAAAAGGAAAGGGGATTTGCCCTCTCAGATATCAAAACATACTATAAATTTACAGTATTTAAAACAGTAAAATTCTGTGGTATTGTCTCATAAATACACAAACAGGTAGATAGACTAGAATTCTGAGTCCGGAAATAAATATACATATTTGCCTGGCACATAGTAGACACTCCATAAATATTTGTTGAGTAAATAAATAATGGTGGCATTTCACATCAATTGGGGTGGGACAATTGAATATTCATTGAGGAAAAAAAAATACAGCTAGATTCTATCAGTCACAAAAATCAGTTCCAAATAGCCTAAAAACCTAAACATAAAAATATCCATAATATTTGGAAGAGACTATATAACAATTTATTTCTGACCTTAGGGTAGGGAAGTCCTTCTTAAATAAATGAAAATATGTAAAAGATATAGAGCAGGGGTTGGCCCACCACCTATTTGTATATAAAAAAAACATTTACTGGGACACAACCACGTCCATTGCTTATGTATTGTCTCTGGCTGTTTTGTGCGGCAGGAGCGGTGTTGAATAGTTGTGACAGAGACCATATAACTCGCAAAACTGAAAACAGTTACTATCTGGCCACTTACAGAAACTGTGCAAACCTTGACCCAGAGTGAAAAGATTAATAAATATAACTACATCAAAAATTAAAACTTTAGTCACATGAACACGGTTTGAAAGGCAAAACACAGACGTGAAGACAATGTTTTCAACACATATAACAGACAATAGATTGTTAGTATTGATGTTACATGAAGACTGCTTACAAATCAAGGAGTCACTCTAATGAGAAAGAGACAATAACCCCAAGCAGAGTGGGCAGAAGATATGAACAGGAAATTCATAGAAGACATTCACGTGGCCAACAGAAGCCTGAAAAGATAGTCAGCTTCACTGGTTTTATCACTCAAGGCCCCGGCAGGAAACAGAGGGCAAAACTAGGCAATTTGAGGATAGTTTAATGAAGGAATTATTTATAAAGGTGTGGACTGGATTTAAATAAACAAACAAGGTATGCTACAGTATCCTGGGGCAGTAATTTTATGTCATATATATTTACCACAATAAAATAACATTTATCGCCTCCCCCTCCAAAAAGGCATTAAAAAACCAACTGTGTAGTGTTTTAAAATACTTAAATATGAAAAAGTAGAAGGGTTAAAATAAAAGATGTACACTGCAAAGGATAGGCATAGAAAAGCTTTTGTGGGTATATTTTCACCAGAAAAAAAAAGATTTCAAGACTAACATATTACTGGAAATAAAAAAAGGCTTTAAGTAGTGGGTCACTCCATCAAAAGGTTTGATCATCTTAATTGTCTATGCACCTAAGAACAGTGCTTCATATATAGAAAGTAAAAATTGACAAATCTAAAGGGAGAAATAAAGAAGTCCACAAATACAGTTTTTATTTTAACAACTCTCTCTCAGTAACTGATAGAACAAGCAGCAAAATAACATCAAAGATATAGATGGTTTGCTCAACAGGGAGCTGTCACCACCTCAAGACCTGAAGGTGCAAGAGAAAGAGTAGAAGCCTGGGAGAGCTGCATGAAGAGGGCTGATGACCAGCACTGGGGCTCTGGGCACGGGGGTGCACTGACCCATAGGGAGCTGGCAGAGAAGCAGGAGAGGGAATAAATTCCCCAAGTTCATTCGCCTTCTGTCCCCTGGAGCTTCCATTGGCTGAATCCAACTGGAAGATGAAGGACAAGGAAGCTTACAGGTCTGCTTCCTCGAGAATGGAGTGGAAAAATATGGAGACTGGATCTGGAAGGGCAAACTGAAGATATTCAGCACACTCGTAATCAGGAAGATGAACATCAAAGCAGCAATGAGATACCCCTTTTCACGCACAAGAATGGTCAATATCTGTAAAGTGCGAGTGTTATAAAACACGTTCTTATTGATACGTTGATGATGAGGAATAAATTAGGACAGCTGCTTTGGAGTCCTGCAATTGCCCTTAAATTTTGTGTGCATATACTATGACCCAGCAATTTCATGTCTCTGCACCTAGAGAAACACTTGTACTATTGCACAAAAAAGTATGTATAAAGATGTCTATTACAGCACTGTTTTTAAGCAAGAAATGGAAAACATCTCAGGTTTCTATCAATCGAGGAATAGATAAATTGTGTTATAGTCAAGTTGTATTGTAGTCATATGACAGAATAACATGCGTTAATTAAAAAGAATAGGATAAATTCTAATATATGCTATTAAGGGTAGCTCTACAAGAAGCATTATTGAGTGAAAAATGGAAGTCGTAAAATAATACGTATAGTCTTTTATTTAGGTAAAATATACGCAAAACAATCATATATATTTTTATACAAGCAAGACATCTACACCAGTGTAAGTGTACGGATATAGTCTAAAAAGATATATGTCATGATTAACTATGAGGAGATGGTCAATTTTTTAAATAAGAATGTATTTATTTATTATTTGTGAAATTAAAAATTCATTACCACCACCAGCAGCAGCAACAAAAGAAGACGATCAGACCTACTGGAATGCTATCTCTGCCAGGAAGCCTTCTGGTTCTTTCCGTCAGAATTCCGCCCTCCCGTGCACCATCTGGACTAGCCATCGCTGTTCTAGCATGTACCACAGTAGGTCTTATACTAGACTTCATGATTTATGTATCTGCTTCCCCTTCTGGACGATAATCTCCTTGAGTCCAAGAACTGTGCCTTTGTAGTGGCCATTCTTTGCTTTCTTTTCCAATCTTTACCTTTTTCTGGCGACTGTCTGACTGAAGTCCAATCCTTAGGAGACAGCTGTGCCCTCCAGGAACCATGCTTGTCAGGAGTGAGTACCTGGGCAAATGACTCAAGTTGGACCAATTATTGTCCCTTTCTGGAAAATGAGGCACTGGGACATAGAGGAAGTTAGACCTGCAATATGTCAACTGCCATGTTTTCAACTACGAGGACAGGAGAAGCAGACAAAGTTGGCTCTGAGAGAAGGAGAGCGAAGGAGAATGAAAAGATATGCAGAAGGGAGCAATGATAGGAATCCTGCTGGTGTTTGAGGACCTGACTCTGGCTTGCTTCAATGACACCTTTGTACCTTTATATAAAGGGCATCCCTGCATCTTTATAATAAAGGCCCCTATTTTTTACTAACATCTCCAGTTAATTTCTGTTGCTTGTAACTAGAAGAATTCTAATAGTGAAGAGTTGTTCACCTTTCTGTCTCCCACTGTACCTACCTCACAGCAGAGCCTGCTTCCCAGTAGATGTTCAGCAAATGCTTGCTCGATTGGATCAAATGAGGCGTCCATTCCTCCTACAGAGCCCTCACAGGTACTCACTCAGCCTCTATTTGACGCTTGCAGTGCTTCTAGCTCAGCACCTCCCAAGACACCCCATCCCACTGATGGGCAGCTCCAGCAGTTCCACAGTGGCCTCTATGGGTCCCTCTGCATCACGGCAGCTTGGCAGTCTTGGGAAGTCTTCTCTTTTCTGAGCTAAACATCCCCACTTCACCTATCGTTCCCCGTAAGGCACACTTTCCAGACCTTTCCTTTCCCTGATCACACTCCTCAGGACAAGCTCCTGTTTGTCAGTGTCTCTCTTAGAACGAAGTGCCCCAAATTGACTCTTCAGACTTCAAGCTCCTGTGGCCTGTGAGTGATAGGCAGAGTTGCAGGATGTCATAGACAGACTCCACAGGGCTGCGAATTGGTAAGGGGCTGTCTTATTTGGCTGAGTATTTAAAAAAGAATGATTATTTGTAGAGAACTGGAAATTGCCCAATATATAAATTCTTTGCTATTAAAGGTGTGCTAACATGAAATTTGTTAAAACCCGGAATTTGGTTTGCTGATGTGAAACCCTAAGGACGAAGAGTTACCGGAGCACAAAGCACACATCTCCCCGATCAATCGCACAGTCCCTCCGTGACCATGAATCACTCACACTCCAGGGGCAGCTGGCATCCCTCTGACTTGGAATTGAACTGCAGACTCTGCAAAGTCAAGTGGCAAGCGAGACGGTCAGAGCATCCTAGAGCTGGGAGGATACCTTAGAAGGGATCATCTAGTCTAATCCCTTCATTTTACGGCTAAGCCACCTTAAATCTGTTCCGGAACAAGTGAGGCATTAATAAATAAAATAAAGTAAATTTTACCTATGAGGAAACTAAGACTCAAAGTGGTTAAGTGGCCAACCCAAGAGCATGCAGCAGGTTGGGAGTGGAGCCAAGACCCCCATTCCTGTCCACAGTGCTTTTCTCTGTACTCACCCCTTTGTGAGATGAAGGTGGCAGCCTGTAGGGGCAGCCCTTAGGTGCAAAGAAGCTTCTCATCTTCTCTCTGAGGACAGCAGGCACAGCCTACAGGCCATTTGTTAACAGCCAGAAATCTAGAAGCAGATGAACTAATCAAAGCTTGCAATTAAGGAGCATCCATCAGCCAGACTGCCCACCCAGAACTGGTCTCCCAGCCTGCCCCTTCTCCATGGGCGCACAGGAAGTCACATCAATATGAGAGTTAAAGTCTTCCCTCTTCTTAAAGGTTGAATCTGTGGAACTGTAAAGGACAGCAATCGATTAGAACACAGTACGGGCTTTACGCACGTGTACACATCTCAACTTTTTCACAGACTCCTGAATCTCCCCTCTCCTGCGGTAAGACTTTAGGAAACTGGAGAAGTTGTCTCTCTGTGCAATGACCAGACAGAACATGCCATGCCCCTCTCTGATGACTTTTCCAAGTTCCAGCATCTCTAGTGTGTGGAAGAGAATTTATCTATTTCACCCAGAGAACGATCAAACCCTTTACCGGCAGTCCTTGTTGGTTGCTCTGGGCATAGCTGAAAGCTGCAGGCTGTTTGCAATGTCCAGCTGAGTCTGAAGAAGAGCCTGGTCAGCTCTCTCCAAGTTCCCCAGCATGGTTCGAGGGTGGCTGAAGACAAGCCCTTGCCCTGGCAATGAATTTAGATCCCTTCCAAATTCCAAGGATTCTAAACTTCATTTCCTCACTGAGAAGTGAAAGAGATGAGAAGGACACCATAGGGTCTTGGAAAACAACATGTGTAAATTGCATAAAAGTTCACAATGGAAGTAACGGGAAGAGAGGAGATGACAGCAAGAGCGTTGGCCAAATCTGGAAGGATTGAACAAGTCAAGCCTAAAGACTTCAATCTATGAAAAAAGCCGTGACTCTAGCCCCGCACCAGCCTCTTACTTCCCTATTGCCCCACTGGCATCTCTCCCAAATAGAATACCTCTTTAGTTGGTGGCTTTGCTTGGATGCCCAGTTTCCGATGTCTTTCAGAAATAAGGTTTATCTGGCTTTGAAGGTCTTATTCCGGGGACGTTTCTTATTTTCCTTCTTTCTTCTTTCAAAAAGAAAGAAAGAAAGAAAAAACAGCAGCTTTGACTAGTCTGAGGGTGACACGAACGCCTGATTTTTATGCAATGTTGCAAGTGCCTTTCAGCAGCACAATGGCAGGTTCTTTGACAATGTCATGCGTCTATTCAAAACAACCGGCATGCCAGTCAGAGGCCTGGGCGTTTGCACAGTGCTTGTTCTCCGTAGTGATAAGGCATGTTAGATTTTCCCATTCTATTTGAGAAATAATTCTGGTCTTTTTTAAGTCCCCTGCTTTTTTGATTATTTTTTTCTTGCCTCTTTGCTGAACAATAGGACCTGTCCCTGTTTGATTCCTTCCATGATGCCTGTGCGGTAACAACTTGAGAAAGAGAGAAAAGGAGAGTGGGGACAGGGCTGGGGGGAGAGGGGGGAGAATGTGATGGCTTAACAGGCGCTGCCAGGTGCTGGCCAAGAGAGGGACAGCATTAAGGAGGGGCTGGGAGATTAGCACCGATAATTTCCTTGGGTCGATTTGTACAGCTCCTTTTGTTGGAAGCAGGGTATGTAGGAGGATGGGTTAATTATCCGGTGTCCTGCTCCCCTGTCTGGTCTACCACCGCTAACCCTCTCTCTCCTTTAGCAGGTGCGCAGCGCCAAGCATGAGAATGTGTACTTCCTGCCCCTGCTGGAAGCATGATGGACAAAAACAGAAAAAAGGACAGTGGGGACAGGGATAAGGGTTGGGAGAGTGTGAAGTCATCCAGCTCTGCAAATGGAGAGAAAACGCCCCAACTACCTTCCATCCCCAGCAAGCATCCCAACTACCATTTGCTGGTTCCAATTCTCCTGTCTTCGAATAGGCACACCCTCCCAACGGGTGTTAACGGGCTAGCTCTTGCGGTGCGATAAACCACCTCAAAACTTAGTGGCTTAAAACAATCACCATTTCTTTAGACCACGACTCTTCTGGGCAATTCTGGTCTGAGCTGGGCTGATCTCTGTTGGGTTCACTGGTGTGCATATGGGCTGGCCTGGATGGCCCCAATCACATTTCTGGTGGTTGGCTGAAGCCATGAGAGCGACTAGGCCGTGTGTCTCTCATAATCTAGCAGGCTAGCTCGGCTGGCCGGGTACCAAAAGCAGCCAGAGGGCAACAATCAAAGCACACAAGCTTTTCAAGCCCCTGTTCCTTTATATTTACTAATGTCTCATTGGCCAAAGAAAGTCATATGGCCTACTCGGGTCAAGCAGCGGAGAAACAGACTCCCGGACTCCATTCCACCTCTGCGTCGGAGTTCAGCAGGGAAAAATGTGTGGCCGTTTTTTCTTTCATCTGCTACAACTTGAATAGCCTCTCCCCTCTGTTCCCCTATCCCTCACGAAGACACATACACTAACATTTGATTTACACACCTGGTTCAAAGCTTCAGGAGAGCGTCCTTCTTGAACGCAACACCCAATTACGCTCATGTTACTCAGTCTCTCTGTATTTCTACCAACTTGGACCTGTTGTTCTCCTGTCATTTCCCTTTGTCATTTGGCAGAATTTTGGAGTTTGCCTAACCTCCCCATTTTGCAAATGAGGAAATTGTGGCCCAGAAAGGAAAAATGATTTGGGCAACACCACCCATCAAATCAGTGGGATGCCTGAGACCTCAGCCTCCAAATTCTAAGTGTGGACCTCCAGCCCCCACATCAGACACCTCGCGAAGTCACTGCATGCCTGTCGTCTACCACACAAAACTAAGTGGAAAATGCCTGAAAGGTGTGTGCAAGCGTTTTGTGCCCTGTCTGTGATCAGAAAAGGCTTCAAAGTAGTGTTCACACCAAAACACAAAACAAAAGGCACAGACCTGTTGAAGGACTGCAGAAGCAGTAGCTGCTGTCAGGCTTCTGTAGCGAGTAGATCACGCCATTTGGGCAGATTTTCTCTGGGTTTTCTGGCAGCTGAGGCAGAGAGGGATATTCATTGAGTTATACAGTTTTTTATTTTCTAACCAAAGAAAGCATACAAATTCATCTGTTGAGACAATTTATTTTTGCTGGCACAAAACTCGAGTAGACATTTGCTGGACCTCTCTCTCTCCAAAACATTGACCAGCATTTTGGACACTGTCCTCTTTTCTAGTTCCAAAAGCACATTTATTTGCTGTGCTCCTTGCCCCCTGCCCCACGGGGCCCGGCGTGGGGTGCTGCCCACAGTGGGTGCTCAATCAATGCTGCAAGCCGATTGGTGAGCAGCCACAGCCGTTTTGACTCCACCCCAGGAGTCGAGCGTCTAGTCCTGGGTGAGTGGATGGTGCTATTTGGAAGGCTAAATTAATTGATTTAGTATTGATCGGGCTGCAAACCTCTGTCCAATATCTCTAGAATCCACAGCACTTTTAGTAGAAGAAGTCCTTCAAATTCCATTTGGGTTTTATTTAAGCAGCACAAATTTGTAAATCACTGTGCAGACCAGACCTGAGTCCCAGCCCCCACCCTACCATCTTCTCGTGAGTGGCACTGAGCAGATTCTTTCACTTCTCTGTATACCTACCTGCCCCTCCCCAGTTCAGGGACTCTGAGTGTCAATTGATGCAATATACGAACACTTTAAGTGCAGTGGAGATGTAAGGAATCTTAGTAATACTCTTAGACTGTCAGTTCAGAAGTCAGTTAAACGTTCAATTTTTAGTCTCAGGCCTTGAATATCTGATTCCATGCAATCGAGTGCCTTGTGGTAGCATGTGCTAGAGGAAAAAAGGCAAAGAGGCTGAAGAGACTCCACATGACCAAACTACCACTCCAGGAGCTGCTGTGTGCCTGGCTGCACTTTATGGGTTCGGTGCTCCAGGTCCCCAGCAGTGGGAGATGGGGGTGTAAGGTCCTTCTGCCGCAGCCTGCAGTCCCGCAATATTACTGGTCTGAGCCTCAGCTCCTCATACTTTGATGTGTATACAAATTTCCTGGGGTTTTGTTAATATTCGGATTATGATTCAGTCAGCCTGGGGTGAGACTCAGAGAACCTGCATCTCTCACCAGCTCCCAGGTGATGCCAATGCTGCCCGTCTAGGGACCACACTCTGAATATACCAGAGATAAAAGGACGTATACCACATTGATGGATGGGGTTACTTGTAAGTGTCAGTGTGCCCAGCTCAAAAGATATAGTCTGAGTGAGGAATGCAGCTCTTGTGGGTCACAGATGGCCCTGAATTTCAGAGCGGGTGGGCTAAGGGGGGGGGGCCAAGTGTGCAGAGGGTGTGTTTGCCATCTCTGCATATTTACCTTAATCAAAGGGTCTTTCTGGAATTCAGGTGTGATGAGGTAGGAACCAGGGTTTGAACTTTATGTTCTGCTCCTGGCTGGCCCACTTAAGGGTCTGAAGGGGAGTGAGCTGTTAAGCAATCTGGTTTCCCACCATGTTAAACCAACAAGTAAAATGACACAGGGATGGACTCTTTACCAAGCACCTTCACATATATGGTTCTACTTAAGACAACCCATAGCATAGACATTTTTGCCAACTGCTTTTTACAGATGAAAAGAGCAGAGGCACAGAGAGCTCAAGCGGGCACCCTAAGGTGATTCAGTTGGTAAAGGGCAAGTTGACCTCAAACTCAGGTCCAAAGTCTCCATCTTTCTAGGACGCTGTGTGAGCTCAGGAGTGAATGAGCCAGACATGAGCCCAGTGAGCGGACACCAGCGGCCAGGGGATAAATCCATCTCCCCACTGAGAAGAGAAAGGACACCGAATCATCCATCTTTCCGTCCCATTCCAAGACGAGCTACCTGGTGCGCTCCAAGTGCAGCCTCACACCTGTGTGTCACGAGGCAAAAAGTGGGGAGTGTGCGCAGATGCTAATCAATTACTTAGGAAACTGACAGCCTGGGGGTTTTCGCTTAAAAACCAGTTAAAATATGTTGCTTACTTTGTATTATTTTTTTAAGAGTACAGTTAGATATAGGGACTTTATCATGAATAATCTCAGATTTATGTGCCGATCAGATGGGTCCTGAAACTTCCTAAGTGCTTCAAGTGTGCACATTTTAACTTGAAAAATTACCGGGTTTGGTTAAGAAAAATTTTCAAACATGAAGCACGAAGCTCATTTCAGGAAAGAAATTCTGCAATGGAGTGAACCTAGGCTGTCATAAAAAAGTTAAACCAGGCATAAAGGAAAATGTCAGATGTGTGGAAGAACCAGCTGTCTCTCCTCTTTTTTTTTTTTTTAAATTTTTTGTAACCTGGATCAGATTATAGGAGAGTATATGCATGTCTGAGGCTGGGCGTCAGGAGGACCAGGCGGAGAGTGAGCCTTGTTCTCCTGGGTGATGCGGAGCTCCCTCCTGGAGAATACTTTTTTTTTTATTTCTAAATAAAGCACTCTAGAGTGGCACATTTATAACCTGCGAAGAATTACTCAAATAAGAGACGCTGTCAGCTATTTATTTTAAAAGCATTTTTCCCGAAGGAGAAGGGGAAAAAGATCTCTCCACTTTCCTCCGTGTCCCTTCAAAAGGTTTGTGAGTGGATTCTTTCCTGGCTTTATTTTCCTCCTTAGAAGAGGAGCCTTCTGCTGGCCTGAGGATTATTTCTGCTCTGCTTGTTCTTTTCTCTGCTCCCAGTTGAATGATCTGTCCACCTTTCAGGAAAAAGGGAAGCTGAGTCTCGAGCTTATGAAGTGGGTGGGGGATGAAGACGTTGGAGTATATGTTTCTCGGGTGCAGAAAGAGTTCTTAATTAAATTCCAGAAATAGCACCCAGCCGGAAAGAGGAAGGGGGGAGGGAAGGAAAGCAAAACCAAAAAGGGAAGAAGGAAGGAAGCAGAGGAGAATGAATGGTTGGAGAGGAAAGGGAAGTAGTGGGAAAGGAGGGGAAGAGGTGCTCCTGGTCCATGGGAGCAAGGCGGGGTTAAGGGCTGGGCCCCAGGCTTCCAGCTCATGCCGCCTTTTTGGAAACCTTTCCCCTTGGGTCCCATTTCTAACCATGCCTGAGCTGTGGACTCAGAGCCAAGAATGTAGGTGTCATTCAGCGTTGGTTTAGTACTTCCCTTTGCAGAAAGGCCTGGATGAAGTGGGGTATGGCTGGGTCTGCACAGGGACTCTAAAATGAAAAGTAAACAGGGACGGGCTATGTTCATGAAAATGCAAGGAGGGTGTTTACTGGGACTAGGATGAAGAGCTACACTGTGTTCAATGGCAATGCTAGTTTGACTGACTTTGTCTTCTAAGTGGGTGTCACCCAGGGTGCCTTAGACACACTACTAGCCAATACCTGACAGGCATGGTGAGGACACCCATCCACTGCCCTCCCACCCCTATCTCCCCCGATTAAAATCCTGCCCATTCCTCAAGCACCAGCTCAAATTCTTTCTCCATCAGGGACCCCGTAGGTAAGGACTAATCTCTTTCTAGAAATGCTTTAATTGCACTTCAAAAATGGCCCCCGATTCCCTTTGGGGCTGTATTAGTTATTTGAGTGCACATTCAAGAGCAAGAGTAGGCCTGGTTCATTTTTGTATTTCCCACAGTGTTTGGTGCAGAATAGGCGTTCAATGAAAAGACTCAGGAACTGCTAACTGTGGTCGACACATTATGTGCTACGAGATGGGAAGGCATTGCTCCAAGCTCTTCGCCCGTGTTACTCCTAATCCTCACACTTGCCCTTTGAGGAGATGCTGTGGTCATCCTCATTTTGAGATGAGGCAATTGAAGTCCAGTGGTTAAACTTGCCCAAGGTCATGTAGCTTGCAGACCGAGCTGGGATTTGAACCCAGACATCTACTCGTTCAGACACTACACTGAGTCCTCGAAAGCCTCCCATGTTATCTAGGGTCCAGTTAAAACAATTAAGTCGACATTTTTATCACATTCAATGGTCAAACTATGAGACCATTCATTAGCCTTAACTTTTTTTTGTTTCTGCCATGTTTATATTGTGCCTATTGCACACTGCCCTCTCCCCGACACCCCACCTGGAATTGCACAGCATGTCGGTCCTACAAGATTCAAATGTGGGTCTGCTGGACCCAAAGCCCTTATTTTTTCAGTATATCACATTGGACTTGGGGGCAGAACAGCACAGGAAAGATCAGAGTTTTAGTTCTTCGCTCATCTACTTAGCAGGGTTAGTATAAGAATTAAATGAGATAACAATGTAGCATACCCACAACAGGGCCTGGCACAAGATTATTCACGCCACTGACCATGATGACTGTATTATTAGGCCATTGTGAAGTGCAGGGTGATTAGCATCTATCTGAGATCTGGCATCTCCAACTCTGCTTTCTCCAGGAAGCCCTCTGTGACTACTTCAACCCCAAATATCCCTCTTTTCTGAAGGTGCCATGCTCTTGTGTTCTGCACCACATGGCCCAGCAGGGCGTGAAGTGCCCTCCTGCACTCTCCTCTGGCTGTTTTGCAAGGGACTCATAAGCAGGGACTGCCAGAAGGAGATAGAATCTTGTGGTGATTAAGCCCTTGGTCTCTGAAGTCGGCCAGCACCACCGTGTGCAGCTGTCTAGCTTGTGCACTGCACACCTCCAGGGGGGCCCATTCCCACTGACTACAACGTGCACAGAACTCTCTGGGTCCTGACTCCTGATGACCCTGAGTCAGCCAGCCCCGAGTTCCCAGCCAGATCATACCACCTGTTACCATATGATCTTAGATGAATCACTTACCCCTCTCATTCCCCATTTCCTCACTTGAAAGATGGCGATAGGATTGCATCTCTCTCGTAGGATTGTTGTGAGGGTGAAGGGAGCCAGCACGTTTAAGTGGCTAAGCGCAGAACCTGCACGAGCAGGAGCACAATCATGTCAATCATTATTTTTAAAGCCTGAAGAGAGAGGAGGGCACGGAGGAGGTGCTCAACAGATGATCATTGATGGAGGAATTTCTCCCCGATAAGGCCCGTATTGTGGCTCTTCCTCCAAAGAATTCATCCTGAAGGAGCCAACTTTACTAAAGCGGGGGGGTAGGTTGGAGCAGCCAGCACAGGCTAAGGGAGGCAAGGAGAAAGGATAACAGATAGTACAGAACAGAAGAGACTAGCCCTTAGCTCAGTCTAGGAGGAAATGCTTCCTGAGGGCAGGGCTGCCCCTCCTTGCCAGCAATGTGCCCAACACAGGAGCAGCTACTGCTCATTCACCTGTCACGTCTCTCCAGGCTGAGGCACTCTGGGATCTTCATTCCAGGCCTGGCCCTGAAATATGCATCCACCTCATCAAGGAAGAGAAAACTGTGGACCATTTGCAGGGTGGCAAGAGCCCTGCTCTGGGAGGCAAGTGACTGAAGTCCTGGTCTGTGTCTAGCACTGTCTCCCTGGACACTGGCGGCTTCTGTGGCCTCAGGTTACTTGTCTGTGCATAGAATAGCCAGCAAATCCTCCGTTGGCCTCAGAAGGTTGCTAGAAACCTCAAATGGGAGAACATATGAGAGAACCTTAAAAGGCACAGTGAGCTACTCAAAAGCAAAGGTAAAGGATTATAAGTATAATAGATATAATTGTTATTAATTATTATGTACCCAGCAAGATCTGTGGGCCTTGTACTTTGCCATGTACTGCTCATCTGCCTCTCTGATAAGAGTATATGAGAGCTGATATCCGAAGGCTTAACGTGGCTACCTGTATGAAAATCTCAGAAGAACGTTGCAGGCAGAGGGGAAAGTATGTGCAAAGGCCCTGTGATGGGGAGGAGCTTTGAACGTTCTAGAAATTGACAGACCAGTATGGCTGGAACATAGTGAATGGGGTACAATTGGAGAGAGAAGCGATATAGAGAACGTGTTCAATAATGTTTGGTGAATGAATGAATGAGTTGGGGAGCACATGGGGTTGCTGTAGGGGTCTTGGGAACCTACCCTTTTCTAAGGGCTCACATCCCTGTAGTGACACTGAATGCCCAGGTACCTTGTCCCTGACTCTCTGTGTGGCTGCCCACTCTACTGGCAGAGACGCCCCCTCTGAGCTGCACCCGCTCACCTGGCGATCAGATGACAGCCAGAAGCTCTGGCCTTTACACTCGGCTGACCCTGTCCGCCCTGCCCACTCCAAGAACCCCTCCTTTCCTCCTGTTCCGGCTTCCCCAGGGGACACTGCCCATGTTTATGAAAACTGAACATGTCATTCAAACCAGCACCTCTGGCCTCACGCAGCTGAGGATCAGGAGCCACTATTTTTTACCTCTCCTTTCTGTCACTGGACTTTACAAGCCCAGGCTGGTCTCCCCCTTGGCAGTTCCCGGAACCTCACAGACAGTAATGAGTCTGGGGTTGGTGTTAAGCTCAGATGTCAAACAGAGTGGCCAGGGCCTCCCGAAACGTGGAGAGAGCCGCGAGCTTCTCCCTCTACAAGGTCAGCTTGTGTGTAACACTTCATTAAATTGCTCAAACACTGAGCCATGTCTTTAACCAATACCTTTAATGTCATTTTCTGCAGACTTAATAGAACGGCATTAGCATACCTGTCAAGTCTTCCATTTAAACTTCGAAGCAAGTGAAGTTTAAAATGCCTCCTTCAGCCCACAGTGGATTTAGCTTCAAACTTTGGTTTAAGAAAAAGAAAAGAAAAAAAGCAGAAGGAGGGGGAGTCTCTGCGGGTGTGCGTGACGAAGCAGAGAATGTTCTCGGATTGCAACCTCTTCCAACACTCTCCTCCTGCGTCCAGGAAGTGTACCTGGGTTAAGGACAGTGTGAGGCAAGTCTCGGGGCTGACTGAGGAGTGACCTTTCCTTGTCTCAGATTTACGGACTGGATGGAGCCCCAGGAGGTCAATTAGTCCATTCCCCTGCCCCTCAAAAGATCTGTTGCCCAAAGCAGGGCATTGAACCACTCTGGGTAGACAGAAAGACCAAGGCAAAGAGTGGCAGTGGGAGGATAGATTCCTGGGCTCAGCCAACATAGACCATTCTGGACTGAATTCGGATGTCCCGTTTCTCTGAATGGCCTGGATTGTGTGTGTGGACAGCTCAGCATGTGTAGATAACTGCACGGCTCTGTTCTTTGCCCTGCTGGGGTGAGGAGAAGGAACTAGAGCAGATGAAGAAGCCAACAGGGAAGAGAGGGCCAGGGAAGGCCTTCCTAGCTCCGGAGCGGAGTTGCTGTTCTCTGGGTCAGCCTCGGAGCTCCCAGGAAGGAGGGCTGATAAACAGCAAACTCATGATCAGCCTGTCCACCGCCCTGGGACAGCCACATAAGGAAGAGTTTATGAAAAACACAGTGACTAGCATATTCCCCTCACCTGTGAGGAGGAGCGAGTGTCCATCTTGGACACATCTGGGATCTTGGATGGACCAGAGAGTAGGCACTTGGTCTTTGCAAATCCTATCGGTGAAATGGGTCCAACTGCCCACAAGAGATCAGCCCGCATGGAGGTGGAGGTAGAATGGGCTCTCGTACTCAGCATGGAAGTCTTGGCGGGAGTTAGGAAACAGGATAATGAATGTGCCTCTGTCATCAAACTACTAATCGTTAATTATCCCCCTAGACGTCGCATAATGTGCTACCCAGGCAAAAATAAAATTGCTTGAACTTTTCCACCAAGTTCTAGTTTTAAACAAATTACTCGAGTCAAAACTATTTACCAAAGTGAGTAATTTTAGACATTTGTCAGACTTCATAACATGCTTTAATTAGTGCCAGCTAATAAAATCCTCTTGTAATTAAGCACATATACATTCCTTGCTGTTTTTTATTTTAAATTTTTGCTTACGATAATTTTTTATAAGTGATTTGATGTCTGGCTTCCAGAATACATGCATTTGCAAGAAGGAGCGTGCCTTTGTGAGCATATGTTTCCAATGCCACTCTGTAATGAGTCACCCTCATCATTAAAGGACCCACTTAATTATTAATGCTGCAATTAAGATGAGAAGAAGGAGTTTCTCCCCCAAAAGTGGAAAGTTGATCCCTGGCTCCCACTGCAGTGGGAACTGGTGCAGACTGGCGCTCTCGCCCTCTTGGTCCCAGGGGACAGATCAGACAGTGTGACTTGTGCCTGGATGCCCTTAGGGAGCCAGCAGGTCTGTAAGGAGCCTGCTGGTTTCCCTGACATGCTCCTCCTGAAAGGCTCCAGAGTGAGGATGGCAGCAGTGACAGTTCACTTCCAGCTCAGAAACCTGTCACTTGGAGATCAGCATTTTAACTACCCCTTGCCCCTCAAAAAAAAAAAAGAGAGAGAGAGAAGGACACCTTAATTTACCCTTCTGATTGGCTTGATAGCTGTCAGAGTGACAACCTGTCTCTGGCTGAAAGGGATCTGGTGTTCGTTCTCAGACTGGCTTTGTGTGCATTATATGGTCGGCTTGCTCCGAGAAATGGCACCATGGAGATAGCTTCATGGCACCCCGATCTCCCTCTCCTCCAGCTCCTACCTTCCACCCACTAGCCATGGGGTAACCTCCAGGACCTGACTAGGCAGATCTCCAGCTTGAAGCTGGGAGCCATGACTTCTCTTTCCCTCACTCTGGGGCGTGCCCAGCAGATGTTCCAGAGCTGAGATGGAGTCATCTGCAAATGACATGCTTGGCAAGATTGCCCATTACCCTGAGTGTTTGAGAGAGGAGCCTCGATGACTCAGGCAACTGGATGCCTCAAGGGTTACCTGGTGTCCTATACAGACTCTAAGACAATTCCACCTCCACGTGAAACTCTGCAGTTCTGGGCTTCGGTTCTTCTCTCAGGCAATGAGTTTAGTTACTTATGTTGTGATGACAACAAAATCACCTGAGAAGCTGCTCTGCCCCAAAGGGCCGGTGTGTTTCCTAGTCGGTAAATTCATCTCATTTTTGGCAAACATAGAAAATTTTCCAGGCCCCTGAAAACCCCAGAAATTCTAACACAGCTTTCATGCCTCCCTGATTGACAGGCTGTCTTCAGTGTGTCCTCACTAAGATTTTGTCAAGTTTCACTTTCTGTAGTTTGTGTTTATAAAGCAGATTTTTTAAATTTTCTAAGTGTTTTGTAGTATTTATTTGCTTTTTGAAAGTACATGTGCCCTCCTCTGAGCCCTACACGCCTCCATAGGGGTTGTATATACATTCCCCTGCCCTGCATATCTCAGTTTAGAGCTGCAAAAACAATACAGTAGCCACCGGCACATGCAGCTCTTGAGTACTCAACATGGCTGGTCCAAATTGAGATGTGCTGCAGTTGTAAACTACACCCCGGGACTCAGGGTGAAACAAAGAGTATAAAAATATCTCAATAACTTTCATATTGATTACGTATTGAAAGGATAACATTTTGACTATGTTAGATTAAATAAAATATATTAAAGTTAATTTCACCTGTTTCTTATTACTTTTTTATTTTTTTAATTTAATTTATTTTATTTTATTCTTTTTTTTTGAGGAAGATTAGCCCTGAGCTAATGTCTGCCGCCAATCCTCATCTTTTTGCTGAGGAAGACTGGCCCTGAGCTAACTCATCGGGGCCCATCTTCCTCCACTTTATATGCGGGACACCTACCACAGCATGGCTTGCCAAGTGGTGCCATGTCCGCACCCGGGATTCGAGCCCCAGGTCGCCGAAGTGGAACATGCGAACTTAACCGCTGTGCCACCGGGCCGGCCTCTCTTATTACTTTTTTAATGTGGCTACTAGAATATTTGAAGCCACATATACGACTTTGGTTATATTCCTAGTGGGCTGTGCTGATCTAGAGGATTATGATAGCATCAGACACCAACTGCAGTGGCTGAGGACAGACAGTGAAAAGATTTCCAGCCTGAACCTGGGTTTGGTCCAGCTCTGGCACTCATTGGCTGTGTGACTTTGGGCATGTCTCTTTACTTCTCTGGCCATCAATTTCCTCAGTTTTAAAAGAGAAAGTTGACTATACAAGGTGACCTACGAAATCTATTCCAGTTATAACTTTCTGTGGTTGTATAGAATGGCATTGCCACCTCTCTAGAGATCTTAAAGAAGAGGATGAATTCTCTTGGCAGACTTTAGAGATGGAGCCATCATGGCAGGAGAAAATAGGAAGGGTTAGAGTGATCTCTGACATTTCTGATTGGCTTTCGGTTGCCTTGTACCTTTCCTTCCTAGCCATTCTAGGAGTTGCGCTCAAGCTCCCAAAGGTAGGGCCAAATGAACTCTGATCTCTCCACCCTTGTTCTCCCATTCCCTGTGCCAGGCCCAGCAGCACCTGGGGAGAGGCACACCTGTCCCGTCCTTTAACTCATGGTGATATGTCACTGATCAGCACAATTGGCTCTAATAGCTCCCCAGGTGGATTCCAGAGAGCAATGAACCGAACATAAAAATCCCTTTATTATTGCCATTTCACTTTTATATACCCATCAAGCTTTCATATTTAATCTCCTATATCACAATAGCTGATCATTTTTAACATTTGACATTGATAGAGTGCCCACTGCTATTATTCTGACATACTATAAAACATTACACCCATTTGCAATAGAAAAGGCCAAGAATCAATACCTAGCCCCATTTTCCACTGTGGCAGTAAATCACGAGGCACCTAACAAATTGGTTTAAGTAGAAGAAACTTCAGAACCAATGAATGGCCTGACCAATCCCCGGCTCCTGTTAGAGCTGACAGGGACCTGGATGCCCGTGAGCTGGTGGGGGTGGGGAGGCACTGGGAGAGTTGGTAGGGAGCCAGGCTGCTCCATAATGCAACCAGGATTCTCCAGGGACAAGAACTGTCCATCTCTCTGGGCTCCAGGGACACCCATAGAGAATAAAAGCCATCTTTATTCCGCTCATGTCCATATCAGCTCTTGCTTTATAGCAAGGGGCCCCACACTGGGAAGCTGGTGATTTCCTACCTCTTACCCCATCTTTATATAGGCTAAAAGACCCATTATCAAGACCCATTGTCTGTTTTGTCAGTTAGCCCATTCATTGCAACAACCAGATGTTAAAGTGAATTGATTGGCTATTTACTCAAATTGACTTTCGGATAAATTAAATGATCACTTCACCCAAAATGGCCAAAGCCAGGCACTAAAGAAAGTCATGGATTTAGGCATTGCTTAAAATATTTAGGGTAATGGGTTGGGCTAAATATTTAGTCATTATCTTTGTATATGAAGTGTATGGCGTATTTAAAATCCAGAAGTTTAAAATATTCAGAAGATTGCCGTTTTTCATTCTTTGAGCATCATCTCGATCTAGTCTAAGGCTATGCTGATTTTGTTGGACTCCGTCGGAAGCTTCTTTCAGCCCAAGATGCCTAGTTGAAAATACATGAGCCCAAGGTCTGACTGACTGCCTGCTGTTGCTGGGATGCTGGAATGTTCTGACAGCATGAGGACCCAGCTCTGGGAGAAAAGGAAAGAGAAGAAGCTTATTTGTCAATTAATTTTCAGTTTAGGACTGGATTTCTTACAGAGTCTGGCACATGAGTGTACATGTTTACCTGACTTTCCTGTGACAGGTACACTCCTGGAAAGGCACATATAAATCAGATTTTTTTTTAACAAATTCCTCTTTCCTATTAACTTACATTATCATTTCGGAGATAATTGGCCTGCATTTCAATTAGCAGTGAGTGATTCTTTACGTTATCTATCTTACTCAACCTCTTAATGATCCTACATAAAATGAAGAGCTTTCGAAAAAGAAATTCTTTGGGAAAGGAACATATCCTGGTGCCTTGTGAATGATTCCAGTCATTATCTTTTGCACATTTGGAATGACAATCCAGGTCACTGGATTCGGATCTGCAATAGTTTTTTGGAAGCTTGGTATAGTACGAAGAACATTAGATTCTAAGTCAGGAGTCCAATCCTGCCATTTTCCAATTGAGTGATTGCGGGGTAAATGCGATATATGACCTCTTTATGCATCAGTTTTTTCATTTGTAAAGTGGGGATACTTCCCTACCACTTTCACAAGAGCCTTAATGAGGAAATGAGATAATGCAAGTAAAAGCATTTACTATTATTGTTATTACTGATAATGCAATAATAACAATAAAATATGATGAGAGAGGAAACAGGATAAACCATTCTTACACCAAGCTCTATTTTATGTCAACAGGAACAAAGTTCCATTTATACAGAACTAACCTAAGAGAAATCACGAAAAGTCAGCTCTAGGTTTTTCAATTTTACACCCTGAGAATTGAGAGTCAGAAAGACAATCAAGTACGACTCGATCCTAGAAGGCTTCTAAATCCTAAAAAATGTTTGATTTTTGCTATGCATTGCTTTTTCCTTGAGTGTTTTTGGATATATTTGAATTCATTTATTCAGTCAACAAACATTTATGGAGTACCTACTTTGTGCTCCATCCTGAACACACAATAAAAACAGACAAGATATGGGCCCAGGTGGATGGTCTCCATATGAGGTTCTCAAGATTTCTGGTGCATCAGAATCATTTCCCAGGCCCTGTCCCAAACCTTCAAAACCGGAATTTCTTATGGTAGAAGTTGAGTGTCTGTATTTTGACAAATTTCCCAGGTAATTCCAACATTGGGCTCACTGGCCTATAAGGTCACACTCTATTAGCCAGAAGACACCATTACCAGGAGCCATCCTGCTCCAATCGCTGGTAGTTTTCAGGGGGCGAGAGTTGTGTGGAGATTCCAGATTTCCGATTTTCCTAAAATAGGGACACAGCTAGAAACTGATGTGTTCAGCTGGTGCGTGACCACTGCAGGGATGCAGACATGGGCCAAGTCCTTCGTTCTTTGCCTATAGTTCTGCTACCGACTCGCTCCAAAATAACCTGGTTGGTTTGGCATCCTGAACTGCAGGCTTCCTGTCTGTGGGCCCGGAGGACCACCCAGAAATCCCATTGTCCCTTTTATCATCAGGCATGAGATGGCTCTCTTTGGACGAAGTCTCTGTTTGGAGCTTGAGTAAGGGGAGAGGAAAGCAGAGGAAGAAAGGGAAGGAGGGCTAAGTCAGCTCCCCTGGGATTTAGCCGCATTGTTCTCTGAGCTAAAGCAATACTCCAAATACTGCTCTCTTTTATTGTATGTGCAAAAAGAGCTTTTCCGGAGCAGTTTTCCCTCAGTCATCTCGTGTGAACCTCTCAGCAACCCCAAAAAGGACCTAGCGTAGGTGTCACAACTTCCATTTGATGCAGGATGAAGCTGAAGTTCAGAGCAAGGCGGTGACTTCCCTGAGTCAAACGGGCACGTGATCTCGGAGGGCAAAGACAGCACTGGTGTTAATCACCTTTGCCCTTAGCATATTTCTAAGAACAGAGTAGATCTTGAAATAATTGTATTTGTTAAATGAATGAATGAACAAACACATGAACAAAAGAAAAACGATCCATTAGAGCTGGACCAGCATCAGACCGTCTTCTAAGTCCAGGGGCTGATGACCTCAGAGCTCTCTAGCTTCACCAAGGAAAGCGGAACTGAGTCCCGTGCTCTCTGTTGAGGTCTTGCAATTTCCATAATCTTGTTGTTTCAAAGGTTCCGCGAGCCTTTTGTAGTCCTTTCATCGTGAGCCCTGGGTGGCCCTTTTGATGCCTGTTTCTTCCTTTTGCCCAGGCCTCAGTGAGGTATGGCAAGCAAACCTTCATTTTGCCTTGAGTCTCGCCTTCCCTGGACAGAGAACTATTCTTGGCTTGTATTTGCTCCTGCTGATTTTGCAATATCATGATTTCAGCTCAGTGCAAATGCGTCTTATTCCCACAGAACTCCCAGCACCCTTTGATCAGAGTTGATTTTGGTGAGAGTGGCCCTGAGGTGAGACAGAGGCAGAGCTTCCCAAATGAAAATGTCTTAGAGAAAAGGGCTGAGAGCTGACCGGAAGTCACCTTACTCTTCCCCTTCCCATGGGCATTCTCAGTCCACCCACCAGGGAACCCCCAGACAGCCTCCCCTGGCCAGAAGCTTTACTTAGCACTCAAGTCCACTTCTTGAGCCTAAATGGAAGCCTCATTTCTTCTTGCTTGATCCTCAGTGGATTTGGAAAACCTGGCCTTCATTTAAGCCCAGGATGCTACAATAGACAACCAAGCAAACCGGTAGAGTCTCTTTCCTGAGAGTGCTGGAAGGAAAGACGAGAAATCCTCGCCTCTGAGGGTTCAGTGAAGAGCAGGCTTGCCCAGAGGGGAGGGCGGGGCAGGAGGGCTTCTGCACACCTTGGGTGTATCTGGTTTTCTGTGACAGTAATCCATTTCTAGCAGCTAATTTTAGAGGCCAGGAGGAGAAGGCACAGGAGCACAAATCCTGTCCTGGGCGAATGAGGAGGACGAGTAAGTAGCCGCCATGGAGCAATGCACACCTTACTCTGAAGAAGCCAACGGGCCAGATGGTACTAAATACTGGTTCTGTTTTTCAGACCCACTAGAGCACCCCAATCTGTCCTCCATTCCTCCTTCCACTCTGCCCAGGTAGCCAGGACCGAGGCTGCCTTGTGGGCCATCAGAAGTGACCCTTTGATATCTGATCTCCCATCTGCTGGGCTAGGCATGTGGAAGAGACAGCTGGCACGGCCCCTCCCGGGGGACTGCAATTAGGGGATATTTAATCCTGTCACCTGGTTCATTTGCAGTGATGGATTTGGACCAGAGCGCTGAGTGGCGCCAAGAGGATATTGGATTACCAGGGCCCATCCCCTTCACCCCTCAAAGAGAGCTGACCCACCCCTGCCCTGCGCCTGTCTTCTCTGGCCCCAAGGTGAGCCACCTGGCTCCCATGAATTAAGAGCAAGCACTTGTTGTCGACCCCACCATGCTAGGATATTTTATCTGAAACCTCCTGCTGATATGAAAACACTGATGAGATTTCCAGCCCCCGTGATCGCTGTCCTCCCTTATTTTGAAGATTCTGAGTTAATAGATTCTGGAGCTTGAGGAGATACCCAGGGAATCTCCATCATTCCATTTTCACTTTCCAGACTCTCAATGTTGGGCAACTTTGAATTGGCTGTTTAATGTGGTGAGTCTTTTTCTGAATTGAGGTGCCAGTCTAAATTTACTGAATTTATCCCTCTTCATGCCAGCCAAGCATACTGGAAGGGGATAAGACTGAGACCCAAAGAAGTGGATTGTATGATTTTTTTCAAGTCATTTGCCCTCTCTGAATCTCAGTTTACTCACTTATGAACTGAGCAGACTGGATTAGATATTCTCTAAGGTGCCTTCTGGATCAAACATTATATGTTTGTGGAGAAAAAGCTGAGTGAAGTTATAGGAAGAGTTTTGGCTAACGGAATAATCCCAGAGAGAAAAACAATGGAATTTACCAACAAACCAAGATGCTTATTGGGAACTATTTCAGTGCAGAAGGGGCACTGGGATGTCTGGAAGGATTCCGAAATGTCTTCGATAATTTTTGGTGGTGCTGGTGAGATAAAGAGTTTTGACTGGTTTCCATCCACTCATTGGCTTGGGTTTTCAAGGAGCCCACAAGAAAGAAGTAGCCTCAACCTTCTGGGGTTTCCAGTTTGACTCATCTTAAAGCAGCCTTTGAGGATGGTGGACAATCGCTCCACATGGCAAGTTTCATGTTTCAGGAGAGGTGAAAGGTTTAGCGTCGTACAGGGAATCTCACCACTCCTAAGATCTGGCACAGCAGCTGCCACATCCCATGACAGGCTAGACACAAACACTTTCTTCCAGGGGTCATGTCATCCCTCTGCTTCAAGTAGTTCAATGACTTCTTATTATACTCAGAATAAAATCCCAGCATTTCACCATCAGTTACTAAGCCTGCGTGATCTGCCTTTGTTTGAGTCCCCCCAGTGCTCTTACACCCTATGCTTAGGCCAATGTGTGTATATGTGTGTGTGGTGTGCGTGTGTGTGCAAGCACATGCACACATCACACATCTTAGACTCTCCAAGCCAGTTGCTGCCTCAGCACTTTGCACTCGCCCTTCTCTCTGCCTGGAATACCCTTTCCTTGGTTCTTTGTGTGGCTGGCTCCTCATTAATCTCCAGCTCTCAGTTCAAGTATGGCAACTTCAGGAGATCATCCCTGACTCCTCTTTGTGACGTCACTCTTCATTTTTCTTAATAGTATCAATGCTATATCTTGTATAAATTTAACACACTGATTTTCTTTTACTCACACTTACATATAATCTCCCTAAAACTAGCGAACTTTTTCCCCTTGTTTGCAGCTGTGTTCCCAGCACCTAAAATAACAGCTCACATGTCGTAGTTGTACAATAAATATTTGTTGAATCAATGAACATAGAATACCTACTGTAGGGTGAGCTCTGAGGCCACATTACTGGACGTCGTTTGAGGAGGGCAGACTGAGCTAGGCAATAGGTCGCGTGTTCACCATGCCCGCAACAGCAGGTATCTGTGCCCTCCACCTCCAACCTCGAGAGAGAGAGAAACAACTGTCGCCCTGGCTCTGCCCCCTGCCGACCTACTCAGATGACCTGTTCCTAAGATGATCAAAGGAATTAGAACAAAGAATCATAGCTGAACGACTTCTGTGATACATCCTGGAAATGGGGAGGCCAGCAGAGCAGGCCCAGCCCTGGGAGAGAGTCCTTGAGAGCTGCAAAGCTGCTCCCTTCAAAGGGTCGACGTGAAAGCAAAAGAAGCAGCACTTGAGGAGAGAGGATTCCCCTCCAGAGAAGGGAAGCACTTCAAGCCCATCTCGCCATCCTTCTAGCCACAGAGATGCGTGCGTATGCACGTGTGTGTGTCCAACAGAGGGACAGAACCTCCCTCACAAGCACTATGGCTCTCCAGCCCTCAAATACCCTTGCAAATAGCCAGTGGTCCACCTATCCCCTCATGCACAAAGTGGCAAACTCTGTGAATTTTGTTTATATTGCCAATGTCTCCCTATAGAACCTTATATAATTCCCTCTTTCTCCGAAAAGCTCCTCCTGGTTGACCCCTCCTGTCTCTTACTGTTCTTCTGAAATCCATCAATGGCGGTATCATAGTTTAAAAATACAACAGCTTTGGGTAATTTGATAAATCATCTTAAGGAATTTTCACGGGCATGTGCTCCACTTCTCCATTCCACTTCTAAGCTCCTTCAGGGCAAAATCTATACTTTTTTTTTCATTTGTAACCCTCTCCACAAGACTCTTAGGATAGAATTCTTGTCAGTGTGCTCATCGTCTGAATATATTTTTATAGGCTGAGAACCCTTGGATGCTAATTTTCTTTCATTCATTAATTTATTTAAAATATTTACTGAGACCTAGTACATGGCAGGTACTGTGCAAAGTGCTGGGGTTTCAATGTTGAAGTTCACGGCCTGGGGCAGAGATGGAAACACACAAATAACTGTAATACAATGTGATAAGAGCTATAATATAGGTACTGTATACTCAGAGTGCCATAGGAACTCAGGAGGGAGCTTATAAAATAATTTATTTAATGTTCAAATGTCTAAATGTGAATGTTTAAATAACGCCTTTCTTTTGTAAGTGCTTCCTGCTTTTCATGGCTGTTCGGATCCATTATATTATTTGATGCTTCTAATGATCCTGTTAGTAAGCTTTCCCTCCACAAACTCGCCCTTACACAGAGTAGGTATTCAAGAAATATCTACTGAGACAAAATAGGTGAATGGAGCGTGGACGTTAGTATCTCTACTTTACAATTAGGCAAAATGAATGTCACAGAGGGGTGTGCCGTAGGTCATAAACAAGAACCCAGGTAGTTGCTATAAATCATATTAAATGCCTCCTATGTGAGAGTCAGTATCTGTCATGCTATGGCAGATACAAAGAAATGCAAGACGTGTTCCTGCCTCATGGAGCTTCCAGTCTCATTGGTAAAGAAAAACATAGCCCATAGGTAGTTAGATGATGGTATAGGTGACAGATGGCAGCTCGGGACAATAGCACAGGTAATCACCAAATGAAGGGTGTAGACCAGAAGGGCCACAGGAGGCAGGAGAGGTCACTATAGATTAGAGTGACCCGGGAAGGCCTCACAAGGGAAGTGGGAACTGAGCTGGATCTTAAAGGATAGGCTGATGAAAACAGAAAGAAAAGACAGAAAGAAGACGCAAGATACACTCAGAAGAAATGAACCCCAACAGCCCTGAGCACCTGGGCCGGATCCAGCAGAGAGACGGCTCTCACCAGACCTACGCTCATCCTTGGCTCATCACGCAGGCTCAGCTTGTGTGCACCTGGGAGTTCTCCCCACACTGCTCTGCACCTCCCACTCCCATCTGCTAGCTGATCTCCCACTATTTACTTTTTCCCAAGCCTTTCCCCAGTAACCCATCCAGACCCACTAATTGTAAAAAAGAAAAAACATACTCTATGTTCAACTACGTCACCAGTACTCGCTCTATCTTCTGATTCTAATGAAAACCCAGGTCCCCCAGATGTCATGGCTTCCTCGGAAGTCCCCTCAGTGGGAGGCTCTTATTCTTCACTCATCAATAGCATCCAGACAAGATAGGGACTTGAGGGTTAATTTCTACTACTTGCCCATTTCTGTTTCTAGATCATTATTCTTCCTCTCATGTAGAAATGCCCCATTGTAATTTGAGGCTCACTGTATCTGCTAAGACCCCTTTCCACCTCTCTTCTTTGTTGTTATCTATCAACCTCCAGGTCATTCCATGAGAAATAATGCAAGGGATAACATTTCTGCTTAACGATGTAATAACTACCTTTTGAGGGTGTCTTCCCAATCCACAGTCACCCTGTTGTTTGACTACCGCCTGACATAGGAGTGTGGTCCAGAAATTGTGTTTATATTATCTGGCTCTGATCCCTTGTCTATAGGTGAGAGGATCAGTGTAGATTCATGACCCAACAGGGCCCATCTGATCCTTTCCCTCAGGAGTTGAGAAAGGAGACCAAGAGACTAGTTTCAGTCTGAGCTGATTCCTTGAACAGACGAATAGTAAACAGGTGAACTGGGCTATCAGTAAACTGATAGCCATGTTTGGCCACATGCTTGTGAAGCGAGGAAAGCCAATCTGAAAGAAGGTAGATAAAAATAAGGCAGATGTGAGGAGAGGTGAAGCCAGACTTCCACAGGGAGCCCTGCTTGGCTCACTTAAGCGTCCTGCCTGGGCACTTAACAGCTTTCCAGTCCATCCTGAGGCTCAGCTGCTCCTTCTCCTCAATGTCCTTAAGATGCTCCCATGTCTTTGGAATAATCTCATCCACTACTAATTTTAAGGACTTTTGTTTCAAATTTTGTGTGTTTGTTTTTGAAGCCTGCAACCAAAACAACTTTGCTAAAAATAAAATCAGAGGTCAATGGAGAGAGTTGTCACCAAATTGTGAAGTTTGCAAAGATAGAAATGGTCCAGTTAAGAAAAAGTGGCACTCTTTGCTGTCATCTGATTACCAATATGATGAGAAGCATGGTTATTAAGAAACAAGAGTTGAGACCTATGGTTCAGGCAAGATGGTAAATCCTTATAATCTGAAAATCTTCCCACTAGAAGCAGCTATAAATGTTTGATATTTGAACAAAAATAATATTGTAAATACAACTGAACTCTCAAAAAAGAAAGCAAATAAATGAAAGGGGAAGCTAAGATCTACGGAAATCAGAGGAAGTCTCCTGGAAAAGGTCTACCATGAGTGAGAATCAGCAAACACCTCCAACAGGAAGATTTGAGCATCAGAAGCTTGACATAACCGAATAGCAACCTGAAAGATAATATAGAGTAAGTATATTCAAAATGAATAAAGACCTTTAAAAAGTACTGAAGATTCTCATACATGCATAAAGGGCTATGGAAACAGAACAAGCAGGTTTTAAAATGAACCAAATAGAAGTGACAAATACAGCGTGTGAAACTATAAGCTCAATGGAAGCATGCTGGAAATTAGGAGAAAACACAATAAATGAGTTAGAAGGTGGATCAGGAGACTTTAACCAAAGTAGAATATGATGTGAGAAAAAGATGAAAAAGATAAAAAATGTAAAAATTGAGAATGCAATGATAAACCCACAATAAGTGCCTAACAGGAGTTCCAGAAGGAAAGAACTGAGAGAGTGCATAAGAGCCAAGTTGTCCAGAATTGACAACAAACTTGATCAATCATATTTAAAAAGCATAGTGGTCAGGCAGAAGAAATGAAAATAAATCCACAAGTAAACACATCATAGTGAGATTACTGAATACAAAAGTCAAAGAGAAGACAGTGAAGAGAGTTTACTACAGAGAAATCATAGTTACCGGGCAGCAAACTTCTTAACAGTAGTATATAAGCCAGAGGATAATGAAATGTGTCTTCAAAATGCTAAGAAAAATTAGTTTCCAACCCAAAATTCCATACTGATTTAAACCATAATTCAAAAAGTGAGGAAAAAACAAAGATATGTTCAGAAAAGTAAAGATTTAAAAAATTTATAACTCAGAATCCCACTGAAACAAAAATTATAGAAAGGAATTGAGCCCAGAAGGAAAGAGTGAGAGGCAAAAAGTAATGATGAATAAAGAAATTGCTGAACATCTGGGTAACATAAGCAAAAATTGGCTGTATAAAATAATAATAATGAAAATACCTAATTTGGGGTTTATGAAAACAAGGTGGAAAATAAAATAGTGGACTACGATATCAAGTAAAATGGTTGGGGCATAATCGTTGGGAGTTAAAAGGTTCGAATTTTCCTGTTTTGTTCAGGAAGAGGGCAGAAATATTGATTAGCCTTAGATTTTTCGAGTCAGCAGCCGTGTTAAAAATTTAAAGCTAACCACACACACAAAAAAAATAGAAATATAATGCATAAAAGGAGGAAATTAAAAAGAAATGCAATCAATCAAATAGAAAGAAAGAGAAAGCAGGAAAGTCTGGGGAAGGACAGAACAATGAAAAGTACAATTAAATACAAATATCAGTCAGCACAGCAAATGTTCCACATCTAATGCTGTTTATGCACTCTAAAACATACTCTGGGACTGTCTCAGATAAACAAGCATATATGGTCACCATTGCTAAAGTATACAAACAAGAGAAAATCATATTCAAAAAACATGAAAACAAAGGTGCCCATCCTCACGAGTAATCAAGAAACATGAACTTAAAAAATCAGATGTCACTTGACACCTACTCAATTTACAAAAGCAAGTGTTGATGAGAGATGAAAGAACTCTTAAACATTCTCAGGGAAGTGCAGATTGAAAGTAACTGGGCAATGCACCCTAGTAAACTGGAATATGAACATTCAATCTAGCAACTTCCACTCTGGCTATGAAGGACTAACAGAGTCCAGACTTGGCTTCCCAGGGTCAGCAACTGGAAAACTGGACACGATACATGAAACAACATTTTCCAGACCTTGAACAAGAGGCAGGCAGGACTGTAATCCCTGAGAGAAGGAAAATAAACCAAGTGGATCCTATCACCCTGCCTTTCTGCATGGAAACAATTTCTGGCAGTGGGGAAGGGAAACAAAACAGCCTGATAGTTTCACGGAATTGAGAAGTTAGACCTCAGAGTCCAGTGAGACGAAGGTGGCAAGAATTTGTGGAGCAGAGTACCGGAGAGGTGAAGCTATACAGATACAGAGCTCCAGAAATCAGCATAGGAACTCCCTTGAGTTGTTGGCTTAAAACCACTCTTCAGATGTGTAGGGTGAAATTCCACAAGATTGGGTAGAGAACAGCGCCTGGGGAAAGAATAGTTACCGAGAGCTATAAACCAAGAACAGTTTACAGAGCTCACACAGGGCCGGAATCATTTGCCTTCCCACTAGCCAGAATGGAGAGAACTTGTGATTACACAGAAAATTTAGTAGAGACACCAAGAAGGTCATGCCTTGTTAGGGGATAAACTAACTCTAGAGGAGTTTTCTCTAGATCTGCCCTAAAAAAATCTCAAAAACAAGCCTTGAAAAGATCAAACTGAGGGGCTGGCCCCGTGGCCGAGTGGTTAAGTTCGCGCGCTCCGCTGCAAGCGGCCCAGTGTTTCGTTGGTTCGAATCCTGGACGCGGACATGGCACTGCTCATCAAACCACGCTGAGGCAGCGTCCCACATGCCACAACTAGAAGGACCCACAACGAAGAATATACAACTATGTACTGGGGGGCTTTGGGGAGAAAAAGGAAAAAATAAAATCTTTAAAAAAGGAAAAAAAAAAAGATCAAACTGATCCACAAGTAACTTAATTGTCTGCCAAAATAAAGACCAATATTTTAAAAAGGAATACAACAAAATCCAGCACCAACAATGTAAAACTCACCAGTATCTAATCAAGATTTTCCAATATCTAATTAGAAATTAGTAGACATGTGAAGAATCATGAAAGTGGGGCCCATAAATGGAAGGAGAAAAAGGAGTCAAGAGAGACAGACTCAGAAGAAAAATGACAGCAAATGGAAATGGATTTACATAAAGGAATGTAGAGTGCTGGAAATTGTAAATATGGAGATAAATAAAAAATATATTTTACTCATTTAATTGATTTTAAAGATTATTGTTTGTTTATAGAAAAATAATAGTTTATTTGGGGATTTATAACATGTAAAATTAAAATCCATGATAACAAGAGCATAAAGAATGGAAAGAGAGAAATTAGCTACTTGTATGTGCTCAATAACTCAAGATTCTTGTTTATATGTGAAGTAGTAGAATACTTATGTAGGTAGACTGGTGATAAGTTAAAGATTTACATCATAGACCATGATGCAAACGTTAAAAATAAAACAAAGAACAACAAAAAAACAAACAACCCAATCAAAAAATGGGCAGAGGATATGAACAGACGTTTCTCCAAAGAAGATATACCAATTGACAATAGACACATGAAAAGATGTTCAACATCACTAATCATCAGGGAAATGCAAATCAAAACTACACTAAGATATCACCTTATATCCCTTAGAATGGCTATAATCACCAAGACAAAAAACAACAAATGTTGGAGAGGATGTGGAGAAAAGGGAAGCCTCATACACTGCTGGTGGGATTGCAAGCTGGCGCAGCCACTATGGAAAACAGTATGGAGATTTCTCAAAAAGTTAAAAATAGAAACACCATATGACCCAGCTATCCCACTACTGGGTATTTATCCAAAGAACCTGAAATCAACAATTGAAGAAACTTATGTACTCCTATGTTCATTGCAGCATTATTCACAATAGCCAAGATGTGGAAGCAACCCAAGTGCCCATTGACTGATGAATGGATAAAGAAGATGTGGTTTATTTATACAGTGTAATACCACTCAGCCATAAAAAAGGAAAAGACAAAATCGTCCCATTTGCAACAACATGGATGGACCTTGAGGGTATTATGTTAAGTGAAATAAGCCAGACAGAGAAAGACAAACACTGAAGGATTTCACTCACATGTGGAAGATAAACAAACACACGGACAAAGAAAATTGTTTAGTTCTTTAGTTACCAGGGGGAAGTGGGTTGGGGGGTGGGCACAAAGGGTGAAGGGGCACACTTATATGGTGACCAACAAATAATAATGTACAACTGAAATTTCACAATGTTGTAAACTATCATAACGTCAATAAAATAAAATAAAGAAAGGGGCTGGCCCCGTGGCCGAGTGGTTAAGTTCGCGCGCTCCGCTGCAGGTGGCCCAGTGTTTCGTTGGTTCGAATCCTGGGCGTGGACATGGCACTGCTCATCAGACCACGCTGAGGCAGTGTCCCACATGCCACAACTAGAAGGACCCACAATGAAGAATACACAACTATGTACCGGGGGGCTTTGGGGAGAAAAAGGAAAAAATAAAATCTTTAAAAATAAATAAATAAATAAATAAATAAAATAAAATAAAGAAATACAGCTAATAGTCCACAGAGGAAGATAAAATAGAATCATAAAAATTATTCATTTAGTCAAAAATAAAAATTTTAAAAAGGCCCAAATAGGGGAAGAAATAACAAAGAAGAGATGGAACATATTGAAAACAAATAGCAAGATGGTAAATAAATAAATATATTAAAACTAAATGGTTTAAACACTTCAATTAAAAGGCAGAGATTGTAAGACTGGATAAAAAAGCATGATCAAATTATACATTGTTTCTGAGAAATCCAATTTAAGTATAAAGACACAGATAAGTTAAAATTCAAGAATGAAAAATATATATTATGAAAACAATTATCATAAGAAAGCTGGAGTGGCTATCAGACAAAGTAGACTTCAGAACAAGGAACATTACAGGGAATAGAGAGAGACATTCCATAATGAAGTCAGTCTATGAAAAAGACATAATAATTCTAAATGTTTGGGCACCTAATAATGTATTTCAAAGTATGTGAAGCAAAAACTGATAGAACTAAAAGGAGAAAAAGAGAAATCCATAATCACAGTCACAGACTTTAACTATTCTCTCATTAATTAATAGAACAAATAGACAATCAGTAAGAATAGATGCCCTGAACAATGTTATTAACCAGCTGACCTAACTGACATTTATGTAACACTCCATCCAACAACAGAATACAGGTGTTTTTCAAGTGTATATGGAATGTTCATCAAAAGAGACCATAAAAACAAATAATTTAAAAAAATTAAAATCATAAGAAATATGTTCTCTGACGATGATGAAATTAAAATAGAAATCAATAACAGAAAGATATCTGGAAAATTCCCAAATATTAGGAAATGAAACAACATACTTCTAAATATCTGCTGGATCAAAGAAGTCACAGGAAAATTGGTAAACATTTTTTTATTTAATAAGAATTAAAACATAACGTGGAATGTAGATAAAGCAAGTGCTTAGAGAGAAATTTAAAGCATTAGGTGTTTATCTTAGACAATAAGAAAAATATCAAATAAAATTATCTAAGTTTTCACTTTAAGAAACCAAAATAGAAGATAAAATTAAGACAAGTGAACAGAAGGAAGGAAACAATAATTACAAGAACAGGAATAAAGGAAATTTACAACAGAAAACAATAGAGGGACGAAAACAACGAAATCGAAAGATGGTCCTTTGAAAAGATCAATAAAATTGATAAACCTCTAGCCAGACCTCATCAGGAACAAAAGAAAGATACAAATGAACAATACTACAAATAAGAGAGGAAACATCATGCAGATCCTACAGACATTAAAAAGATAATAAAAGAATATTTGAACTACTCTATACCAATAAATTTGAAAACATAGAAGAAATCAACACATTCCATGAAAGACAAGCAGAGAAATCTCCAATCAAGAAGAAACAAATAACCTGAATAGCTTTATATTTATTTAAAAAGTAGAATTTGTATTCGTAAAACTCCCAACCAAACAAACTCCAGGTCCAGTTTGTTTCTTTTTCTTGCTTTATTACGCTCATGAGGACCTCCAGTACATTGTTTAATAGGAGTGGTGAGAGCAGACGTCTTTGTCTTGTTCATGATCTTTGCTATAGATTTTTCATAGCTGCTTTTTATCAGTTTGAGGAATTCAACTAAATGTTTAAGGGAAAAAAAATCTTGCCAATTGTACACAAACTCTTCCAGAAAATGAAAGAAGAGAGGACACTTTCCAAATAGTTTTATGAGGTCAGCATTTTCCTGATACCGAAACCAGACAAAGACATTACAAGAAAATAAAACTACAGATCAATATCCCTCATGAACATGGATGTAAAACTCCTTAATAAAATATTAGCAAACTGATCCAGCAATATATAAAAAGGATAATACATTGGATCAAGTGGGGTTTATCCCAGGATACCAGGTTAGTACAGAATTCACAAAGTAATCAACGTAATTCACAATTCAACAGATTAAAGAAGAAAAACATTTCATCATGTGTGTATACATAGAAAAATTATTTGGCAAAATCCAACACCTATTCATGATAAAAACTCTCAACAAACTAGGAAAAGAGAACTTCCTCAAACTGATAAAAAGCAGCTATGAAAAATCTATAGCAAAGATCATGAACAAGACAAAGATGTCTGCTCTCACCACTCCTATTAAACAATGTACTGGAGGTCTCATGAGCGTAATAAAGCAAGAAAAAGAAACAAAGGCATACAGATTAGAAGGAAAGAAGTAAAACTCATGTAATTCCGAGACAACATGATTTTCTATGTAGAAAATCCCAAGGAATCTACAAAAAAGATATCAGAATTAATAAATGAGGTTAGCGAGTTTACAGGATATATGAGTCTTTTTTAAAAAATCAGCTGTATTCTGTATCCTAGCAACAATTAGAAGGTTAAACTTATAAATGGAGTATCATATACAATAGCAATGCAAAACATGAACTCTTAAAGGATAAATCTAAATATATATATAAGATCTTTATGCCGAAAACTGTAAAACATTGATTAGAAGAATCAAAGAAGACTTAAATAATAAATGGAGAGATATTGTGTTCACAAATTAGAAGATACAGTATTGTTAACATACCAGTTCTTCCCAAACTGATCTATAGAGTCAACGGAATCCCAATCAAAACCACCAGAGACTGTTTTATCTTTTGGAAATCAACAAGTTGATTCTGAAGTTTATATAGACAGACAAAGGACCTAGTGTGGTAACTAGCCCCCAGGATGCCCCTCAGTGATCCTGGTATTCAGGTTAGTCTGTGTGACCAAGAGAATATGGCAGAAATAATGGTATGTCACTTCCGAGAATAGGATATAAAAGACACCATGTCACTTTCCATCTTTTACTGATCACACTCTGTCTCTTCACTCGCTTTGGGGGAAGCCAGCTGCCATATGTGAGCAGCCTTTGGAGAACTCCATGTTTTAAGACACTGAAGCCTCTGGCCAACAGTCATGTAAGTGAACTTGGACATGAGTCTTCTAGTTTAGTCAGTCTTTCATGTGATTGCAGCTCTGGCTAACATCTTAACCGCAACCTTATGAGAGATCCTTATCCAAAAACCCAGCTAAGCTGTTCCAAATTCCTGCCTCATAGAAATTGTGACATAATAAATGTTTGTTGCTCTAAGCCTTTAAGTTTTGGGTAAATTGTTATGTAGCCATGGATAAATAATAAACCTAGAGTAACCAAAACAATTTTGAGAAAAAGCAAATTTGGAGGACTCACTATAAGATTCATTGTAAGACTTACTACAAAGAGCTACAGTAATCAAGACCGTGTGGTATTGGCAAAAGGATAGACATATAGATCAATGAATCAGACTGGACAGTCCAGAAATAGACCCATAAATATACGATTTTGACAAAGTGCCAATACCATTCAGTGGAGCAAGGATAGTCTTTTCAACAAATGGTGCTGGAGCAATTGGTTGTCCATATGCAAAACAAAAACAAAAACAAAGAAACCTCAACCTACTCCTTGCACCATATACAAAAGTTAATTGAAATCTATAATATACCTAAATGTAAAATCTAAACAATAAAACTTATAGAAGAAATTGTAGGTGCAAAACTTTGTGACCTTAGGTTAGATAAATATCGCTTAGAACACAAAAAGTGTAAATTAAAAAAAAATTGCTAAGCCATCTTGGTGGCATAGGGATTAAATTCATGCACTCCACTTCAGTGGCCCAGGGTTTGCTGGTTCAGATCCCGGGCATGGACCTACACACCACTTATCAAGCTCTGTGGTGGCAGTTGTCCCACATATAAAATAAAGGAAGATGGGCATGGATGTTAGCTCAGGGCTAGTCTTCCTCAAATAATAATAATAATAATAATAATATTTAAAAAAAGGAAAAATTGGAAAGTTAGACTTCATCAAAATTAAAGATTTCTTCTCTTGGAGAGATGTTATTAAGTTTGACAAAAATAAATGCCCATGGACTGAGACAAATTTTGGTATACAGAATATATAACAATTTCTTACAGGTCAAGTATAAAAAAAAGCAAACAATTCAACAGAACATTAGAAAAGAGTTAAACAGACAGTATACCAAACAAGAGATACAGATGGAAAATAAGCCCCTGAAAATATGCTCAACATTAAGGAAAAGCAAATTAAAACTGCAAAGAGACACCACCATCTATCAGAACGGCTAACACTTAAAAAGGAATAAAATTTGACAATACCAAGTGCTGTTGAGGATGTGGAGTAAGCAGATCTCTCAGACATTGGTGGTAGGAATGCAAAATGGTATAGCCACTTTGGAAAATAGTTTGCATTTTCATATTAAGTTAAACATACACTTACCATTTGAGCCAACAATTCCACTCCTAAGTATTTACCCAAGTAACTTAGAAATTGTAGTTCACATAAAAACTTGTACCAGAATGTTTATAGCAGCTTTATTCATAATCACCAAAACCTGGAAACAACACAAATGTCCATCAACTGGTCAATGCATAAATGAATTGTGGTATATCCATACAGTACAATACTCCTCAGTAGTAAAAATGATGTACTCATACATACATCAACATGGGAGAATTTCAAAGGTGTTGTGCTAAGTGAAAGAAGGCAGCCTCAAAAGGTGAAAGCTCTAGGATTATATTTTTAAGACATTCTGGAAAACGCAAAATTATAGGGACAGAAAACAGATCAGTGATTGTCTGGGGCTGGGGGTACAGGAAGAAGATTAACTACAAATAGGCATAAGGGAACCTTTTGAGGTGATTGAAACATTCTATATATCGATTGGACGGCATTACATGACCAGATAAATTTGAAAGATTCATAGGACTGTACACTAAACAAGTGTCAAATTTGTTCTGTATAAAAGACACTTCAATAAATAGGACTTCTAAAAACTGTGGAATATTGCTTAAGGAGAGATTAGAAGAAAGTCTATACCTTTAAATGTTTCTGTTATTAAAGAAGACATGTCTTAAACTATTTCAGCTTCTGGCTGGAGGAATACTGGGGGTAGGGGGTGATGGTGAGCAAATTAAACCTATAGTGGGGAGAAGGAAGGAAATATTAAAGACAAAAGTAGAAATCAATCAAATAGGAAAGGATAAACAATAGAGGAAACCAGGGGCTGGTCCAGTGGTGTAGTGGTTGGGTTCATGTGCTCCACTTCAGTGGCCCAGGGTTAGCAGGTTCGGATCCCGGTGTGGACCTACACATCGCTCATCAAGCCATGCTGTGGTGGTGTCCTGCATATAAATAGAGGAAGACTAGCACAAATGTTAGCTCAGGGCAAATCTTCCTCACCACCCCCCCCCAAAATAGAGGAAAACCGATAAAACAAAAAATGTGTTTTTTTTTAAATATTGATAAAATTGACAAACTTTTAGCTAGACCAATTGGGGGGAAAAAAGAAGACACAAATTATCAATATCAAGACTGAAAGAAAGAACAACACTACAGATCTTACAGACATTGTAGGGAAAATTATAAACAAGTTTAAGCTAATAAATTAAACAACTTAGATGAACGGAAAATTATTTGAAAGACACAAATTACCAGTTCACTTAAGACAAATAGAAAATCTGAAATGTTATTTATTAAAGAGATTGAATTTATAATTTTCCCACAAAGAATACTCTCAAGCCCATTGATTTCACAGGTGAATTTGAACAAATATTTAAGGAAGAAATAATACCTATACCACAAGACTCTCTCAGAAAATACAAGAAGAAACAATTCCCAACTAATTTTACAAAGCAGAATAACCCTGGTACAGAAAACCAGGCAAGATTTTACAAGAAAACAAAACTACAGACCAATATTCCCCAAAAACATAGATGCAAAAGTCATTAGCAAAATATTAGCAAATTGAGTCCAGCAATAGATAAAAAGGATAATATATCACGAATACAAAATTGGTTTATCATTTGAAAATTAATGAATGAAATTCACCAAAATAACAGATTCAATGAGAAAAATATATGATCTTCTTAACAGATGCAGAAAAATGCATTTGATAAAATTTGACAGCCATTTATGAAAAATTAATAACTCTCAGTACGCTAAAAATAGAAGGGAACTTCCTCAAGCTCCAAAAAGTCATTTGTGAAAATCCTACAGCTAACTCAACACTTAATGATAAAATACTGAGTACTTCTCCCTTTAGATTAGGAATGAAATAAAAATGGTCACAATTGCCACGTCTATTTGACATTGCACTGAATGTCTTAGTCACTGCAATAAAGCGTGCAAAAACAAACAAATGGCATATAGGATGTCTAAAGTGGAATAATAGTAACTGAATTCACCCTTCCACCTGAAACAAGTGAAAAACTGACAAACTATATGAAGCATCAGTTTTCAAGACGTTGAACATTAGGCAACCAAACAACAGTGATCTCCAAGAGATAGAGAGCAAATAATGTGAGCCCTACATTTGCACTAGCTTACTGCTTTTAGAGTTTCCAGGCAAGGAGAGGGAACCCAGAGAGAGGTCATCCTTGACTTGGGGAGACGGAGCTGAGAGTCCAAAAAGACCAGAGAGACTGGAGTTGGTAGGATAGAGTATTGAAGAGGGAGAGCTACACAGAGAGAGCACCCAAAAACTTTTGATGCCACTCTCTCAATAACTGAGAGCACAAGGAGACAGAAAATCAGCAAGAATATAAAAGACCTGAACAACTCTATCAATCAAATTGACCTAAGTAACGTTATAGAACACTTTGCCCCCAAAAAGCAAACTACAAATTCTTTCCGAGTGCACAGGGGATAGCTCACAACATAAACCATATTCTAGGCCATAAAAAAGTCCAGAAAGTTAAAAGAATTCAAAACATACAAAATATGTTCTCTGTCCAAAGCAATATTTTAGTAGCAAAAACAACAGAAATTGATCTGGAAAATTCCCAAATATTTGGAAACTAAATAACATTCTTTTAAATAATCCATAGGTCAAATCCAAAGAGGAATTAAAAAGTATTCTGAACTGAATGAAAATGAAAACACAACATACTAAAATTTTTAGGATGCTGTTAAAGCACACTGAGAGGGAAATTTATAGCACTAAATGCCTATACTCGAAAAGAAGGTTTCAAGTCAATAATGTGAACTTCCACCTTAAGAAACCAAAAACAATAACAGTAAATTAAACCCATACAAAGAAGAAGAAAGAATATAATAAAGAACAGAACAGAAATCAATGAAATAGAAAACAGAACAACAATAGAGAAAATCAACAAAACCAAAAGCTGGTACCTTCATAAGACCAAAAAAAAAAACCTTGTATACCTCTAATCAGATTGAACAGACAAAAAGGAAGACGACACAAAATAACAATATTGGAAATGAAAGGTTTTACAGATTTTTTTTTTAAAGATTTTATTTTTTTCCTTTTTCTCCCCAAAGTCCCCCAGTACATAGTTGTATATTTTTCGTTGTGGGTCCTTCTAGTCGTGGCACGTGAGACGCTGCCTCAGCGTGGTTTGATGAGCAGTGCCATGTCCGTGCCCAGGATTCGAACCAATGAAACACTGGGCCGCCTGCACCGGAGTGCGTGAACTTAACCACTCGGCCATGGGGCCAGCCCCCAGGATATTACAGATATTAACACAGGTGCAAAAATTCTTAATATTTTAGCAAATCAAATCCAATAATATATAAAAAGTAAAACATATTATGAGACAGTAATGTTTATCTCATGAATGCAAAGTTGGTTTAAGATTTGAAAATCAATTAGTATAATTTATATTAACAAACTAAAAAAGAAAAGCCATATGATCATTTCAAAAGATGCAATGAGAGGCCAGCCTGGTTGCATAGTGGTTAAGTTCGTGTGTTCCACTTCAGAGGTCCAGGGTTCGTGGGTTCGGATCTTGGGCACAGACCTACACACTACTCATCAGGCCATGCTGTGGCGGTGTCCCACACACAAAATAGAGGAAGATTGGCACAAATGTTAGATCAGCAACAATCTTCCTCAAACAAAAAGAGGAAGATTGGCAATGGATGTTAGTTGAAGGACAATCTTCCTCACCAAAAAAACAGAAAAAGCATTTGACAAAGTCCAATACCCATCTCTCATAAGATTCTGAGCAAACTAACAAAATAGAGGGGAATTTCATCAACCTGACAAAAAGCATCTATGAAAGACTTACAACTAACCTTATACTTAATGGCAAAAGGCTGAAAACTTACCCCTAAGATCAGGAACAACACGAGTGGATGCCCACACTCATTGCTTCTATTCCACTAGAAGTTCTAGTCAGCACAAAAAGCAAGAGAAGGGGCTCACCTGGTGGTGCAGCAGTTAAGTGCGCATGTTCCACTTTGGCAGCCGGGGGTTTGCTGGTTCGGATCCTGTGTGCAGACATAGCACCGCTTGGCATGTCATGCTGTGGTAGGCGTCCCACATATAAAGTGGAGGAAGACAGGCACGATGTTAGCTCAGGGCCAGTCTTCCTCAGCAAAAAGGGGAGGATTGGCAGCAGTTAGCTCAGGGCTAATCTTCCTCAAAAAAAAAAAAAAGCAAGAGAAGAAAAGGCATTCAGGTTGGAAAGGAAGAAACAAAATTGTCTTTATTTGCTTATAACATTATCATTTATAGAAAGAAGCTGATGGAGTCTAAAAAAAGCTACTAGAACTCGTAAGTGAGTTTGGCAAAATTGAAGGATACCAGATCAATATACAATATACAATATACAAATCTCAGCAAACTTTTCTGAAGAAATTGACGATCTGATTCTAAAATCAGCATGGAAATGCAAAGGACATGGAACATGCAAAACAACTTTGAAAAGGAACGAAGTTGGAGGACTAATATTACCTGATTTCAAGTCTTAGTCTAAAACTATAGTAATCAAGATATCATGGTATTGGTGAGAAGATAAACAAATAGATCAACGAACCAGAATAAAGTCAAGAAATATACCCACACATATATGGACAACTGATCTTTGACAATGTTGCAACTGCAGTTTAGTGGAGAAAAAATAGTCTTTCAACAAATGATATCCATATATGAGAAAAATGAACTTTGATCAATATCTTGCACCATATACAAAAATTAATTCAAAATGTATCCTAGTGCTAAATGTATAAACCAAAACTGTAACATCTTAAACTGTAAAATTTCTGAAAGAAAATATGGGAGAAAATCCTTGTGGTATACAATAGAATACTACTCAGCAATGAAAAGAGATTATCTACTGGTACATGCAACAATAGGCATGAATCTCAAAATATGTTGAGTGAAAGCAGACAAAGAAGAGTCCATACTATATGCTTCAGTTATATTAAACTCCAGAAAATGTCAACTGAACTATACTGACAGAAGGCAGATGAGTGATTGTCTGTGGGGGATGGGCATGAGCGGGAGGGGTGCAAAGGTATAAACTTTTGGGGGTGTTGGATATGTTTTATGTTCTTCATTTTGGCAATAGCTTCATGATTGTATACATGTGTCAAAATTTATCGAATTGTACACTTTAAGAAGTGTAGTTTATTTTATGTCAATTATACCTCGATAAAACTTTTTTGAAGACCTACAGTTTGAAGTGAAGGAAGTAATACTTTCTTTATTTGCAGGCAACATTATGGTGTACAAGTTTCCCCAGCTATTCAAAAGTTCACTTTATGCCACTTTTACGAAAGACATTCATTAGTACTTGTCTTTGCTAACCAAACAAAATCCGAAGAGGATTTTGGCTTTAACAAAAAAAGGCGAAAATAGCATTCAGTGCGTATCCTTTGCAGCGAGCCATTCTAGAGGCAGAGCACACCCCAGCAGCCAGAGTGGTGCGGCCACGCTTCCCTGGGAACCGCACTCAGCATCTCAGCATCCACTGCCACGGCTTCGAACTCTATGAGCATCTGTGCTTTGTCTTGATTTATTTTGCCACATTATTTTTGGGGTCTGAGAATGCTCAAAAATTTTTCTCAGATAAATTAATGGTAATTGCTCCTTTGCTGTACGCCATTTCAGCTTACAAAGGGTTTCATAGGAACACTACTTTCGGATAGCAGGGGAATCCTGTATAGAGAAAATTCCAGGGACTCTACAATGAAAGCTATGGAATAAATAACCGACTTTAGCACATTTGTAGGATATGAGGACAATATACAAATATCAATTGTATTTTTATATGTTAGCAATAAACCATTTGAAAGTAAAATAAGAAATAATATTTATGATAGTGTCAAAAATATGAAAATATGTGGGCGTAAATTTAACAATACATGTGTAAAACCAGCACCCTGAAAACTATGATATATTACTGAGAGAAATTTTAAAGGACCTAAATAAATGTCATAACATACCACATTCATGAATCAGAAGATACAATATTGTTAAGATGTCAGTTCCCCTCCATTTAATCTATAGAGTCAAGCAATTCCTATCAAAATCTCAGCAAGCTTCTTTTTATAGAAATTGGCAAGCTAATTCTAAAATTTATATGGAACTGAAACGGACCTAGACTAGTCAAAATATTCTTGAAAAAGATAAACAGGGTTGAAGATTTATATTACCTGGTTTCCAGACTTACTATAAAGCTATAGTAATATAGTGGTATTCATATAAGGACAGATTTATAGGATCAATGGAACAGAATACAGAGTTCATAAATATATCTTCATATATAAGGTAAATTGATTTTCATTAAAGGTGACAAGGTGTATCGATGGAGAAAGGAAAGTCATGAGCTGGAATAACTGGATATCATGTGAAAAAAAGTAAACCTTGACCCTTAATGACATACACAAAAATTAACTCAATATGGACCATTAGTCTTAAAGATAGAAGTTAAAATCATGAAACTTCTAGAAGAAAATGTAGGAGAATATCTTTATGACTTCAAGATAGGCAAAGATTTCTTGCATAGAACATAAAAAGCATAAACCCTAAAGGAAAAAATGCTAATTTACAATTAAAAATTTCTGCTTTTCAAAGTACACCATTAGGAAAGGGAAAAGGTGAGCCTCAGACTAGAAGAAAATATTCTCAACCCATGTATCTTACAAAGAATTTTTTTTATTAAGATTATGATAGATTACAACCTTGTGAGATTTCAGTTGTACATTATTGTTAGTAATGTTGTGGGTACATCACTTCACCCTTTGTGCCCTCCCCACCCCTTACAAAGAATTTTGATCAAGAGTGATATTGACCCTGATATCAGTTTCCCCACATTAAACCCAGCATATATGGGGTTAAAACCAAAACGCTCATTCCCTGCTTATTCTCTGGCTTCCTGGCTCCAGAATCCACTATCCTCCATTGAGTCAGACACCGCCAAGGACAAGCACCTGGATTATCTCCTCCCCACAAAGAGACACAGGCTGGTGGGAAAGCTGCTGACCAGGAAGGTCATTGACTTCCTCCTCTCTGCAAGTAGTCTCAAGGCCAAAGATAGGCTGGTGGGAAAGCTCTGACCAGCAAGGCCATACGCTCCCCCTTCCCTACCTAAAACCCCAAATAAAAACCCTTCCTTTTAGCTTTTCGGGGAGTTTGGGATTTCAACATTAACTGCCCTCTCTCCTTGCTCAGCGCTGTGCAAAAATAAAATTCCTACTTTCTTCCACCACACCCTGTGTCAGAGATTGGCTTGCTGCGCAACGGGTGAATGAACTCACTTCAGGTTTGGTATCAACAGTATGTGAAGAACTTACATCAGCTTAATACGAAGACAACAACACAATGAAAAGCAGGCAAAAAATTTAACAGACACTTCACAAAGAATATATACCAATGGGCAGTAATCACCTGAAAAGATGCTCAACATCAATAGTCATCAGGGAAAGGCAAACTAAAACCACACTATGAGATACCTTCCCACTGATTAGAACGGCTGAAATTTAAGACACAGCACCAAGTGTTGGTAAGGATTGAAGCAACCGGAACTCACATACACTGCTGGGAGAAGTATAAAATGATACAACACCTTGGAAAATAACAGTTTCCTAAAAAGTGAAATGTATGCTTATCATACATAAAATATGACAATACCCCTGCTAGCGTGTATTCTGTAGCCACTCTAGACACTAGTATGTTTAGGAACTGCAAATGCACACAAGGAAATGCTATAGATTCTTGCTGCAGCTCTGCATGTAATAGCAAACAAATAGAAAGAAACTGTCCCTCATCAGGGGACTAAAAGCTATAATTTTTTATACAGTGAAATACCATACCATAATTACCATGAGCAGACTAGATCCACATATATCAAGATGCATAAATCTCAAAAACATAAAGTTGAGTGAAAAAATCTAGTTGCAAAAAAATATGTATTATTTATAGACAAACACATACATAGTAAAAGTAAAAAACGTGAAAGGAAATTACACAACCTTCAGACTAGAGGATACTTAGTGGGTGGAGAGATGGGGCAAGGATGCAGATGGGGCATCACCTGTATCTGTAATGTTTTATTTCTTTTGAAAAGTAAAGATCTGAAGCAAATATGGTATCATGTTAGTTTCCGGTTAATTTCAGTTGTGGGAATATAAGTGTCTATTATACTTAGGAAATTTCTCTGTTTTCATGTTTCATAAGATAAAGCAGAGAGGAATTAGCCTGCCCTCAGAGAGAGGGTAAGGGCAGTCCAAGGGACTTCCACTCTTAGGAATACAACAAGAAAGCGAGTTCTATGTGCTTTCTTCCATTGTGCCTGCCAGAAAGGAGTCACAAAATACACCCCAGAGACCATGGCCGAGAGAATGGTGTAGGATGCTGGAAATTGCAGCTTCCTACATTTGGTACCCGTCATTTCCACTTCGGTTCCTGACACCAATTAGCAGTAAAGCTCTCAGAACCAAAAGGGCCAGCAGCAGGGAAGTGAGAACGAGAAAGACTGGGTCTTCCTCTGCAGCCAGATTTGGGGAGAAGGAGCCCCAAGCAATGGAATGAGTATGGCCTGAGTTAAAGAGGCAGGGGGAGCAGGATGTAAACCCAGCGTGGGAAAGGAGAAGAGGTGAGCTGGATGAAGCCTGAAAGGGCTATAATTCTATGCAGACTCCTGAGATGCCCTAACGGATAACCACATTTCCATGGGCACTTACTGGTCTTCCCCTGCATCCTGCCCCGCTGGGATATTTCTGCAGTCTTGAAGCACTGATCCAACACAATAGCTTCTAAGCTGCTTGACCTTCCCAGCCCCAGTGAACATTGCTTCCGCTCCTATATGACTGCACCATATCTACATCTTATCACCTACCTCTTCTCTTAGTGTGAAAACCTCAAATCCAGTGTCCCCTGCTCTGCCAAAACTACTGTTCCCCCTCTTTTACTTTCTAATCCTGTTGGTCTTGCACGTCAATCCCACGGATGTTTCTAGTCCACTGAATCCCCCATTTTCCTTTCATTTCTCAACTACCTTCTAATTTCATTCTTTTCCTTATCATCCATAAGAACCACAGTTGATTCCTTGAATTATTCACTTGCAACCTTCTGCTCCCGCTTTCTTACATGGCACCCCTTCCAAATCCATTCCACAATCTTCATTCCCTGCCCCTTAACCTGCGTAAATGAGCAGAGCTGAAGAAATAGCACAACCATGCAGACTGACATCATCCGAAATCTGGAGTTTCCAATATGAATTGGACCTTCAAATCTGTTCAGCAGACTTTCCCTTTGGTTCTTGGGTAGTTCATGCCCAATATTCATGTAGAAGATATTTCCAACCCATCTTGTCCTCAGTCATGTTGTCCTGACCCTGTTGCTTTCTGCTTCACAAAGAATATGGAGGCCCTGAGGTGTGAGTGAACTGTGCCTAAACTCACAACAGGAATACTTGGTCATCTGGAGAATCACATGACCTTTTTGCTCACGGTTTATCGTTCCTGTCCTCTACATACACGTATATATATAAATAAATTTATACTATAAATATATAAATAAATGTAGTATACTATAATAAATAAATCTATACATAAAACATATATGTAAATCTGAAGTGAAGGCTGTGTGTGTGAGTGAGCATATGTATAAAGTGAAGGAGATATATATCTCCTTTACTTCCCACACGCCCCATAACTCACTGCTTTCACCATTTCACTAAAACTAGCAAAATCACCAATGGCCTCTGTGTTCAAGCCTAGTGACTGCTTTTCGGTCCTTATTTACCTGTGCCCCCTGCAGCATTCGGCACAACTGATCAATCCCCTCCTTCAGGGAGTAATCCACTCCCTTGGTTTCCTCCGTATCAAGCTCCCGTCATGCTTCTGCTTTCTCTCTAACTTTTGCACTCAGCGTACTTCCTCAGGTCTCATTAACTATTGATTTCTCTAGTGCTTGACTTTGACTCTTTTCTCTTCTCAGTCTGCAAACTCTCCCTGGGTGACTGTACTGATTGTCCCCATTCCCATGGCTTTAACTACCACCTCAATCCTGAAAACTACAAAAGTCTATACTTCCAGCTCAATCTTCCTTTCCTGAACTCCGGATCCTCATACACAACAATTTATGGGTAATCTCTCACAGCACTTCAAACTCAATGTGTTCAAACTCGCGTCCTGCAGAACATCTCTTCCTCCTACTGCTCTGTTTTGATTGGTGAAACCCCTGTCTTCTCAAATGCCTGTGTTAGCAACCTGGAATGTGACTCCTACTTCTCCCTCCATATACATCAATCAAGTCCTCTCTTAGGTAGACCTACGCATTTCTTGAGAGAGGTAAAATAATGTAGTGGTTAGGAACATGGTCCATTGAGCCAAACCACATGTGTTTGAAGGTTGACTTTGCTGCTTACCAGCTGTTGACTTTGGTGAAGTTACTTATTTTCTGTGTTTCAATTTCCTCATAGATGAAGCAGGAATGATAATAATATTACCTACTTCATAGAGTTTTGGGGAGATTTACACTAACATAGGAAAAGCACCTAGAAAGTAGCCCACCGTAAGCATTTGGTAACTGTTCACACATTTTCATTATTATATTATTATCAATACCTCACCATATTCACAGCCTCTGCCCCTGTTCAGCTGTTCATCTTTTCCTACATGGCCTTTTATCCATTCTCTTCTTTCAAAAAGGCTTAGGGTCCTGTGTTGGGGTTTTGGTAGCGGGAGTGTTCAGGGCTGTCTCACAGCAGTAAGGCATGAACCAAGGGGCGTTGGTTACTTAACTTCTGAGTGAGGCCAGATTAGGAAGCAAAAAAAAGCCCAAAAGACCTCAAGAGAGGGAACAGGAACTGTGTCTGAAGGGAAGGACTGGCCACCAAGAATGGACTGAGATACATGAAGAATGCTTGGAGGTGGAGCTGGAGCAGTTCCCAAGACGAAACATGAGATTGGATCAAGAGAAAACTTACTTCAGAACAAGTCTCCTAACTCAGTGCTTTGCAACCCCTGCTGTAAATTACTATCACCTGAGAGGCATTTAAGACACACAGAAGCCGGGGCCCAGCCCCAGACAGATTCAAGCAAAATCTTGGGATTAAGCTCTCAGCACTATTATTATTGTTTGTTATTTCACAGGGAATTCTAACGTGTGGCATGCGGCTAGGGTTGAGAACCAGTGTCCTCCCTAGTCTCCTAATTTTGACCGCTTTCTTCCCTAACACCATCACCATCCACAGTTACACACATACACAGTTTTCATTCATTTTTCCTAAGGCAAAGTTGGTTGTGTCATGATCTGGCTTAAAGCCCTTCAGTGGCTCCCCATCACCCTACAGGACAAAAATCCCATTTCCTCAACATCTAAAAGCTTTCCCTGATTATATCCTTGTCTACTTCCTACTGTCTGATGAGAGCCAACTGAACACAATTTTCTTCCTCTCTCTGTGTTCAGTGACGTCACATTGGCAGTTAGAAACCAGCCACGCAAGGAATATTTACACCACAGAAATAGGCAAGTGCTACAAATCAGGGCTTCCCTCCCCCCCAATCGAAAGAACTGACTGTTAAAAATTTACCAGCTCACCACTGCTTTCTCCCACCTCTTCCACATACCCATACTCTGTTGAAATGTCAGACACTTGAAGTTTCTAGAACATGGTCTTTCAGATGTGGTTTCTTCTACTTATAATACTTTTGTCTTTCCTTATTAACCATGCACGCTTCTACCCATCTGTCCTGTCAACTTAAACATCACCTTCTTTTTGAATCCTTTCTTACTCACTCCAAGCAGGATGGATCGCTTCCTTCCCTATTACCATTGCACATTATTGGTGCGATATTTAGTGATTCTTTTTTGCCACACTTGATGACAAGAATTGTTTATGTACATACATAGTTTTCTTCCTTACCAGACTGTGAACTCCTTCCTCTCAAAGGCCACGTCTCTCTCATATTTATATTCCCATAACCGGTCTAAATGCCTGGCACATAGTTGATATGCAATAGTTGTTTCTTTAATGGATAAATAGATGAATAAATGGAAAGATGAATGAGCAAACCTGGTCAGAGGAAAATATTCAGAACAGAGAAGAGCTTGAAGAAATACTGAAATGCCTCATTTTAGAAAGTATTTAATGCCAGATTTGGACTTCATATCATAGTAAACGGAGAACCACTGCAATTTCTCTGACAAGGGAAGTGACCTGTAAAAGATCATGTTTTAGAATGGCTAGTCTGACAGCAGCATGCAGGATGAACCTGAGAGAAGAGAGACTCGAGGCAAACAGACTCTGGTCATGTCCAAGGGGATCAGAGCCCCAGGCAAAAAGGTAAAGAGGCAGAAGGTGGGCTTAGCGGAGGCATATCTAGTCATCGGCATCCTGGGTTATGTCCAGGGGAAAATGAACTGGATGGTCTAAAGCCCAGAAATAAGAAGAAGAATTTGGTTTGCTTGCCCTGAAGCATAGAAAACATAGGGCGACACGATGGCTGTCTTCAAATCTTTGACAACCGCTCCCAAGGGAACAGGAATTGCCCAGTTTATTTCTGGGTTCTGTGTGGCCCAGAAGTCAGATCTAAGACAAATATAAGGAAGAATTTTACACCAGTTAGACATGCTTAAAAGTGGAACAGGCTGTCAAAAGAAGTAGTGAGCTCCTTATTACAGGAAATGATCAAGCAGAACACTTGGTACAGTTGTTATAAAGGAAATTCAAGGATTAGATCAAGGTAATCTTTTAAGCACAAAATTCTGTTATTTTATGATGGTTTTAGTCCCAAGGAGTTTGAGAAAACAGTGCAACTTGCAGGTATAATGTCCAAAAGTTGGAGTTCCTGGACATAAGGCTGAAGAGAACTCTCAAGGCCAGAACTGTACTCTGAGTGTCGGGTGTCCAAGCCCACGGCTATTAACATCATACCACGGTTATCCCAAAGAAGGAATGCCAGGGCCAGCAAGTGGCCACTCTAGCTTAAGAAGTCTCTGGGCCCTCCCTAACTCCAGGGGCCGTCAATGGAATATGAGCAGGTATCAGGAAGTCATCAAGAAATACCCAGAGCAGTTTCCCTTCCCCCTTTCCTCTCCTCCGTCTCTCAACTCTGCAGGGGCCCCCTCTTAGCCTTAATGATGATCTCACCATGTCCTCATCCAACAACGGGGTCTTCCTCAAACTCTCTTTCCTCTAGCTTAGAATTTCTTCTGCCCTTTCACTCTCAAAGTGATGTGCCATACCTGCTGCTCCACATGTGTTCTGGATCCTGTTTCCCTTCTTCCTCTCTGTGACATTGCTCCATCCCTTTTGATACCAAATCCTTCCTTTCCCGGCCCAAAACATTTGAAATTATTCTTATTCTGGAACAAAAAAAGTCCCTCCAATTACTATTCACCTTCTCTTCTACATCCACACTTTTAAAAAGAGTGCTCTCTCGCTGTCGTTGACCTTAACCACACCTTACACCTCACTCCTTCCCTACCATCCACCTTTGGTCACAAGGTGCTCTCCTGAGGGATGCCACAAAAGATAATAGAAAGAGGATGAGATTTGGAGTCAGAAAACTTGGGCTCAGTTTCTGGATCAGCCATTTACTATCTGAACCTCACTTTCTTCGTCTCATTCATCATAAGTATTGAATGAGCTCATAGATAAGGACGACATCCCCCCATATACACACAGTGAAAATCACTGTACAGATGTTAGTGTTACTGAAACCTCTGTCATACAGATGACTAATGACATCTTGATCCCTTGTTTCAATGGCCTTTCCTCAGTCTTCAGTCTCATAACTTCTTGGCTACATTTGAATCCACTGACCATGTCCTTCTTTGTGAAACTCTTTATTTCCATGATTTTCTCTGTATTTCTTCACATCTCTTATCCAGTTCCCTCTCTGGATCTTCTCTCTGCCTCTACAGCAATATTCCTGTGAATGCACTTCCTTTTTCTGCTGTTATTCCTCCACTGAGAAGTGAAGGATTGATCTCTCTCCCGAGGGTTCGACTATCTCCTCTGGGTACATAACCGGCTCAGACTTCTCTCCCGAGCTTTGGTCCCGGGTTTTCAACTCTGCCGTATTTCTCCATCCGGTTTTCCTGCCAGAATCTCAAACTCTTCTTTGTTGACACTAGGTGAATCAATACTGCTTTGTAGAGCCCCTGGCAAAGCAGTTTGAAAAGGCCAAACACTGATTGATTATTGGCCAGCCCCATCAGGGACCACTCCCAAAATGCCAATCAGAGAGGACCATTCCTTTTATATAAACTTCATGCTATAAATTGTGGCATCTGCATTCAAGTAGAAGGTGGTAACAGCCACTCCCACAGGTCTGTAGGTATTGTTAAGGTATTTTTATGGATTAACAATTCCCTGATGTTACCCTTCTCTCTGGGTTCTAGGTTCTTGATTCTTGAAGGTGTCTATGGCCAAATTCTATAAGCTGATCTCTGGTTCCCTCTCAAAGCCTTCTTGAAGGGTAAACAATGTGTTCACTAAAAAAATAATGAGACCAGTTCTTATTAGATGACATATTCCTGGCCTGAACCAAAGAAAACTACCCATCTGGTCCATCTGGCCCAGATATTTTGTCCTTCTGGAAAATTCTGAGTCACATCAAACTATAAAAATCCATTCTTTATCACACAGAAAATATATTTAATCTCCCCATGTTTTCCCCCTCCTGGCCTCTCTAATTTTGTTAATGGTGGATGTTTAATAAATGTTCGTTTTCCTTTCCTGTTTCCCTTCTCTCTATCAGTCTCTACATGCCGTCAGGGCAGTGACTGTTGTATTTCTCATTTTTGTACTCTCAACACCATGCCTTATCCATCCATCCGTACAGACATTAAATTAAGTAGAAATATCTAGATAGGCGGTATGAGAGCATCCAATTTTAAAATAGGATCAAGAAGGATCACGTGCAGTGCCTTTTGCACTGAATTGTGGCACGTGCTATCCATACAATAGTTGCTAGTTGTATCTAAATGTAGCAACCCCTGATCTCAGCCCATAGCCCTGGAGAACTCTCTTTAGTCCCACCAGCTTGGTTGTCTGATCCCTTAACATGGACCAGGACCCATTCTCTACATGCCCCTTGGTATGGCCAGGTAACTGCCAACTGGTGGTGTGCTGGAGGCCTCTAGCACAAGCGAGAGGGAATCCATTGTACACATCTCTTCCCAATTCTGTTTTCAGCAATATCATGTTGGCAGCTTGAAATTGGCAATGTGGGAGTATTTATACCATGAAAACTGGCAAACACTACAAATCAGGTCTGTCTTTTCCCCCAGGGAGCCGGCTGTAAAACATTTACCAGCACACCACTGCTGCCAACACTCCTGTTTATCTCTTGCATGACTGGCTTCTTCCAATCCGTAAATTTCAGCTCAAATATCTCCTCTTCAGAGGGACCTTTTTATCTGAGGTTATCCCCCACCCAGTCACTTCCTGTTATATCACCCAATCTTTCCTTCAGAGCACTGATTTCAACCTGGAACTTCTTCGGGCACATATTTATGGACTGGCTTATGGTTTATCTTCCTCACTCAAAACCTTGTCTTGTCTTGTTCACTGCTCTATTCCCAGCATTTAGTGCAGACCCAGGCACATAGTTGGTATTCAAGAAAGATCTTTCTGATGAATGAGTAAAAAGAATAAATGGTCCCAACTGCTCAGGCATCAGAAATAGAAAGCACACAATTGTCCATATACTTGTTTGTGCCTCCCAATACACTCTGAGTGTTTTGAGAGTGGTTTTTTTTTTACTGCATTCCCAGGGCCTAGCATAGAGCCTAGAACATAGTAGATGCTCATTAAATTTTTTAGGATGAAATAAATGGGTAAAATGAGGGACGACCCAAGTCATAAAATTTTCCCCTTCTATCTCCCGAGAACTCCATTCCTTGACCTTCATCAGCGTCATGAAGCACTGCTGTTTCCTTCTGAAAAAGCAAAACCTCCGAGGCAGGTGGAGCTCCTCAACCCCAGGACTGCTGGAAAGACCGGGGTGGCATCAATTTATCTCATCCAACCTGTATTTTTCTTCTTTGACTGGGTCACAGCAATTCATTATGTCACCCTTAGGCAAGTCCCCAAATGGGACTGAGAGAGGCCACGGCCCCTGTCTCTTCCAGCAGGCTGCAGCAGAGATAGCTTTCCTTGCATGGATGAATAGCTGTGAGCCACCTTTGCCCCAGCCTCCTGGAGAAGGCAAAAGAAGTTTTCTAAGTGTTTTCCTGCCACGCGGATCACTGAATTATGCATGAGGCCAAACCAAGGGAACAGCAAATCATTGTGGGATGAAGGGGTAGGGTTCATGCAGAAAGGGAAATCGAAACTTTACCTGCCTTCTCCTTGTGATGGATTCCCTCAATTGATAATTAGTGTTATATTACTCCACATCTTTAATAGATTATTGATGTCTTTGGCAGTGATATAATCCTGGTGTCAAGAGTAATTCTTTCTTTCTAGTAAGTGGCACAGACTACACTCAAGCAAGGCAGCTTGGACACAGGGCCTGGCTGATCCAACTCAAATCAATTCGATCCAGTACTTCTTTGGGCATTAACATGCAGGATGAAAGAAAGATGGGTATTCATGATTTGCCTCAAAAGCAGGAGAGGCCACGAGACTTGGCAAGTCTACAGGAGTCTACTGGTAATATAGCTGAGGAGATTTCTTTCCCTCATCACCATTGGATGGAAGATGCCAAATACCCTGCTGTCACGGTCTTACTTCTCATGATAGAGTTGTGCTCCGCCCACCAAAGGCGACTGGAGCTGCTCCCAGCTGCAGACATGGAAGTGTTCATTTTCGTCTCCATCAGCACCATATCTCATAGATGGATTTTCTCCCTTTTTCCAGTTCCTCATTTCCTGTGAGCATTAGTCCTTCTGGACCAGAGGACTCCAGGTATTTCACAAGGCAGAAGTACCTCTAAACACCCAAATTAGACAATCAAGAGTTGGAGTCTTTGGATAGGAGTCTTGGTAGACAACAAAACCCCTAAACTGAGCAGAGACAGCCATTGAGGTCAGCTGCAGGTAACTCAGGGGATCCCAACAAACTTCTGAGAGGAGCAGAGGAGCTGCAACAAGTTAGGGGTCTACCACCCAAGGCTCTGTATCATTTAGGAAAGCCTGATCTTGCAATGAGAAATTCTTTTTCTGGAAAGCTCACTCAGCTCCTCTATAAGAGAATGAGCACTGGTATTAAATTTTTTTTTAATAGGAATTGAGTCCTAGATTGGCCATTTAAAAGCTATGTGACATTGGTTAAGTTGCTTTGTCTCTATGAATATCAGTTTTTTTCCATCAGTACGATAGGAACAATTATAAATGTCCCACACTCTTCACAGAGTTTTGTGAGGGACAAATAAAATGAGATGGTACATGAAGGAGCCACTTGTAGCCAAGTGCTGTGTGCACTCCAGGGGATGTCTGATTTGCCAGCACCCTTCCCTTTTCTTAGGCACCGAGTTCCCATCTCCCAGAAAATGTTTTTCCCCCAAAATGAACCTTGTGGTTTGAATAAAAGCTGCCATCTTGTCACTCCTTGTGTGGGTATCTGAGTGAATCTGGACCAATTGTGGCAACCCTCTCTTGTGGCAGTCATGGTTGATTGAGATGGCCCTGAGGGGGCCATTGGAACACCAGTGTGGCATTGAGCCTTCCCCAAGGGTTGTATTTAATCTTGCCTTGAGAGAAAGTAGGAAGCAGTTCCCCCTGGGGTGGGAGCTGTTAGATGTGCCGCTCGGAGATTATTGGTGGCTCTGTTCCCTAATGGGTGGAGGAGGCCTGACAGCTGAGGGAGAAAATAAAGCCAGCACTCAAGAAGAGATGAAATACAGAGAGACTGGTGATGATATATCTTGTTCATATTTCCCTGTGGGTCTAAATGAATCCCTTCTTCTTCATGGCTTGGAAGGATGTTGACATAATAACCTTCCAATACATTCCTCTTTTTGCCTAAGCCAGTTTTACTTCTATTTCTGTCACTTACAACCAAAAAAGGCTCAATGGAGAGACTGCCATTCATTATTCCGGCTCCCAGCTCCAGGTAGAGCTTGGATCTTACATTCAGATCTCTGAGCCTCACAGTCAATAGGCCCCCTTCTCCAAGGCCATTTCACTTGCTCTGTCCTTTGTTCACACCACAAACAATTTGTGAGTTTTTGCCATGGCTGTGCACTCTCTCATGCCTCTGGATTCTGCATATCATCTTATCTTGAGGGAACTCACACAGCACCATGCCTTAGAGGCAGCTGGTCGACAAGTCAAGTCTAAGCATTTATCCTCATGCTCTTGATTGTTGATTTTATATTTCTGTAGCAGGTATCCATGTAGGATTCTTCAAATCCTTCGTGAAATGGCGTAGGTTATAATTCACTAAAAATTGCTGAACATCTACTCTCAGCTGGAAACTATTGGGAAAAAAAAGATAGGCCTGTGCCCTTGAAATGCATATCATCTTGCTCAGCAAACAGTGCGAAGCTGGAGAACAAGTCAGAAAAATCAAACCTGGCAATTTATGGGGCACAGATCATCAGGATTCAAACAGCGAGAGAGGGAAGTATTTGATAGACTAGAATGTGTACGGGAGAACAGAAGTAGGGTGTAACCTGTTGGAATTGTTTTCTTTGGCCAGCACAGTATTTATTTATTTTTTAATTAACTGCCACCATTTGAAAATCAAGAGATTTCCAATTTAAAAAAAACACGGATTTCTGGTTTCTTTTGATAAGTGTGGAGGTTTGACAAAATTCTTGCTTGGCAATAATCAGCAGGCTATGACTACCTGCTACCTGCTTTAACCTACACAGTCAGGCTTCAGTTAGCACCTGGCTGGCTTGGTACCTTTAGATTCCTCAGCCTGGTTCTCGAAGGCATTTGATTCTCCTACCTGAGGACAAGTTGGAGCCCAAAATGTCCCAACTCCCCGGAAGCCTTGAAGGAGGGACTTTAGGACCAGCACCCATGTAAGGTTGATGCCCATCTTGACAGGCACCTGATTTAGCACTTTTTTAGTGTTATTGACCATGGCACTCACACCAGCCAGTATAGGCTGCATTCACCCACCTGGCTCCAGGTGAGTCTCCGTAGGAAGGACAGGTGGAAGAACCCTTCACCAGGTCATCCATCAGCTACCAAACACCCACCACTCAGAGCCTCGGGTTGGCTTCAGAGCCTCTTTCTCCTTCTTCTTTTCCTGCTTTTAATGTCCACGTTTTTCCCCTTTGTTGCATTTGAATGCAGATGGTATAGAATGAAATTCCTTTGGCGGCTGTATGTGCAGGAGTGTGCAAAAGTATTTATGAATCCTAAATGAAGCTGGCTGCCGAGCCCAGGAGCTCCAGCAGAGCGCTGGCGTGTGTGCCCGCCGGAATCTGATCTCTTACACGGGAAGCTGTGTTTGATATCTCATTTGTTGGCTGTGTTCCTTGCAAAGCCGAGCGCTGTTTAACCCACTTTCCCATAGCAGAAGAAAAGGCAGAAGAGGCTGGCTGGGCAAGGGGCAGGTCATCCCACAAAAATGTCCTGGAATGATCAGAAGCGATGGCTCCTAGGGCATGTGGAAGGTGCTGCCACCCTCTGACTGGGTGTAGCATTACATGCTACTGAATCAAATTGGCACCTCTCTCTCATCCTTGGGGGCCTCCCTCCTTGCTTCTTAAGAGCCCGGAGGTCCTAGAATTACGAGTGAATCCAGACTGGCTTGGCTTTTATTTGGGTCCTTAGACAAAGATGTGCCTTCTCTCCTTCTGGTTTCATGAGACATTTCTCTTGGGCAGACCAAGACCTCCCTCCAACCCTGGTCTAGGAGAGACACAGCACGTAGCGGTGGCTGAATCCGCCTCTTCCTGCTAGATATTCAGCCCACGCATGACAAAGACTTTGGCAAAATGCTAGCAATCAGAAATCCGCTCTTCATAGACATAAAAGAGTCGGCACATAGGTCTCCCCAATAATGATAGTCTACATGCATTAGCATATATTTTCTTGAGAAGCGCACTATCAGAGTTTGTCCCTAAAACCAATTCATTCTATTTACAGCTCTTCTGAAGCCCCTGAGAGGGAATCATCTTGGAGCACTGCAGACACCACACTGAAAATAGTGAAAAACATTCAATTTGGAAACAATTTTACCTCTATTTATCTTTTTTCCCCTTCGCGAGTCAGCCCAGTGCTTCAGCTTCTTCCCCTACTTGAAGGCAGTCCTCTCCCTGCCTCCTCCTGGGTCACAATGGCAGAAAGGGCTCTGTACCCCCAAAGTGTGGCTGAGGCGGGCCACGAAGGAAGGACACTCCATCTTTCCTCCCGGTGGGAACACCTGGTTCCCAGAACTGAGGGAGGATATCGAGGGGGGCGGAGAACAGAGGCTGCACCTGACGCGGCAGCTGTGCTATCTCTACGACACACAGTCTATTCTTCAGAACTAACTGCAGCTCTTTAAAACAGCAGCAATATGAGTGTCACATCCTATTACCCCATCGTCTGGGCTAATAATAAGATTATGTAACCATATCAACAGCAAGAGAAAGGGAGCGAGAAAGTATCCCTTTGGTTACATAAAGCACCCCGGTGACTAGTATAGCGTGTAGATCACTCAGCTCGGGGACATGTGCCGCCTGAGAGAGGGTCAGGTGATGGCAGGCCTGGCACCTTCTGCAACACCGAGGGCAGACCCGCACTCAGGGCTGGGTATGTAGTAAATGCCTACTATGTGCCCAGCCCTGTGTTCCAAACAGGAAGTAAGCAGGATAAGTAAATGTTACAACACAGTTTCTGCTTCTGAAAGAACCTGATCAGGAAGTCAGAGATGAGCCACTCCCAGTTGTGGTTGTAAATACCCCGGACTTGCACTCAGGAGACAGAAGCTGGGATGCTCCCTCCTCCCTTGTTGAGACAGTTAGCCTGTCTAGGTTCCTCCGCTGTAAAAGGTGGGTGATCATACCTCGTCCTCTATGCCCCACAAGCTTCTTGTGAGGATGGAATGAAAAATGCAGTGGTTTCCAGATCAATAGTGCAATCCTTTAAAAAAAAAATGTACATGAAACTCTGAGATAAAACACAGAGAAGAGCTGAGCTGCTGTTTTCGGGGTGGCTCCCCCACATAGCCTTTCCTTGCCCCTGAGCAGCCTCTGAGGTATCCATGAGCACCGCATAGCTCTGAGAAATGTAACTTGAAGACAGTGAGAAAATGCTTCAAAATTGTGTATTATTATTTTTATTAGTGATGACACAAACTGGCCATTAATGGAGGTAATTGTAGGAATTGAGAGAAGGGAGAGATCCATGTGGGTTGAAGTGTTCAAATTGCTGTAGAGTGCATGGTGATCCTTAAAGGATCCAGGCAGAGGGTAGTGGGGAGAAGATTCCAGGTGGCATGTGGATGTGAGCAAAGGTGTGGAGGTGAGAAATAACCTGTGCTCTGCGGAGACTGGGTGGGAGGGAAGAGCCCACCTGGTTAAAGCAGAGCCTGTGTGTGCAGTGGTGCTGGGAGTGTCAGTTGGTTAAGGCAGGCTTCTTTAAGCACGACCAACCCGTGATACATGTTGGGACTTCATAGGCAGGTCCTATGGGAAACCCAAACCAAGAAGGTGCAGGCTGGGGGGTCCTGAGTGTAGTTAGCCTGGTTTTACTGTCTGACTCGAGTTGGGCTAATTCATTGCCTTGAACCCTACTTGTTTGTTGGAGTCAAACTTCCCACATCAAGGACCATTTGCTCTACTGGTGACGATCTCTGGCTCTGATTTCCGTTCCTAATTACCATCTCACAGCTCTCCGCATGTCCTGCTCCCGCCTGCAATTAACTGACGTGTATGGAGGTGTGAGTCCCCAACCTCCATGTAAGCATCTCCCAGAAAGTCTGTTGACTCAGGATTTCCGGTCTCCCCAGACCCCCACGGAGCACTCTTGGCCACAGTGCCCCCTTCAGGGCCCTGTACCTGTGGTGAGGGCTGTCTCTGCTCTGCCTTCTCCGCTGCAGTCCCTTTAGCCCCCAGGGATGATTGACCTTTTCTGCTCATCTCAGAACACCTTGTTGTCTTGTCCTCTTTGAAATGCCTGACAGCAGCAAATGCTTGGGTCTAAAAGCAAAATAATGAAATCAAATGAAAGCTCCCCAATTTCTCAACCACTTGTCCTTGGTCCGGTGTGGTGCACGGCATGCATTATTCAGAGAGGAGCAGCTGCATTACCTGAGGCAGAAATTCTGTTTTTCAGGCTCCAATCTGGAAGGAGAGCTGGAGTGGAGCTGGATAGCCCTGCCCAGGAGCCCATGGGTACCTTGGGGGTGGAGGAGGGTCCAGCTTTGGCACTGGATCCGACAAGGTCATCAAAGTAGCTCATGCTTGCTGCCCAGTTGTGGGAAAGGTCACCTCAGTGAGCTCAGTCTGGGAAGGAGGGGAGTCTTGAGGGGTGGGGCAGACATGAAGGGAGCCAGCAGGAAAGATGAAAGGAGTGACTGTCAGGATGGAGGGACTCTCAGCGGCACAGAAGTCCCCTAGAGATATGGTCCCCATTGCGAATCTTCTGCCACTGAATGCACCAGATACATAAAATTAATAGAACCTAGAATATCTTCCACATGAGAATGCTGTAGAAATCCAAGCATGTCGGGGGAAGGAGACAGTGCCCACTGCAGGGGATTGTATTGTTCCAGATACTCATTCCCTTCCCATGAGACCATTATGCTCCCTTGCCTGTTCACCTCTGACTTGCTGTGGCCTTTGGAAAATGGAATGTATTTTAGCCCCTGACCCAACCTTGTGTGCCATCTCTCCATTGTCAAGCTTAACCATGTGACTTACTTGGGCCAATGAAACATCAGACAGTTCGGAAGCTATAAGAGGTGTGCAATGTTCAGTCAGTTCTCTTGCTTGGTTCATCCTACTGCCAGAAGAGCAGGTCTCAAATTAGGGGCTGCCCTTTCAGCCTGAGACCAGGAATGAGAAGACACGTGGAGCATATCTGCTCCAACATGCTCTGTGAACAAGAAAGAAATGCTTGTGGTTATAAGCTACTAAGATTTTAGGGGTTGTTTGTTACCATAGCAAAGCTGGCTAATATAGTCAATGTCAATCAACGATGAGGAAATTAATCACGTCTGCCTTGAGTTAAGCTTTTTTAAATTTGATTTGTTTATTTAATTGACTGTTGTCATCTTCACTTGGGGTGAATAGCATTGATAAATAAGGGGGTTGTTTGTTTTAAGGAATCCATGGAAGAATGTTGTTTTCACAGAATCCATGTATTAGGATTTGACAAGTCCTATGACTGGCTTGCCACTAGATTTCCCTTCGTTCGTGGTTGACTAGGTCTAAACATAGTGTGTGGTGTTCCCTTCTCTGCCCTGAACTTTTAGAGAATGCATTCCCACCAACCTTCCCCCAGAATCCTACCCACTTTGTGCGGACAGCTCTCCTTCAACTGTGAAACAATGAATACTAGCTAAGCCCATGGCCATGGGAGTGTATTTCATAACCTCATTTGGTCCTCCCAACAATACTGTTACAATAGGTAATATTGTTGCTATAGACTGAATGTATCCCCCCGAATTCATATGCTGAAACCTCATCCCCAATGTGATGATATTAGGATGCGGGACCTTTGGGAGGTGATTAGGTCATAAAGCTGGGCCCCTCATGAATGGGAGTCACGCCCTTATAAAAGAGACCCCGGAGAGCTCCCTTACCCCTTCCACCGTGTAAGGACATAGTGAGAACATGGCCATCTGTGAACCAGAAAGCAGGTTCTCACCAGGCACCAAATCTGCCTACACCTTGGTCTTGGACTTCTCAGTCTCCAGAACTGTGAGAAATAAATTTCTGTTGTTTATAAGCCACCCAGTCTGTGGTATTCTGTTATAGCAGCTCGAATATCCTAAGATAATTGTTATGCTCCTTTTGAGGAAATCAAGGATTCAAAGGGTTTGCCAAGGTCACCAAGCTGGTTAAGAGCATATCAAGATTTTAACCTAGGTTCCTTCATTCTCAGCCCAGGGGTCTCTTCACTACCCCAGCTCTGTGGATAGAAGGTGCTCTGTGTCAGGCCACTATCTAGGATCTAATTTGACAGCAGACCAAGGCTGTGGGTTCATGGGCTAGTAATGGGGAGGCGGGGCAGAAGATAAGATCTTTTACAATTTATACATTTATATCGCAATTTATGTTTTATTCTCAGACATAAATTCATTTGTATTATATTCTTACAATGAAAAGTCCAACAAGCAAGGAGTCTCTGAACTCTAGGAAGGTAATCTAGCTTTGGGGGAGGGACCTCTGTGTCCTCTTAGAAGAGAAACGTTAGTAGAATTAAAAATAGATACCTCTGCAAGAAAGCTGGTCTCCAGAAGGGCTGTAATCTTTGAAGAACATTCCCACTGTCAATTCTCTGAGAGTGGCAATAGTGTTGTATTGCTAACAACAATATTAATAATTGAATAATAGCTTTAGTGGCAATAAGTATTTTACAAAATGCTTCCATATAAATTGTCTGTCTGCTGCCTGTGAAGGCCTCAAGAGCCACTTGAATTCACCCTGTCATTACTGCTGACTGCCATCTGTCTGGGGCTCAATAATTCCAGGAGTACTGATGTTGGAGTCACTCATACTGCTGGGCTGCAGATATGCAGAGGCAAGGAGGCAGGCAATAATGAAGTGAGCCAGTTCAAGGGTAGATGTGCTGGTTCTTGCATTCCCAGTCTTGTTTTGAAGGGTTGAGAGATTCTGTCCACGAGCCTGGAAGAGCAAGGTTGGCAGAAGAACCTATCAGCACAAATATCCTAAGACCAAGGAACTAGAAGCGGCCCCTCAACATAATGGTGAAGTTGTCCTGGTCTATTGCACGAAGTCAGAGACACCCTTTCCCGCTCCAAGCCCACCTTGAACCCTTTTCAGATAGAAACCAGTTTCTGGGGGATCCTGTGGGTCCAGGCCTGGCAGGGCTTCATGGAGTCACTTCACGCCTTTCCTGCCTCTAGAAAGAATGGCCCCTCAATGGCCTGAGAAGCCTGGCAGCTGCTGAAGAGACCTCTTCCTACTCCTCATACTTTCGATTGACTGCACAAGAGACCTGCCGAATGACCTTGGCTTCTTACAGGGAGATAGGGAGAGAAGACAGTGGTTCCCAGTTTGCCTGTATTTGGCTCTCATACAATTTCAGCTCTCAGGAAGCAGCTCTTGTGGGACTCACCACTTTCTCCCCACCAGATTAATTACAATCACATCTCCTTAAGGGCAAAGGGGTCCCAGCAAGGAGTGTGGAGGGCTCAGTACACATTCATTTCTACCACTAAGGAAGATGACCCAACACACAGCCCCAGGGTGGAAGCAACGTCTCCCTGAGAGGGGTCAGCATGTCCCCCTGGAGTCTGGACTCATGTCCTGCAGAGAGAAGGGTTTGGGAATGGACTTTGCAATGGCTAGATCCATCCACTCAACCCAAAGCAGACAGAGACCAGTGGGCATCCTGTTCCTCCAGGGAGTTTTCTGAATGCTTCCCTAGAGCGGTGCTAAGAGGCTGAAGAAATCATGGGTTTGCAGACTGGGCACAAAGCTACTAGTCTTGTCCTCGACCTTTCTGGACTGGGAGCCCACTCTTTCCTCCTCATGTCTAGGGAAGGGTGAGGTCCTGAGTATCCTCACCTCCTGGGCTGCATCCCCCTGACATCTGCATTCTGGACCATCTTTGCAGACTGCCACGTTCGACAGAAAATAGGCACTCTCTGAGGAATTCTGGGTCCTTCTCTGTATAAACTGCCTCGAGGTCAAACAGGGACTCACATAGATCTGTTTTCTGAGCACCTCAAATTCAAAATGCCTCAGTCTCTGTATCCTGGTCCCTCCCCTGGCTCATCTAGTTGCTCCCCTTGTGTCCTGGGGAGTAAGGCAGGTGGCTCCTGGTAGGCTACCCGCTTTGGGGAGTCTCAGCTCTGCCCACCCAAAGCCATAGCTGTCTTCAGAGGTTTCTTATGCATGTCTCTGTGCCTCAGACTACCTAACCCATCCCTCTCACTGCAGCTGATGAACCAGGCAGGAGTAGCCCTCAGACCCAGGGGCAGCCAACTCTAGCCTGCCAGCAGCCTGTGTGGTCGTCAGGATTTTAAACCTTCTGAGCTGGCCAGTCCTGCCTGGTGACTAGCCATATCAGTCAGATTCTCCCTCAGAAGTCTGAATGTAAGAGAATGGGCTGATGAGTGAATTGGAGGTTGTAGGAGCCAAGAAGTAAATACCAAGAGTACTTCAGTCTCCATAATGAAAGAACCTTACACTGGAGCAATACTTCCTCCTGCAGGGACCTAGGCACAAAAGCTGGCATGGCTCCCAGACCTGTCTTTGCATAAGGCTGCGTTCCTGCGTTCTTGCAACAATCTCAGTAACCTGAGTATGTTTCTTTTTCTAGAACCTGAAAGAGTGTAACCCACACAGAACATACTTGAGAAACCTGCTTTAAAAGGCAGAGCAAAACAATCAACCAGAAGTTCCTTGGGCCCCCCTGCCAATCCATTTCCTCTTTGTGGCCATCCTCATCTGGGTCAGGCTGAGGTGTGTCTTTGGCGCTGCCATTGGGGGCAATGATCTCTGGGTAGGTTGGAGGGCTATGAGTGAAGATGCTCTGCCTCTGGTCTGAGAGAGCGGCTCAGAGAGCGGGGGGAGGAGGCAGGCAGGGCGGGAAAGTTTCCCCTCCAAGAAGGCATCTGTTTCCTGTTCTCCAAACACTCGGAGCACAGGAAGTGGAGAGATGGGAGAGCAAAGCGAGATGGTGGTAATGGTGGTGGGGGTTGGGGGTGGGGGTGGTAGATAGGATAAGGGAATGGGACCCCAGTCTCCCCAGGTCTCCAGCTCCTGGTTCACGTTCAGTCAAACAGTGGGGAGAAGGATGGAGTAGATGCCCAATGTCTGGGCTTTCCTTCTTGCCTCTGATTTTGGCTTCTAATCTGATGGCCTCACTTCATCCTCTCTGCACCCAAAGCTGAGCCTCCCCATCCTTTTTCCCAGGGGAAAAATTAGCCCTGTGTGCCCAGAAGCCAGGTGTGCAGGGCAAATGGAGAGGTGAGTGGCCTTTCCCACCTCCTTCAGGAAGCTTTCTCTGCTTAATCCCAGACTAATCTAGCTGAACACACTCTTCTGAGTCATCCCACCAGGGAATGTGGGCGCTGGACTGGCCGACTGTGAGTGCCAGGAGGACAGGAGCGAGTCAGCCTTACTCACTGATAAATCCTAAACACTTGACATAACGTCTGGCCCTGCGAAGGGGGTCGGTAAGTAGGCATTGAATGAATGAATGAATGAATGAATGAACAAATACAGTCTTCTTTTTAGGCCGAAGTAACTTTATTTTAAATGAAATAGTGTACTGCTGCCATATGTACAAGTAGAGCAATGAACCGTTATGCAGGCCTGGGAGAGGGTCCAGAGCTCTGCATCCCGGGCTCTCCTGTGTTCCTCTGCAACAGTCCCTAAGGATTCTCTGCATCATTTGAAATTCAGAGCGAAACTCCCCTAGTTTTCCCAATGAAGAAAGAGGCTCCCAAAGGAAAAGCGACTTTGTCTAAGCCCGAAGAGGCCCCCAGGTCTCCTGACCCCTAGGCTGTTGTTTATGCCCTCTGTTTAGACTACATTAATTCATCCACACTAGGTGCACAGCAAACATTGGATGAAAGAAGCGGTGGGAGGGAGGGACGGAGGAGGGAGGAACTTGTTGATTCCCCGGCTGTGAGAGCCTGGCAAGAGTCATGAGCGACACCCGCAACGAAGGATGCTGCACCAAAATAAAATGTATTGTATTTAAATATTCCCCAAGTCATTTTGTGTATTTAAGTCTTAATTCATCTCCTCTAAATCTCTCCCCGCTACATTAATGTGACGACTTTGACAGAAAGATGAATAACATTATTAAAGAAGCTCGGGAGCAAATTTCACTCATAAAAATCTCCCATTCACTCGCACGCTTTGCTGTTCCCACTCAGTGTTCTGTTCCTGTTCACTTCCCAGGTCTCTGTCCCTCTGGGCCTCAGGCTGCTGCTGGAGGGTGGCAAATGGGAGCTTCAGAGGATGGGGACACGTACGAATTTCACATCTGCTCCTAAATCTCCCCCATTCATTTGAAAAATTAATCTTTTGTGCCAAACTTCAGGTACAGCAAGAATCAGGCTGGAGAGAAGGAGTAGGAAAGGCAGACCCTCCTTTGAGAAAACCCCCCACAGGCGCGTGGAATGGGGAGTCAATATGGTAAGTGACCAGGAGAGTGTCCGCCTTGCGTGTAAATGCACAGCTCAGGAGAGGAGTGACCCTCACTACAAAACTCTCTTCTGGGGATGCCACCAGACTGATACTTTTCAAAATGCTGGCTCCTGCCTAGCCGGAGGCAGCCCTGGAAGCTGCCATCACACCCTGTTCCTCCTCCTGGAGCCCTGCGTGGCCTCGCTGGCTGGGGATTTATGCCCCTCTTTGCCAAGCCGCCCTGATGGATCGCTTCCAGGATGGCAGCAGAGTCAGTGGTATTCATCTCCCCGACGTCTCAACCTTCTCCTTTAAATCACTGCTCATGTTGGCAGCCGTTTGTTCGCTCCTGACAGCCTGGCCTGGGCCTGGCTTCTCCTTCAGTAGGACTCCCAGCTGGGAAGGGCCTGCAGGATCTACCTTTGCAGAGGCTTGAGGACCCTTCTCTGCAGCCTCTCCCTCAAACACTGTCCCTCACTCACCTGCATAAGCCCTCTCGTTAGGTCATCTGAGGTCTGAGAAGCCCACCCTGGAGCCCCAAAGCCACCTCTGACCCAGCACTTACTATATGATATCAAAATCATCTGTTGTTGTGCTGACCAGACTATTAGCTTTTCTGGGTCATGGATGGTGCTCGCTTTCTCTCCTGTTCCCAATGCCTAGTGGAGCACCCAGCTCATAGCAGGTGTTCAACAACTGTTTGATGAACTAAGTTTTTAAGTTCTGCAGTGGATATAACCTCTTTGGGAAACTATTTGGCAGTATCTACTAAAGCTAAACATACATATTCTCTATGACTCACCTAGGTATATATCCAACAGAAATGAGTGCTTGTATCTACTCGAAGACATACACAAGAATGTTCATGGCAACCTTACTCCCAACAGGCCCAAACTAAAAACAACCCAAATGTCCATCAACAGCAGAATGGTCAAGTAAGTCATAGCACATTTGCATGATGATTCCATTGCATTGGTGCTGTGCAGCAATGAAAAAGAATGAGGTACTATTCACACAACATGGGTGAATCTCACAGATATAATGTTAAATCAAAGAAGCTAGACACAAAAGAGTATATATTGCATGATTACATTCGTATGAAGGTCTAAGACATGCAAAATCTAACCTATGGTGATTAGAGGTCAGAATAATGGCTATCTTTGAGAGATGGGTGGTCACGGTGGCTGTTGACTGGGGAGTGAAACAAGGAAGCTTTCTAGGGTATTGGAAATGTTCTAAATCTTGATCTGGGGGGTGATTACACAGTGTATGCATGTGGAAAAGTTCACTGAGCTGTGTACTTATTATCTGTACCCTTTACTGTATGTAAGTTAAACCTTATTAAAAATGATAAAGAAAATGTGGAGTGGTTCCCAATGTTTTTGCATTAAAATCTGTGCCTCCATGTATTCTTGTTCTGTCTTCTATGTATCCAAAACCATGCAATACTATTACATTGAGCTTTTTCTATGTTTTATATTATGAGGACAACTGATGTATTGCATATATGTTTTCTAACTACACAAAAGCATGCCCCTTAGAAATTGTAAACATATTGTTCCCGCCTCCCCAATACCGTGAGTGAAAATCTCTGCATTAAAGTATATTTACCTCTTAGCACAAAGAGACTCATTGCTTCCGAAAACCATGGCTCATTACAGTGAGACGGTGGGTCGAGAGGAGGATTAGTAGCTCCTTGGAGGAGGGGCTGTCATAGAACAGAATCAGTTGGGGCTTGTGTCCAGGAACGTCAAGGTCATTGAGATGTCTGAAGTCAAGGACTTTCCCTAGAAGAGCAAAGCGCGTAGACCCACCCTTACTTTTTCTCAGCTCAAGTGTCTGAAAGCCATGTGTGCCCTGTGAATTCAGATGTGCCTGGATATACACAGAGGCTGGCCACTCTATCACTAGAACACTAGAATCAGTGTGAGTGAAGAGAGGAGCTATATGGGGAGGAAGGAGGCAAGGTGTCAAAGCTGAGTCCAAAGGCAGAGGTCCTCAGGAGTGAGAGGCAATCCACATGGGAAAGTTACAAATTACCCACTGGTTCACCCCTTGCCACCAAGATCTTATGCTAGTGTCCTAAGAAGAGGATCAGTGAGGATATTTTGAATTAGTTTGTAGAAGTATCAGGTCACCTTTGATTGAACAGAACAAAACATAACTGGAACTGGCTTAAGCAAAGTGGTAATTTACTATAAGAAAAGGAGCGCACAGTCACAGCTATGGCTGCATATCAAGAACAGCTGGAAGGAAGGTCTTGAAGGCCTTCAGGCCTCAGTCTTTATCACTTTTTTTCTGTATTACTTTGAGTCTTAGCACTATTCCTCACTCTTACTGTAGACAATCTTTTTTCCACATGCTAGAAAACAGAGCAACAGAGCTGCCTTGGCCTTAAAACTTTAGCCTGGATATGAAATCAAAAAAATCTCAGGAGGGGCCAGCTCGGTGGTGCAGCGGTTAAGTTCCCACGTTATGCTTTTGTGGACTGGGGTTGGCTGGTTCGGATCCTGGGTGCAGATTGGACAAATCCCGCCTGTGGGAGCCAGGGCTCCATGGGGGGAAATATAGCACCACATGTCTCTGATAATTGAGATGGGAAGTAGTGAGATGTAAGGATGAAAGGAAAAGGAAAAAGGCATTTAAACCACACACACTATGAGGCAGAAAACAGAAAGTGGAGCATGGGCATTTGGGTTCAAATGTGGTTCAAATATTTGCTATGTGTTTGCTCTCAGGCAAGTTACTTAACATCGCTGAGCCCCAAGCTCCTCACCTGCAAAGTGGCAGTAACAATAATGGGTCCCTCCTGGGGGCTGGCCCCGTGGCTGAGTGGTTAAGTTCGCGCGCTCCGCTGCAGGCGGCCCAGTGTTTCGTCAGTTCGAATCCTGGGCGCAGACATGACACTGCTCATCAGACCACGCTGAGGCGGCGTCCCACATGCCACAACTAGAAGGACCCACAACTAAGAATATGCAACTATGTACCTGGGGGCTTTGGGGAGAAGAAGGAAAAAAAATAAAATAAAATCTTAAAAAAAAAAAATAAAAAAAAAAATAATGGGTCCCTCCTGGGTCTAATGTGAGGATTGCACAAACAAAGCGCGTGGAGTACTTAGCAGAGTACATGCGCCATATGTTGAGTGCTCCCTACATGGTTGCTAGATCCCTTAAACTGAGTGAGGGGTTAAAAGAAAATTCAGACTCCTTGGCTCTGGGGCTTTGTTTTGGAGGAGTTTGCATTCCAAGGAAGGAAACAAGACAGACCACAGCAAAGCCAGGAAAAGAGCATTTGCTGAGCATTCCAATGTGCTCCTCGGGACCTGGAAAGGCAGTTTGGAATAAGTGCCATTTCAGTCTACTTGGGAGGAGCAGCAGCAGGACCAGGCCAGAACTAAGACATCATGTGGTGTGCCTTGAACTCAAGGAGGAAGTGTCCCTGCTCACAAGCCTGGAGAGGATAAAGCCACTCAGCTTAAGGGAGGGACCTGGTCTAGAATCTCGCCTTGTCCCTTTTTGGTTTGTGACCTTGAGCAGGTGCTACATTCTTTGACTTACAGCACGAGGGTCGGAGAAAATGCACAAGGGCTCTTGGTCCAGTGCCTGGAACACAGTGGGCCCTCCCTCCCTTCCTAGGTGGCAGGTAATAAAGGAGACACACAGTGATGCCGTGGGGATGCATGGGACATCCTTTCCTTAAACTTCAAGGAAGGGCACTGTGTCTGCTGCCCTGTTCCCATCCACCAGGAGGAAAAACCTTGCTACAGCCTCCCCAGTGCCTGGATCCAAAACACTAAGGCATTCTCTTTAGGCTCTACCCTACAACCACAGTGGGACATGCCAAATATGGTAGATGTTGCACTGGAATTAGAGACAGGTGAGCTAGACTCTAGGTAATTCACTCAACATCTCTGAGCCTCAGTTTCTTTATCTCTAAGAAGAGAAGCGGTATATTTGAAATGGCAGTTGTGAGAACCAAACTAGGTCTCATCTGTAAAAGTTGATGGTTAATGTTAACGGAATTTGGATGAATCTGGAGGGGTGGGTTTTCTTTACTTCCTCACCTCGAACCCCTTTGCATCACTCCTTCATGCCCTAAAAGGGACCTTTTACTGCCTGGATGCAGCATATTCTTGTTCTAACCAGCAGGCGTGCTCAGACCTCAGCCCCTGCATCGCTCACTCACACACACACACACACACACACACGTGCACACACGCGATGGCTTTTGTGGAGAGAAATAGCAGCAGGAGGAAATCCCCCATCCTTTCTCCCCATGTCACTGTGTTCTGCCTGCACAGGCAACAAATTAAAACAAGAACCCCCCATCGCCCAGAGCTGCCTGGGCTTCTGCCACGACAGCTCTAATAACAGCAGAGCAGAAAGGGCCCCCTGTCCGTCAGGCCCGGGAGCAAAGAGGCAGCGCTTTTCATTGGCAGCCTGAGAAGTGGCTGGGAGCTTTTGCTGTGTTTATTTGGTGTGACTTCGGGGCGATTATATATTGTTTCTTGTCCTCTGTCTAAGTGCTTCATCAGAGATGGTGGGGGGACAAGGGGTGAAGGGGCAGTAGTGGGAAGAAAAGCAAAAAAGAAATTCAACTTCCCCAGGAAAACACACACACGGAGCGCTCAGTCAATGCAGGCGGTGGCACACAGCAGAATTGAACTTTCCCTGCCTCACAGTGGTCTTTGAAAGCATTCAATTATCTGTCTGCACCTATAGAAAATGTTAGGGATTGCTTCCAGAAGCCTTTAAAAGGGTCTATACATAACAGAGCCGCGCACACTCTCAGCGGCAGGCAGAAAAACAACAACAATCTATTCATTTACCTTTGAAAAAGCCAAAAAGGTATAAATTCTGCCCAGAAATCAATCTCCTTCTCTTTCTTTCTTTGTCTTTTGCCACATCCCTTCCCCAACCTCTCACCCCGTCTCGTGTTTATTCATTTATTTTTCAGCTAAGGCCACAGAAACAGCCAAAGAAGCCAACATTAATGCGGAGGAAAGAAACTGAAGTTTATTTTGCTAGAAATGCTCGCTCCGCTCAGGCAAAGCAGAAGCTCCTCAAACTGGTTCCCTGCAGGCCTCCCGCGGGAACTGAATGCATTTAATGGAGCACCGGCTACGTGTTGGACACAGTGCCAACTCTTTAACGGATGCCTTCTCATGGGGTTCTCAAAACAAATCTTTGAAGTGGATGGCGCCCTCCCATTTCATAGATGAGGAAAGTGAGGCCCAAAGAGAGGCAGCAGTTTATGTAGCAGAACTAGGCAGCTAGTTAAGATCTCTGTCTCCCAATCCAGGTCTGTTCCCAACTGCACCCTTTCTGCTTCCACCTGGGCTAGTATATCCTCTATCACTAGAAGAGACACCACAGGGCTCAGCAGATGACGTGCAAAGTCACCCACAGCCACTAAAGGAAGCTGCGTTAGCAGACAACGTCTATTAAAGGCTGAGGGACATGGTGATTGATGAAAATAATGATGATGAAGATAATGATGAAGTGTTGGGGAAGAGGGCTGACTTAGAAAGTCGGTGGTCCCAGTACTAACCTCAGCTTTGCTACTTACGGCTACTTATGGCTGACTCAGCCAACAGTCATTTCACTTCTCTGTGCCTCTGTTTCCTTAGCCGTAAAAGAAAGAGGTTGGACTAGATCAAGGAGTTTCCAACTTGGGGTGCTGGGGAAAGGGGTGGAGCTCAGGAATCTGCTTCTCCCAGAGAAGCCCCCACCTTTTAAAAAATCGAGTCTATCTATTGTGGTTCTGCATGATAGTTCATTAGAAGAAAGGGTTCTACCACTGCGGGGTGGAATCTAAAGGCTCTTCCTGCTAGAACATTCTGTGATATGATGGTGTCACAATACACAGAACGCAAGGAGCTCACTTCATGTCTCAGGGTCTCAGCACCACAGAAGGCAATGGCAGAAAGGACTCTGCCTGGGTAACAGCTCTGTGGCGGGCAAGGGGAGTCTGAACCCCTCTTATTACCCTCAAGGTGATCTGGATTGGGAAGACAGAGCTGGTAGGATGAATCCAAGACGGAGATCTTGAAGGAGAGCTGAGGGTCTCAGGCTGGGGAGACCAGACATGACCATCAAGAAGAAAGGACAACGAATGGATGATTGGAATCACAGAAACGGGATGGGAACCGGAGAACTGGATCAAAGTGGTGGCTAGCCAGGAAGGAGCAAGGAGAGTGTGGGACCATGGCCATGCAAATCACAGCATTTGCCTCACATTTATGGGCAGGAGAAGTCCGATGTGTGCAACTTAGGGAACAGGGTCCTGATGCACAGAGAGCTGGCTGAGAAAATTTGGTAGTAGACGCACTTCTCACCTGTGCCCCACTGTCCCTGTGTCCCTGTGGATAGAAACCCTGGACACAGTAAAGCATTCTCCGCAGCCTAAGTGTGTTCCGTAAGGTGTTAAATGAGGCAGGCAATTCCAAATCTCTGGAAGCAGATGCAGTTCATTGCCTCCGTATGATCAAGAGTCTGATTTTGAAACACAGAAGCACAGGTTTGCAGCATTTTGGAACCAAGAAACCTTACAAGTCTGTTAGCCCAACTTCACTACCACCTAAAATCAGGGCTGGATGTTGGGGTCAGCTTGCATTTGGAACACACAGCCCAAAGCAGATGGGATGGGCAAGATGGACCGTTGCCCAAGACTGGGCCAGAGCCTTGGGAATGGCTGCCTGGAAGCAACGCTCACGGTTCTGAGCTTGGTGTGAATTATTTTTACTCACACTAAATTTGGCTAGATTGCTGGGATGACTGATGATGACCCACTCTGTTCCCATCTACACATATCTAAGGGGTTTAGTGAAGAACGGCTTTTATTTCCCAAAATTACGTCCAAAGGATAATACCACTGGTAAGTTTTCAGAGTTTTTATACCTGTTGTGTCTAATGAGTAAAATATCAAAGCTGTCTATGAGTAGGTATTATTAGTCCCACTTTATAGACGAGTAAACTGAGACACAGAGAACCTAGTGACCTACTCAGGGTTATTCAGTGAGTCCAGGGCAAACTGGGGCTGGGACCCAGTCTCTCCACACCAGCCTGGACTTCTCTGGGCTCAGCTTCCCCAAGGCCAGCCCATTCGTCCACAGTAGCCCCCTCTATCGAGCTCCCTCTTCTGACCCCTTGAAGTCTTGCTGACCCCTGGGGCCCCAGCTTTAGCACTGAGGGATTGAGGGTAAATGAGAGAGTGACTTTTCATGGCAGGTGACTTGTCGACCAATTTGAAGAGCATTTTCTTGGCCAGCGCTCTAATCCCTATGCTTGAGTAATGCCCTGAGACCACATCGATCGGGATCCGGGAAATTCCGACCCGACCGCAGCACATTGTAATGGCCTCTGCCCAGGTGACCTTCTCCCTGTCAGAAAATACATCTTTTCTGCAAGTCCCTAGCCTGCACACATCACCCGCAGCCAGCTTAGCCCAGACAAAGGGCTTTGAAATGGTCCAGATAATGCATCGAGGGGAAAACTGTTTTCCAAGTATGTAATTTGTCCACTATTAACCTGCAGCTGCAGGAATGGCCTTGCCTTTGATTCCCTTCTTCAGCCAGGGCCACTCCTGTCGTGTAAGGCGACGCATGGTGCATGGCAGTAGACAGGGAGCAGAGGCTTGTCATATTTCCTGAATGCTAATGGCCCCCTGGCTGGCTGACTGACACTCTGCTGGCTGCTTCCTGCACCGCAGGCCTGACCCACCATGGAACTTACTGTCTTCCACTTGGTTCTACCAGAGAAGTTGTCCTGGTATTAGACTGAGTGGCTTGAGAGGGAGTTGACATCCCTGGCCATCTGGAGGTGTGTGTTCAGGACAGGGCTTCACACAAGCACATGGTCCTCTCCTTTACTCCTTAGAAAGATGACTTGGAGACTGGGTTCCAGTCCTAGCCAGTGGCACTTCAAGGCTGTGTGCCTTTTGGAAAAGCACCTCCCCGTTCTGGGCTGCACTTTTATTGTCTGCAAAATAAAAGAATTGGATAAAGTATTTGGACTCAGATTATCTGATTATATTTTTTCCAAATGATTCTCTGTCTTGTATTAAATGACGGGTAGAATTTAAAAAGACAGAGGGGGAGGAGGACAAAGAGGAAAATGCTAAAGACCTGGGGTGAATTATCAGTCCCAAGCACCAAAATATGTGTGTATGGGGTGAGAAAAGAAGAGAATATTTTCACCACTATCTACATTTCTTTTCATCATTATTCTGGTCTTGGAAAGTTTTCTGACCTCCCATGAGCTGAGCTGAGCCTGGGGTTTGAGGAAGTAGGGCTGAGTGAAAAAGCTCAAACTGGCCCAAACTGTCAAGGGTCCAAGGTGCTGGAGTGTGTTCCCCAGATGAGGTTGACCTGTGAAGTAGGAGAAAGAATGAGGCAGGGGATGAAGAGCACGTGTGAGAGCCTAGGCAGAGGTTTGGCACCACTGAATGGATGGGGCAGCAGGAGGAGGTCAGGGAGGTGGCATCAATGAGATTTCCCAAAGCAATGGGAAGCAAGGACGAGGTCTTTTAGACAGTGTCTTCAGAAGGGTGTGAGCAGCGAAGATGCTAAGCTGAATATCAAGCCAATTCAATGACATTGGTTTCAAACGAGTAACTCTCAACCGCTGGCCAATGAGCAATATTAGCCAGCTAACGTCTGGTCTAAGGCTGAGGGTCCGCTTAATATAATAATCCAAGAAATCATGAACTAAAGGAGGAAAATTCCAAAATGAAAGAATAAAAATCAGAGAAGCAAAATTGTATTTAGATCCCCAAAGGAACGTGTTTCCTCCAAGCTTTGGGGTTCCGTTCTTCTCAGGTGGGAATTGGAGGATTTGCCTGTAGAGCTTTTAGGAAAATACAATGTCTAGGCCTCACTCCAGACCTAACGAATCCGAGATGAGACCTCCCCCAGGTGTGGACCCATCCCTTACCTGGCCCCAAGAGCATGGGCACCAGAGGATGCCACCCACTCATAAAACAATAGCAGTAACAATACAGGACATGAATACAACTGCTTAAGGACTGTGCGCAATCAGGCCAGCTGTTAGTTCTACTGAATGTTAAATATTTGTTGAATGAATATTTCAAGACTAGACTGTGTGTTCCACTAGATTCTGCAATCTTTTAGCGCAGGGACCTTGTCCAAGTCATCTTTGTGTCCCTAGGGGCTGCCACACAGTAGATGCCCAATGCGTATTTGTGAGTGTATGAATAAAGGAACAAATGAATACATGAATGTGGGATGAGGCCTCTTTTTGGATTGGTGGAATAGAAAGAGCCCACGTTTTGGCATTGGAAACCTTTGTCAAAATCCTGGTTGCATGACATTTGAGTATGGGATCCTTGAGCAAGTTGCTTCACCCCTGAGCCTCAGTTTCCAAATCTGACAAAAATGAGGACAATACTATGTGCTTCATAGGGCTAAACGAGTTCATTTGTATGAATAGACATATGCACCAGTTCATAGCACAGCACTCAATTAATGTAAATAGAACAAAGTCCCATCTGGGACTCCAGTGGCAGATATTGGTTCCATTTCTCTGCTGCTCATATGCTCCTCATCTCTTCAGACCCCAGAGCCTGGAGAGACACAAGAGGGGGCAGGGCCTCTGGCTGTAAAACAATGTCCTCAAGTCCTTCTGCGTCCTCAAATAAGACCACAGCTCAAGCTATGTTTAATTTTAAGTGGTCTTGATAAAAATGGCTCTTTTTCCTTTAAATCCATCATCAGACAAAACGCCCTTCTCCCAGAAACTATACAGAGGTTTGGGTTGACATGACACACGAAGGAAGCAAGACAACATAATTTAAAGGAGCCCCGTGGCTTTTACAGTTGAGGCCGACTGTTTCCCAGCATTTGAGCCAAAGCTCAGAGAACAGCTGGGAGATTAGGTACTAACGAAAAGGAAATGATTTGAAATATCCACGCCACGCTCCCTGCAAATCAGAGCGCTACGACCTGGCAAGCTCCATCCTTCCTTCCCGCCCCTGCCACCCCTACTGAAATGTGTCTCCACATGGGGCTGTCTGCAGAGCTGCTCCGAGATGTTTACCGCTCTCTCCCTCTCGGCTTGCACCGATGCTTGTGTGATAAAGGTTTGGCTTGGTTGTATCAGGCAAAATCACAGAGCCGGATGTTTCCCTCGTCTGTCTAAGAAATACTGCAAATGTTATATCAGGTTGTGCCTTTGCATCCTATAACTTATCTCACCTAAAGTGTATCTTCTGGGGACTGCGGTGGGTAGTGGAGAAGGAGGGAGGTAGCTAGAGGAGCCTGCACCCGTCCCCTGGTCCAGTCCCCGGCCTCCGGGCAAGGACATGCCCCTCGTTTGTTCTAACTAGAGTTGCCTGGCCTCTGGGAACTTCTTCCAGGGACTGGCTAGTCCTGCTTGTCCAATCTGAGTGGAATCCCCTTGATCATCCAAAAGTCTTCCCCTCGGCCAAATCGATTCTTCCCACTCTTGTTTTCTAAAGTCCCTCAACTTCTCTTCTTTCATCTACTCAATCTCAACCTCAGGTTCCTCTTAACCGGCCTTCTGTGGTTCTTCTCCCCCAAACTTCTCAGGGTCACATCCTCTAAGAACTTCAGAACTTACAAAGAAGCTACTTTTCACTCTCTGAGGCGGGTGCCAATGATACGCAGGTAAATAGTAAAGAGGTCTGTGCTTGCCTTCACGGTCTCCAGGAGTCAGGTTAGGGCCTAAGGAAAAGGCTGTCTCTGCCTCATCAAGATTTGACTCTCCGATGTCAGGTGGAGCTAAGGCAGGAAGGGAAAGTATTCATCGTACAAACATTTGGATGCTGCCCGGCATTGTGGATCTGCACAGCCTTCGCGGCTTCCCCACTTCTTCATCTCTGTCATCGGAATGTCCGGAACACAAGATGGGAGGGCTGAGCAGACAGACAGGGGACCTTTTTCAGAAGATGGGAGGGGAAGCTGTGAACACGGGTGCTTTCTTGTTGTTGCTCCCATTGCATACACTTCTCTAACTAGAGAATCTGTACCCCTAGGGGTATGCCGTGGCAAAGGAGCCGGTATCAAGGCACACAATAAACGAGTTGTATCTTCCTGGGGCATCAATTTTACTTGAAGATCTGGGGTTACACATTTTTATATGAAAACAAACAGATATATATGGAATGCAAAATTCACATGAATTCCTGAGATAAAACACTAGACTTCCAAGAAATGTTGCGCTTGTGGTGGGGCTGCTTCAGGCTGCGCCCCGCCAGCCCCCCAGGGGGACTCTCTCGGGCTCCTCTACGAGGAGGGAACTTTGATGGGTAGAAACATCTGGAAGGCTCTGGTGCATCCCACCTCTAGGAGAGGACCTGCTTCTGACAGAGCAGTGCAGGGTGTCCCTCGGGCACAGAAGCCCACCCAGATCATTGCAGGGAGCCCAGGAACCAGGGAACCAACCAGAAGAGGGTGTTCTTAATAGCAGAGGGATCTGACGGGCTGCCGCAGGACAGCTCGAAGAGCTTGCTCCTGTGAGAGAAGGATTAAAATAGCTGATTTCTCCCAGTCATGGAGATGCATCACCCTGGGAGCCTGTCATTTCCGTGGAAGAAGTGGGATGGATTATGGTTACCAGGAAGGCAGCAACTAACTCACTTTTATTGTAGGAGAACTTAGTCCCCGACTGCTCCCAGGGGACAGACACACTCACACACACACTCGCCTGCCCATCCAGAGGCGCCCCGCACCTCCCTGCTGCCCTGGGAGCCAGCCAGATTGAGGAGAGAGAGCGAATGTGATTAACTGGGCCACCCCACGGGATTGGCTGGATAGCAAGCAAACCTGCGGGTACTACAGAGCCAATTTCGGTAACAGGTTTAAGGGAGGCCTGAGATGGGAGAAATGCCGCTGACTCAGCGGTTCCAGCCTCCTCTGTGTCCAGAGGGAAGCTCAGGAGCGAAGGAGCTGGAGATCGCTGCAGAGGCCAGTGCCCGTGGAAGCTTCACACTCACACCTCCGTGGCAGCCGCAGGGCCTCCTGGTGAGGAAATGCAGGCAGAACTAAGGAACAGGGGACTTTTGCCTGCACAGAGTTAACTCGGTTCCCGTTCTCAGCCAGCATCAGAACGAAACCTGACAGTAAATATTCCCAGGGTGCTTTATGGTTTTTGAAGCATTGTCATGAACATCATCTTACTTCATCTTCATGGTAACTTTGAGAAGGAGAGAAACAGAGGCTTGAAGAGTTTATTGGGATTTTTTTTTTTTTTTGCCCCGAGGCCACAGAGTCGGGGCTGGAAAGCTGGACTTGGCGTTGAGGCCGGCATCCTCCCCCCTCTTTCATGTTGTCATCAGCCGTGATGAGTGTCTTAGCAGCTAGGGCTGCTGATGCTGAAACGGGGGATCCAGGAGAAGATCCAGGAGAGAGGGGGCTCCAAGGCCAGAATAGTAAGGGCTTGGTTCTGGGTTCCCCCACTTACTGCCTCTGTGACCTTGGACAAGTTCTTTAACCTCTCTGAGCTTTCAGAAAATGGAGGTGACGTAAGTACATCATATGAGTTAACGAAACAGCTTGTGTTAGGTGCTTAGCACAATATCTGGCACGTACAGAGTTCTCAGTTACAGTGAGATATTACTACTATCACTTTCTGATTTGAGGATAGAGAAATATTTTTCATTAGCTTGGATAGGAAGGAGAAAATCTTTCCAGAACCACCAGAGATTTTTCAGAACATGCTCTTAATCCAAAGACGGCAGCAGGAAACATCTAGACCCTAGAATGAGTTGTCGATAAAACTTTATTTGAACTACCATCTCTGTGGGGAGGTGTGTGTGTGTGTGTGTGTGTATACACACATATATACGCATAAAACAAAAACATACTGAACACATTTTCTCAGCAGTCCGCTCCTGCGGCTTCTCCAGTCACTACGGCTGGATAACAGTGGGAGAAGGGACAGCGTCAGAGAACCTTCTCATGTCTCTTGTGCAAAATAAGCAGGTGGGTCCCAGTGGGCTGTGAGGGGGCAGGAACAGCCAGAGGAGGGGGTCCAGGCCTTAAGCCTGCCCTTGTCTGGTTGTGGCCTCTTCAGGGGCCCACCTGGCAAAGGTCTGCATTGTCCGTCTTCAGGACTGAGGCAGGAGCAAGTGAGGTCCTGTTTGTGAATGTGTTTTCCTCATACCTCTCCCACTAGAAGGGTCTGCATCTCCAGATGCCCCTTCGAGACCTCTGAGAATCACAGGGCTAGGGTACTTGCCCGGGAACTAGGACCTGACCCCTTCTTTCACAAACAAGGAAGCAGAGGCCCAGAGAGGGAAAGGAGTCGGCCTTGGAGCCACACAGCAATTTCTCATCTTTACCCAACCACCTGGCATGCACCCAGGCCTCCTGGGGTGCTGTCCACAGCTACTGAAAACTGCTCCAAGCTGCAGGGGCGGGAGCAGGGAAGGTCGAGCCGCATCTGCTGTGCAGTCTATCCCCAGGTCCAGGCTGCACGCCAGCCTGGGGGAAAAGCGTGTCTTCTGAGGCTCCCTGAGTCCTTGAGCAGGACTCAGGCACAATGCAAACAGGAGAACAATAGGGAGTGTGTGAGGGAGCCCAGCCGGAGAGGGTATTGATCATGTTTAAAAAAAGAAACACACTGAGGAGCGCAGGAAAACCTTACCAACGCACCAGCTGGCTAAGCTAATGAGCACGGGTGAGGCCGTGTCAGCCGCCAGCTCTGAGCCGGGAGGAGAACAATTTGCTCAACAAACAGAACATCTAAGGAGGAACAAAAAGAAAACAGCCACTGTCCCCTAGCCTCCGGAGAGTCTGTGCAGTCCAGAAAAGGGGACGTGATGGGGGCAGGAGCGGCACCAACGACAGGATTGGAGTGGCAAGTCGCAGGAGAGCAGAGAGATGATTTAAACTCGGATGCACTGTGGGCAGAGGGCTGAGGTGGCATCCAGCATGGAGAAGGGGATGTCATTGTGCTGGGGGCTGAGCTGCCCTTCCCCTCCACAAAGGGACTCTCATTGCCCCTCAAAGTCCTTTGAGCCCTGCCTCTCTCTTTGGGGGTCCTTAGCATCATGCACCAGTTTCCTCCCCTGGGCGGTTCACAGTTACAGTGAGAGGAAGCCAGGAAGCAGCCTTTGGTCTGAGCCTGGAGGCCTGAACCTGGGCGGAAGGCCTCCCGGCAGTAGGCTTGGCACACTGGGCAGATGGTTTGGTCTGAATTTGATTCTGCCAGAGATGTCCAGGGGGTCCCTCAGTTTGAACGAGTGTGGCCAGTGTTGAGCCACCGTAAACAGGCCCGGCCCCTAGGCCTCTGGTTGTCAGGGACTCACAGGGCCCCATGGACCGGGAGGAAAAGAGTGATACGTACTGTGGGGGAAGGGAAGTGGGGTGAGGGGCAATTGGACAGCTGGATAATTAATTCAAGTTATTTAGGTTCAAAGCTACCAAATAATGCAAAGAGAGAGGAGGAAGGGAGGAAGGAAGGAGGGCAGAAGAGAGAGCCAGAGGGAGGGAAGAAGGAAAGAAATGCCTCTCTCCATCGTGTACCTCAGCATCCTCACGGTACCTCTGTGAGGTCAGTGCATCCCACGTTTCTGAATATGAGGAATGGGCACACACAGGTCACACAGGGAGTAAGTAAATATCCAGGCAGATTGGATGCTGCTGAGCACAGAAGCCCAAGGATTTTATTGGGCTCTGCACACGGGGTGAGTAAAAAGCGCCCCCTGCATTTGCACCCCTACTAACTGCTGTGCATCCCACCTCTCTCTCCATGCCTCCTCTCCCCTGCTGCTCAGGCTCCACTGCCTTTTCTCCCACAGACTAGGAGCCCTCCAATCAGAAAGAAGCCGAGCTCCTGAGGTTGACTGACCCTCTGTTTCAGAACACCGCCAGGAGGCAGTGCGGCAGAGTGGAAAACACAGTGGGGTTGAATTCAAGAGACTGCTTGAGTCCCAGGCGCCCCACTTCCTAACTGGGCGATAGGGAATGAATCACCTCATCCCTCTGGACCTCAGTTTTAACATCTGTAAAATGGGAGTCGTGACAGTTCCCTCACGAATTTCTTGTGAAGATTATGTGTGACACTATAGGTGCCCCTCGAAAAGTCATTCTTAAACCGCAAAGCACAATAGTTCTTAGGAAGAATCATATTAGAAAAGAGAATCCCAGAAAGCTGAATGTGTTTTTCTCTTTTTATTTTTAAAATTACATAATGGATGGATCGTTAGTGGTGTTATTTCCACCATCATGGCACAGGGATCAGGGAGAAATACTGGGAATCTAGGGCCTTCCCCATCCCTCAGTTCTCATTGCCTGGTCTTGCCCTCCCTTCTCTCCTCTGGTGCATAAGGTGGGTCCTAAGCGTGGGCAGAGGTAGGGAGTCGGGCTATGAATTAGAGGGTCCCTTCGTGGAATCTCTTCCGTTAAGTGTGGACTCGATCATGCCCGTGTCTGTGTGTTTGTAAATGTACGTGTGAATGTGCCCACATTCATTTCCATCCATTTTTTTCCTTTTATGTCTCAGTCAATAGTTTTTGGCAATGCCTTTGCAACACCATGAACTGCCGACAGGAAATAAGACCCATCCATTTGTGCTGGTACAAGCTAAAGATTTTCTATAAAGTGCCCACATTTCCAGGCTGGGGGAATGGATTTCACTGCAGGAAAAAAAAATATTGTGAGGTAAGAGAGGTGCAGCAAAGGAAAATATTGGCCACTTTAATGATTTACAGAAGCATAAAAAACCTCCTTGCCTGCTGGGATTTCATATTTCCCCTCCTGCCGGTAAGGGGGCAGAGGTAGGGGGTCTGATTTGAGCTGTCGTGTGAGGAAGCCAGAAAAAAGCAAAGCTAAGGCTGGCCCCTGCCTGAATATTCTGTAAGGTCCAGTTGAGGCACTGTCTGACCCAAGGAGAGGGGACTGGGATGGGGCAAAAGATGGAAAAAGGAATAAAGGTGTGCATACCTCTCAGGTGTGGCTACTTGTTCTATGCATAGAGTATGGGATACTAGCCCTAGAAGAGACCCTTAAGAAAGGCAACTGCTTCATTTTACTCATGGAGAAATAGAGAGCCAGAGATAGGAAGTGGCTTTTCCAAGATCAGCCACCTAGTTGATAGACAAACCATATCCCAGAACTTCCACCTGCCAGCCCAAAATGCTTTCAACCATATCCACTATTAATATTGTTATCCTTATTGTTAGTATAATTGCCACCACAAAAAGACCATTGAGGGCTTCCCATGTGCCAGAAACTATACTAACAACATCACATTTAATTTTCATACCAACTTTAGAAAAGATGCATTATGATTCCTACTTCAAATGAGGCAACTGGGACCAGAGAGACTAAATAACTTACCAAGATCACACAGCCAAGAAGTCACAGAGCCAGGGTTTGAACCAGCTCCAGAATCCATGCCCAAATTGCTTTGTGGCAGGTATTTCTACAGAGCAGGAAATGTAGGAACAGAGAGTAATAAATGCTGCTCCTCTGAGAAGCTGCCCAACTTCACCAACAAAGAAACAGTAAAAAATACCTGGCTTGAGCAATTTAGAGGATGGTGACTTTACAGCAAAGCCCAAGATGGTTAAATTCAGACGGTAAACAAATGGGAAGCCGTCCCCTTTCCTGTACGGTTGCAGTAATTTGAATGGCTTGCAGCCGTGAGTGGTGGGAATTGAGCTATTAATAAAGGGAGCCGGCAGAATGATTTACAATCAGACATTAATATGGAGATTTTCATAAACACAATAATTCACACCCAAGCAGAGTCATAAATGTAAAGTTGCATTAACTAGTCTAGTTGGCATGGAATGTCACACACAGGATGAAATTGAACATTCCATTGTACTGTAATAATGGACTAATGCAAAATTTTTCTTGGTGGGGAGGGGCAGGGGGTGAAGGGTGGGGCAGTTGAGGACCAGATCCCTCATCTTTCAAACTTGCTTATTCCTAGTAGGAGCCATGCCAAAGCTCAACCCTTTCCTTATACTTTTATAAAAATAAGCTTTTTATATTGGGATAATTTTAGTTACAGAAAAGTTACAAAGATAGTAAGTATAGAGTATATATGGAAGTGTACATCCTTCCTCCAGTTTCCCCTATTTTAACATCTTATATGACCATGGTGTGTTTGTCAAAGTTAAGAAATTAACATTGATACAATATTATTAACTAAACTCCAGACTTTATTCAGATTTTACCAGTTTTTCCATTAATGATGTCCTTGTTTCTATTCCAGGATCCCCTCCAGGATCCCACATGGCATTTAGTCACCAAATCTCCTTCGTTGCTGGTCTGTGATAGTTTTTCAGTCTTTCCTGCTTTCTCGTGACTTTGACAGTTTTGAAGGGTACTAGTCAGGTGTTTCATAGAATGTCTCTCAGTTTGAGCTTGTCTGATGTTTTCCTCATGTCTAGGCTGGGGTTATGGGTTTGGGAAAGACCACCACAGAGCTGAATTGCCCTTCTCATCACATCACACAGGGTACATTATATCCATGTGACTTGTCCCTGGTGGTGTTGACCTTGGCCACTTGGATAAGGTGGGTGATATTTGTCAGGTTTTTCCGCTCTGAAGTTACTATTTTTTCCTTTCCTGCATTCTAGTCTTTGGAAGCCAGACACTAAATCTAGCCCACACTGAGGACGGGAGGATTAAGTTCCACCTCCTGGAGGGGGAACTTTCTACGTATATTATTTGCCTTATACTTTTTAAAAATTAATTTTAGATTGAACTCTTTAAATTTTATTATAAAATTCCTGCCTTCTTAAGCACATTATTTTGAAGATAATTGGACTTTTTCTTAATCATTTCCTGTCCTAAATATACTCTAATCCCACCCAAATTTGTGGCCTTTTCTCAGTTCTTACCGTCTTTGACCTCTCTGCAGAATTTGACATTGTTGGCCACTCTTCACCAGGGAAAAAAATCTCTCCCAATTGCCCGGCCATTATTCTCTTCTGCTTTCTCTTCTTCCTGCTTAACTCATCACCATTTCATATCCGTCTCCATCTCAGTCTCAATCTCAGTTTCTTTTCTTCCTCCCCACACCTCACCAGATGTACTGTCTGGGCATCCCGTGGTCCTCATCTCTTCTCTGTCTCCAGCATTTACCATAGCATTCTGATTCACTAGCTGGCTTCAATCATCATTGTTCACACGACTCCTAAATTGATACCTCCAGCCCTGACAGATGTCTATGGCTACAGTGCCTCAACCTCAACTCTCTCCTGGCCACCTCCACCTTCTGCTAGCTCTCAAGCTCATCATCTCTCTATTAGGTAACTATCTCCACTGTTTTAACATAAGCCAAAATAATGGTGGCCTAAAGAATATAGAAGGTTTATTTTTATTTCCCTCTTATGTGAAAATCTGAGCTGGTAGAGGTCTGGGGTGGGGGCAGCTCTGCTAGGGCCCCATGTTGGCTCTGATACCAATGCCTTGGGTGTTGCCCTCACCTGCATGGTGGAAGCTGGCTCCTCACTACTACATTCCTACACAGACCTTCAGGAACATGGAAAGAAGAATGGAAAATAAATAGCTTTTTTGAAGGGAATGACCCAGAAGTGGTACAATCACTCTGCTGGCATCCCATCGGTCAGAACTTAATCACATGGCACCACCCAGTTGCAAGGGAGACTGGGAAATGAAGTCTTTAGCTGCGCAGCCATCTGTACAATGTAAAGGAAAATGAATATCAGGGTAATTGACAATTTCCAAAACTGAAACCACCATTTTGCTCTATTCCCTGACTCCCATAGCTCCTGATCTATTCTCCTCTTGTCTTCACAATATTTGTTACTATATCATTACTATTTATTAGTCCTCATTCCAGTAACCATGATTGGAAACTTGAGTATCTTTGATATTTCCCCTTATTTCACCTAAACAACTTCCCTCATGTTTAAGATCTTCTCTCCATTCTTACTAACACTCCATAAATTCAGATCTTCACTATCTCTCATCTGAACTCTTACAACAATTTCATAAATGCTCTCCATGCTTTCAGTCCCTCGTTCCTCCAAACCATCTCCGTCAACACAACTCAGCTCCGCAGCCCTATTTATAAATCCTCAGTGGCTCCCTACTGCCAACTCAGTAAGTGCAAATGCCCTAGTCCTGCACTCAAAGCCTTCCGCAATCTCTCCCAGGCCCTCTGACCCACTCTCTGCATTTTATTCCATACCATATACATTCTCCTTTACATGACAAGTCCTGCCTCAACCCCCACTCCCCGTTCCTTTGTCATAATAACAGGATAACAGCTAACTGTATTGATTGCTTGCTTTGAGTCAAGCTCAGTTAAATACATTATCTCATTAAATCCTCACAACAACCCTGTAAGATAAAGGATAATTACAACTATTTTACAAACGACGAGCAGAGGCTCAAAGGAACAAAGCAACTTGCTCCCAATTCTACGATTAGGACATCACAGAGCTGAGATTTAAGCCCAGGCCTGCATGACTCCAACGTCTGTGTTCTTGGCCCCTAGACTACACCATCTCCCATCCCATGACTGTTCAGGATGTTCTTTCTACCAGAAATGTCCTTTCCTCCTATCAACTCATGGCAAAATCTTATCCATCTTTCAAGCCCTGCCTTGAATGCTGCTTCTTCCACAAAGTCTTCCCAGAATCGCCCAATTGGAATTTATGCCTCTATCCTCTGACTCCCATAGCCAGGTGTCTGTGCCTCTCTTTCAATACTTAGCACCTCCTGCCTCATATTACTGTACCTTATAGATACGTCTTAATTTTTCCATACGGGACCCTGAACTCAAGGAAGACAATATTACTGGGCAGTATAAGGCAGTATTACTCATTTTTTTTCCCCTGAAGTAGAGTATTTATTACTAATCTCAGCCCCCACATCTAAATGCAGCATCCAAAATATTTCTCAACTATAATTCCTCGTTTCCATCCGTATTATTGCTTTTCTTGTTCAGGCCCTCAACATGTCTCTCCTGGACCATTGCAATCGTCCCCAAACATGTCCTTGACTCATTCTTCACTTCCTCTCCATAAGGTTGCCAGAGCAATCAGTCACCATCAGTGGTGTCCATGTCCAATGCAGTATACTCTAAGTGCCCTAATCCAGTAGAGAAAACTCTCAGAGATGGGGCCCATACCTACCTCTATTGCCTAACCTGTACTTGCCCCTTTTTATGCTCTAGAAATATTGTATACACTGTGCAAGTTTTCACACTTCCATACCTTTCTCAGGCTATTCTGCCTTTCTGAAATGTCTTTCCCATCTTGCTTTGTTAACTGTAATATCAAGACTCATCTTGGCAAGATGACCTTCAAGAAGCATTCCCTGAACTCTACTTTAGGCTACCTGCTCTTCTTTTCTCTCGTAGTATGTTCATATCTTATCATGCTCAGATGCATATCTCTCAGTTGTACCATTTAATTGAAATTGTCTATTTATGTGTCTGCTCATCCATCTCTTTGTACCCTTTTGGAGGTCAGGAGCATGTCTTGGTCATCTTCATCTTCTTGGTGCCTAAGTCAGTGCATATATAAGGTATTCAAATGTAGAAGTTTGTTGGAAGAATCACAAAGTCTATTATTGTATTATGCCTCAATACAGTGATAGCACGAGGCCTCCTGAAGTTGGAAGGATTATAGCCCATGTTAAAGGATCCCATCTCTCTCTGTTCCTCTGCGGTTTGTCTGCTGTCATTTCACACTGTAGTGAGAAACCCTGCCTGTACTGGCTCTTCTCCCAATAGGACTTTATTGAAAGTCCTTGCAATAGAGGACTCTGGACATAAATCAGAAAACCGAGATGGCTGCAACAGTAGTAGAACAGATTATTTTATTAATCTTGCAGCAACAACACCAATTTTTGCCTGATTAAATTTTTCTGGTCTCACTCTGGGTCTTGGTGTGTTCTGATGTGATGTGGCTCTGGAAATCAGGTAAGAGAGCCAGAACCAACTGGGACACACAAAGGACCATTGCGCTCTTTATTTGAGTGGGACTAAAAAACATCCTAGTTTGACAAGGACTATTCTAGACATACTCCCTTTGTATTCACATATTTTATCTTATTTGATCCCCAGAAGATCTCTTTGCAGCTGGTGTATTATCTGAATTTTACAGATAATGAAAGAGACACATGGAGGTTAATGGGCACATCTAAGGTCACACAGCCAGTAAGTAGCTGAGTCATGCCAGGAATCAGGCATCTTCACTCAAAATCCAGTGTTCTTTCCTCCTCCTACACTCTACTCCACATAATTTTCTTGTGGAAAAATTATATTTATCTAAATCAATGCTTTTTCAAACTGAAGTATGCAACTCACTACTTGGGCATAAAATAAATTTAGTGAGTACCAGGTAAGTAGCATTCAGAACAGAATGGAATGGAATAGAACAGATCAGAGAGTGAGTATTGTTCATGAAACTTTTGTCCTCGGTCACAGTATAAAATATTTTTATCACTCTGGGTCATAGTAAAAAAAAAAGTTTGAAGGTTCTTCTTTTAACCACTTTGTCTAAAACTAAATTGCCAAAGTGAGCTTCTAATTGCCAAATGTGATAGGTGTGTTTCATCTCTGTTTTCTTTGACTCTTGCTGGAATCTGATACCTTCCTCTACTTTGTCACAAAACGCTTATCTCCCTTTGGTTCTTCAACCTCCCTTTCTCCCAGTACTCTCACCTCTCTGACAGTCCTCATTCTAGCACTTAAATGTTGGTATTGCCTAGAGTTCTCCATGACCCTCTTTTCTTCCTGTCCTAACGTCTTAGCATAAGTCCAGTTCGACCATCCTGTAGAAACCAAGATGCCTGGATCAATGCCTCTCCCCAACAGTCCTCTCTCAAGCTCCACACTCATATTTTTCACTCTCTACTGAATATCCCCTCCTAGTCTCTCAGAATCAACAAGTCCAAATGAATTCATAATTGTCCCTTCAGACCCACTCGCCTCTCGTCTCAGTGGGGGGCACCACATTCACCCAGTCATCCAAGCTAATAAACTGGGAGTCCTTCTCGATTCCTCTCTTTCTCTCCTGCCTCGACATCTAATCAATTGCCCCGTCTTGTCAATTCTGCCTTCGTTACACCTCTCGAAATTGTCTGCTCTGCCACTTTCTTAGCTCACAGCCTCATTATCTCTCATTGAACTGCTGCCTCCTTTATCGCCCTCCTCCAGTCAATCTTCCACATTGCTGCCACAATTTCAGAAATGCAAATCTGACCACGTTGGTTCTTTATGTAAAGTCATCCCATGGATTCGCTCGAGTGTTGACTAGACAAAGATTCATACTTCTTAGCATTACTTGTGGGCGCTCCATTCTTCCCTCTTAGATCCTCCTTAGATCCTCCCGTCTTTCCTCTCATCTGTCCCTTCATGTCCCCCGCTGTGCTGCAGTGTCCACCTGCTGACATTTTATTTCAGTTTTAATTCTATTACTGCTTCCTCTGAAGGGTCCTCTTCTTTAGACGCATTTCCTGTGTAGACGCCTGGGTGTACCCATACCTTTAGGACATTCCCTAAATACATTTTGCCTCTCAGATCACGATAGATTGTAATTGATTATTTGCATTTCAGGCTCTGGCACTCTAGTATGAACGGTTCAAGAGCTAGAATTATGTCTTATCCACTTTCCTATGCCTGAGGCAATGGCATATAGTAGATGTTCAATAATGTTTGTAAAATAAATGAACTCTCAGTTCTGCCATTTACTAGCTGTTACTTTGAGCAATTCCCTTAACCTCTCAAGCTTCATTTTCTTCCTCTGTAAGTGGATAGAAATTAATGGTTATTGAGTCCTTCTATGCATTAGGCCCTATGCTGTGTGTTTTTACATATGTTATTTAATTCTTACCACATACCTCATCTTATTGTAAGAGAAATGATTCCCCATATTATAAGTAAGGAAAAGGAGACTGGGAGAAATAAAGCAAATTGTCTTTGGTTGGATAGCTGGTGGGGGTCATTGCCAGGATTTGAACTTAAGTCTGTCTGGCTCCAGAGCTCTTCCCACTACACCAAACTGCCAATAGAATGGAGAAGAGACTGTCGACCTCACTGGGATTAAATGTGATAATGTGTGTGAAAGCACTTTGTAAACTGTTAAATGCCATAAAAATGTGAGGTGATATTATTGTCATTAAGATCTGCCATGGTCTGTGTATCATGGTCAGAATTCTCCGAAACTGAATATTGAAAATCATTCCATTAGAGCTGACTGCAAAGGCCTGTGGGAATCAGACACCCTCTAGGGCTATTTCTGCAGAATACCTGCTCCCTGCTTGTGGATGCAAATAAACGGCAGCAATGCAACAGGAGGCCCAGTGGAGCATAAGGATGCTGTGCCCAGGGAGAAACAACGACAGGTGTGCTTGTCAGTTACAGGTTATGCCACCCTATGAATGCCCTGGTGACACAATTGTGTTTCAGAATCTTCAGGCAGCCTTGTTGTTGCAACATCCCATTTAGAATCTTGGCGTCGTGCTTAGGGTCGCGAGCTGCACTGCTTTTAGCTGCTGCCACCAGTTTGTGAATCATCCTGTTTACAATCCTAAGGATGCTCTCTGGGTGGCGCGCCTGCAGAATGGCGGTGATATATGGCTGTGCCTGCATCAGGGAAGCATCAGGGAACCACCAAGAGAGGCAAGATTCACAATCAAAATGTACTGCGCTTAGCTGGCCATTTAGTCACCCCAAACCATCAGTAGGGTCCTGAAAGGACAGCTACACAAGGGCATATGGCAGCTGTTGGCTTCTGGCCCATCAGAGTTACTTTCTCCCATTGATGGCAGGGATGGTGGGAAACACAGGCTTGCTATTTTTACTGACCGGGTAAACTGCTTGGGCAGTGGAAGGTTAGCTCCTTAATCTTCCCTTTCATCGTTTGAACGCTACTTAATTCCATCTAACATCATTGCTTGTTAACGTCTCTTGTTTTTTATTGTTGCAGAGAAACATACTCTAACCAATCTGGACAAACCACGGACATGTCTGTAATTTAATGCCTGCCGACCCCAGTTTGTGGCATTTTTCTTCAAGCACATTTTCCCTGGGTCTGTAAACCCTCACTGCATCCCCTGACATCCTTTTCCAAAGTCAGTTCATTTTCTTCTCAAGTTAATAAAAAAAAAAATGGGGGGAAATTTTGTAATGACACTCTGAAAAGGCTGTGGAGAGAGATTTTATTGAACACGGAAACAAATCTTGAAAAAGTTTGCCTTATTTCTTAGGAACTACAGAATGTGATTTCCTGTAACGAGTAACAACTAATTCAACCGTGCGAGCTGAAAGAAATGTCTCTCAATTCTGCCCCTTCAGAGACAGCCGCCTTTGCACGCTCAGCTCTGCCCCAGAAACGGTAGCCCGTGACTAGTTTTGGGGTGCAATAACTGGAAGTGAATCTGATTTTTCTCAATCACTGCCAGCTCTTGCAAAGTCCTAACATCCTAAGAAGGGCCATGTTTACGTTAGATTGGCTTCTGCCCCACAAATAGATAATGAGTCATCCAGGTTCATCCAGCAATGTGTTTAGATATCAATTTGTTTTAAATTTTTCTTGAGGCAAAGACATCATTAACCTCCTTTCCTCTCCTTTCCTGCAAGAAGGAGATGCGGGATTACAGACCCTCTGCAGGTGGTGATGTTACCGCTTGAAGAATGGTCAAAGGAAAGCAGGCCAAGTAGTAGAATACACTTAATTGTTACCATTTTCATCTTAAGAACTCAACATCCTGGCTTGCAGAACTGCTGTATTGACACGGAGGGGCATGCATATGTGTCACCATTTTAAAGATGGCAGGAGTGAGGCCGGAAACACCAAGTGATTTTCCTTAGGCTGAGCAGTTTGTAAGAGCAGGAATAGAACCCAAGACTCTGACTTCCCTGTTCCAGCTCTGTGTGCTGGCTCACACTCTTTCCATACAGGCTAGAGCCAGTAAACATTTAGGGGTCTCTGGTCTTCTTGCCCTCATCTCTTGTAGCAATTTCCGTTGTCTTTGGGAGGTAAGGGCATCTGTGAGGAACCACTCAGTGCCTGAGTTTTGCCCCTGAGATGCCATAGCTGCAGAGATAACAACGTGGAGCTGAATCTAATAGCCCAGCGTGGCTCCCAGCAGTGTTCCGAGCCTACCTACAGATCCACTGTGGTGTTACTTAGGGAGATGACAGATTTACTGTAGCTCAACTTACTAAAATAACATTTATGGGATATCTGCACAATTAGAGCACACTTTAGGTCATAAATATGCTCCAGCCAAAGCCGGATCATACCTGTTCCCCTCCTTTTGGACACTGGTGTCCTTTGGATAATGATGAGAGCTCCTGCAGGTAATGAACAGCTGGGACACAGGGACAGTGCCCAAAAAGGGATTAGGAGAAGCTCCCTAGTTCTTAAGAGAAAATTCTACCTCATATCCTATTCTTTTTGAATGTCTCCATCACAAATTCCTACACTATATCTGGGTTTCCTGGTTTGTTAGCACCTTCATTGGAGACAGCCAGGTGCAGTTGAACTTAGCCAAGTAAACACCTGCTTTTTACCTACATAATCCTGTGTGTGTCTCTCCACCTCCCTGGCCCTCCCTTTTCTCACCTTGAAAATCTGGGCATTGTGTTAATGATCTCTAAAAGGCTAGAATTAGTTTGTTTATGTGGAGTCACTCACTCAACAATCTTGGATGAAAGCAAAACATTTGGTCAGCATGATTTAGGGGGATTATCTCCGGATTTCATAGCTTTGAACTCCATCTGACCCCTGTCTCTACCTCTCAGCACTGGTCGCCAGATAATATCTAGAGCTGCCAGAAGTCACTCAGTCACCAGACACAGAATTCAACAGGAGTCGTATGGTGCCCCCAAAGTTCCGTCTCTCTTGAAAATGTCTGCCATCATTTTCTATGGCATCCCCATAAAAGGGTCTGGAGGACAGAATTACGAGTGAGGCATATAGTTGATTATTTGACTCTGTTGAGTAGCTTGCTTGATAGTTTTAGAGCTGTGTAGACAGTCTGGGTCAAAACTGTTAAAAGCATTTGTGTAGGCAAGCCCAGCCTCATTTGGTGTCACAATGACCAGCTGGAAAGTGAAAAATGGACCCGAACAACGGGCTGCTCTTTCTCCCCATGTCAAACAACCAGTTTTACTGATTTTCTTTTCCCACTCTCTTAATTGTTTTCTTGACTGATCTGACTCACTTCACAGATTGTTTCCAATCATGCAGACACAGCCCCGGTGCCAAGTGTGATGGTTCCTGTTCCCTCTCCTCCAGTGAGCAGCCTGGCTGACTCACCACACGCCCCCAGCCACGGGGCGGCACTTCATCACATCCTCCTTCTGGGTGCAGAGCGCTTGCTGCAGACGTGGAAATAGCAGACACTGGGAGACAGACACATCACATGGGCACACACATGCACAGGCACACACACACACTCTCACTCTATCAAGGAAGTATGGTCAGGACACAGGGAAGCTCAAAGAGCCGGGCATCCAGAAATTTTGTAAATAGCCACTAACCCAGGACAAATTGGGCCCATTAATAATGAAAAATGCCAATTTCATTGATTTACCTGTCTTACAGTTCACTTGCTTCTCTTCTCCGGATGACAAGCTCTACCTCATATCATCCAACCCTCTCTTACAGACAGGCCAGAAGCAGGGGCTGGCCCGAATGAGTTCTGTGGAGCTAAAGCCGAACTCTGTGGAGTGGGGTGGGAGTGTAGTCAAGGGTTTGATTGAGCAGAACAACTGGTCAGTTAAGTCACAGAAGCATATCCAAAGGGGTCATTGAAGCAAGAAAGGCCTGAAATGGTTATAGGGAGCCCGAGTTCTGAAGGACCAAGATGTAAGAGAGGATACATATAAGGAACCAAGTGTTGAAATGGGCCAGGACATGCAACTGTGAATGGTGGCTAGTTTTCCGTGAGCTCATGGGCCTCAGTGGTGCGGATAGCCTAGTTCCAGGACATCAGAGAGAAGGCCTGGTGCAATCACTTCACAAAACCCGTTCTACTAAACTGTTTTGACTATAGCTGAGCATACCCATACTCTATGATTCTAACAATTCCACTCCTAAATGTATAGAAATGCATGCATATACACAACAAAAGGCCTGTGAAAATTATTGGAGTAGCATTATTCATAGTAACCAAAATCCAGAAATAACCCAAATGTCTACCAACAGTGGAATGAATAATTGTGAACTACTCAGCCAGTGGAATAGTATACAGCAATGAAAAAGAACAAGCTGCTGCCTACAAACATATTATTGAGCAAAAAGGGCCAGATACAGCAGAATGCATTGTGTATGGTTCCCTTTCTATAAAATTCCAAAACAATCAGAATGAATCTGTGGTACTGGAAGTCAAGTGACCACTTTTGGAGAGGATGGTGGGTGTTAATGACTAGAATGGGAACTAAGGCAAGCTTCTGGAGTGCTGTGAATTTTCCTATGTCTTGATCTGAGTGGGAGTACACTAGTATGTTTACTTTCTGTGTATTATACTTCAATAAAAGTCTTCATTTGTAAAAATTTTAGGCGCATTCTAAAAACAGAGCAGGCAAAGCAAACACTAGGTTATAAACGTCCTCACTACCAGGTATGTTTCTCACACGAATGAGCGTGAGGTTACTTACGGATTGTGCAGGTTCTGTCTTGCCTGGTGTCTGAGGGTGCTCAGTCTGAGTGATCGTCTCAGAAATTGGCTGAGAGACTGCAGATTGTGGGGAGAGCAATCTGCATACCCGTGCCCTTCACCTAGAGAGGAATGTGTGGAAGGGGTTGGTGGTGGCACAGAGGTAAAGGTGAAGGAGGTGACGGTGAGCATACACTCTGGGAAGAGTAGAAAGAGTACGAAGGGGTGTGGAAGCAGGGAAGGGGGGGCTGCTGGCCTCTCACATCTGGACTCTGAAACCACCATGTGATGCCACGCCCCTCAGAAGCGCCCGTGCTAATCACCACCAGCTGACACCTCCAGCCACATCTGCAACACGCGGGCTAATCACTGGCCACGTTTGCCTACACCTGTCTTCCCCGCCCGCCAGCCCCCGCCACCTGCCTGCCTGCCACTTCCAGTCCTCACGCTAAATCAATAACAAAGACCTCTGAGGGCTGCCTAGCTTCTCCGCTGGTGCCCCCTCCCTCTAAGCCCACGTCCCCTCCTCCCCTCTCCAAGCAGGATCCATCTGCCCAAGCTCAGATCGGCTCTGGCAGAACTGGCAGGCCGGTGCTCCTTGCAGACAGCATGGCTCAGCCTGGCGTTAGCAGCTGCCGACACTGCAGTTTAAGAATCACCGTGTCTGGGGAAAGTCCATTAAAAGACAGTAACAATGTATATTGTGCAGTGACCCCGGGGGCACCCAATTCCACCTTGTTAATGATCTCTTTGAAATAGCTAAGGCTATGGAGAGAGACATGGTTCAGAGGTCGCCGGCACCGTGTTGTTACAACATGGCTGCATTTGCTATGTTTGGGCGACTTTCAGGAATCGCTTTCATGCTAATGGGGGCAGGTCCTCAGAGACCCACTCAGCCAATTAAAATGCTCCTCAGGAGCATGCTGAATGTCCAGTCACTGGGCAGATCTGCGAATACGTAGCCTGGCAAGGAGAAAGCTAAAGATCTGGCTATCTATTCCAATCGAGGAATGAATGTTCCAACAGCGAGTCTCATACTTGTTTCCCTGACAGTCCAGGACACTTGGGTGAAAGTGACATATTCAAAACACAACCACCGCCTTCAAAGAGGTTATACCCACGCCCTGCAATCCAGCCGGGATTCTACCTGTTGTTTTCCAAGAAAGCAAACTGAAATGCAGGTAAAGTGGGGGAGACGTTATGATAAGCGCCCTCTTAAGTCTTCTCTGTTTCACAGATAAAACCTTCCCAGAGTCGATGCTTTATTATTGGTAACAAATTACTTGCCGTGCACCTCACAAAGATGAGACAAGCCAGTGTGTTTTGACACCTGGGCTGAGAAGTGCTGCTGGGGACTATAGGACTATAGGAACCCACAGCTAACCACACGGTAAGAACACACGTGCGGCAGGATGTAAGGCCTCCTGGGCAGGGAGATTTGCTGAGCATCCAGTAACTCAACAAACACGTAATGAACGCCCACTTGATGCCACGCTCTCTGCTAGTTGTGGGGCATGATTGGCAACTGCAAGAGTAACTAGAATCTATGAATATCTTTAAAAATGGTTTAGAGATTCACCTAAGCAGAGATTTGGCAGAAAATGGGCAGGGCTAACGACATGCTGAGATACTTCCTTCCCGTTTCCTTCCATTCCACTCCAAGCACTTCAGGACGATTTTGTCACTTTAGTTGCAGGACTATAGAATGTGGGAGTCTAAGAAGGAACCCTATCAAGGGGCTTGTACCCTCACCTGCCTATACCTGGTCATGGGGTCTGCTAACCCACGGGCTTCATCCTGGAGAGGTCTTAGGAAAATAGCCCTTAAACATGGTGCCTCTGTGAAAGGAGGATTCCAGTGCCCTCACCACCATGAACTTGGCAATGTAAGGAGGTTGTAGAGAGCCCTAAATTGGGAATTAAGAGACACAGGTTTTAGGCCCATTGGAGCATAACAGTTTTAGGGAAGACATTAAGTGTCCAAGGCCATATATATCCATGCCTCCGGACCAGCCAAGGAAGACAAGCAACATCTGCAAGCCAAGAGTTTGCATTTTTTAGAACATTCCTGTTAAAACACAAACCACTGGGAGCTGGAAAACACGTTTAGTCTTCATGTAGTATTTGGCAGTTGTTTGGTCCTACCCAGGCCTCTTGTGACATGACAAAATTCTGTCCACTGCTTTTAAACCATGAGCGTACCTCCAAGCCCACTGCCCTTCTGTGAACACAAGCTCCATCCCTTCTTACCTCCCACCCCTACTCACTGAGCAGGTGAAATGGCTGGCCTTGGGCACAGGCTGAGGGGAGGCAAATGAAGCTAGAGAGGGCAAATGGACTCGAGGATGAGGGAGGATTCTGGAGTGGAAGACGAATTGAGGAGTTAAAGGGGAGGGAGTGAAGTCCCATTCCAATGGGAGCTCCTGAGAAGTGGTCAGAATGCTTTCCAAATGGTTCTCCTGAAGAACGGAACGGACCCCATTCCCCACTGGTCGAGAATTGCCCAGGACATTCTCTCCCCGCCACACTTAGGCTACTCTTGTGGGCAGGCCAAGAAAGGTCCTAGGTTTTAGAGAAGGACTTGG